>NC_057797.1:375240343-375550431 GCF_018294505.1 Triticum aestivum | reverse complement strand
CCCACCGTCTCCGACACCAAATTTTAATGGAATCGGAGTACGAACGGAAGTTGGGTCATGTCGGGAGGCCTTTTCTCCGTATTTTCACGGAGAAAATGATTGTAAATGCATCGAGTGTCCAAACGCACCGAAATTTTGCATGCGTGCTTGTGTGGCACACTGTAGCATGTGAAAAAAAATGCTGACGTTTCATGACTTTGCGAAAGGGAACACCTAGTGGATGCTCGTCCCACCAGACCGATACCTGAGGTTTGTACTGCAACTACATATCAACATGGCCGAAACGCACCCAACTTTTGCATGCGCGTGTGAGTGACCCCTTGTCGGTGTCAAAACTGGCTTATCTCGGGTAGGGGGTCCCGAACTGTGCGTCTAGGCGGATGGTCACAGGAGACAAGGGACACGATGTTTTTACCCAGGTTCGGGCCCTCTCGATGGAGGTAAAACCCTACTCCTGCTTGATTCATATTGATGATATGGGTAGTACAAGAGTAGATCTACCACGAGATCAAGGAGTCTAAACCCTAGAAGCTAGCCTATGGTATGATTGTTGTATGATGAAGTTGTCCTACGGACTAGAACCCTTCGGTTTATATAGACACCGGCTAGGGTTAGGGTTACACAGAGTCGGTTACAATGGTAGGAGATCTTGAATATCCGCATCGCCAAGCTTGCCTTCCACGCCAAGGAAAGTCCCATCCGGACACGGGACGAAGTCTTCAATCTTGTATCTTCATAGTCCTGGAGTCCGGCTGAAGGTATAGTCCGGCTACCCGAACACCCCTAATCCAGGACTCCCTCAGTAGCCCCTGAACCAGGCTTCAATGACGACGAGTCCGACGCGAAGATTGTCTTCGGCATTGCAAGGCGGGTTCCTCCTCCAAGTCCTTCAAGAAGATTTTAGACACCAAGGATAGTGTCCGGCTCTGCAAAATAAGTTTCCACATATTGCCATAGAGAGAATAATATCAACACAAATCTAATCTGCTGACGTATTCCGCAGCGTGACATCACAGTATGGCCAAGTCCTTTACTCGAATCGTTTTTACTTTTCCACCTCAGCACGTTTAGCGAGGCGGTTTCCTTGGCACGTCTTGTGAAAGCAGAGATAGTGTCCCCCCTTTTACAGGATTCTCATCAATACAGACGTGGGTAACCCAATCGTGCCCGTTAGCATGTCTTCTCGATTAAAGGCGAGTCCCAAACGGTTACGGGGAGGGCTCCTGGTATTCATCCTCTTATAAAGAGACCAGGGCCTTACTCCTTTTCCCCAATGTCAAAACAAGTTCGCCCGTCGCCTCGAGTTCCAACACCCTAGGCTCCAGATTCCAGGCGCTTCGGACCGTCGACAATGTCCGGTTCCGACCTTCAAGGCTGATGGATGCCCTCCTCCGTCACGGAGGAGGACGTGCTAAAGTTGAGAGAGGCTAAGTTCTTGACTGCCGAAATTTTGCATAGGTTGCCTGCTCAAAGGCAGGCTATTACCAGTCCCCAGCCCGGTGAGAGCGTAGTGTTCATGTCTCACTTCCTTCGGGGGTTAGGCTTCCCGATGCATCCCTTCGTGAGGGGGCTGCTGTTTTATTACGGGCTGGAATTTCATGACTTAGCTCCGGAGTCCATCCTCCACATTTCCTCATTCATCGTTATGTGTGAAGTGTTCCTCCGTGTTACTCCTCACTTCAGATTATGGCTCAAGACTTTTGGAGTGGAGCCGAAGATGATCGAGGGACGGCACGCAGAGTGCGGAGGCGCTGTCATAAGTAAGAATGCTGATGCTCCATGGCCCAAGGGCTCCTATCAAGAGGAGCTCGGCTTGTGGCAACGAGAGTGGTTCTACATCACCGCTCCAGGAGCGCCAAGTGGGTGGCGCCTCCTGCCTTTCGCTCGGGTCCCCCATCACGGCTAGCGTCATGGGTCAACAAAGGATTAGATTGGTGGTTATCCAAAGATGTGCCCTTGTTGCAGGGCCGCATCAGGGATATCTTAGAAAGAGACCTCAACCTGGTCAAGGTGACGCAGGTCATGCTGATTCGCCGAACACTGCCCGGCAAACGTTGCTCCCTTCGTCTGTGGAAGTTTAATCCGGAGGGACCACGAGCTCTCCAGCATTTTATGGGCGCAACGCCCGTGGAGATGTATAAAATGTTCTTCGGATCACAAGCAATGTGTCCGGATTTGACAGAGGATGCAGGTTTAAGCTGCAATCGCCCGGATACTCAAGTAAGTAACCTTGTGCCCGGACTCGCTATCCATAAAATTGTCATAAATTCGCCCCTAAAAGAGTTGTCCTTTTAAATAGGAGTGGATAGTGAAGGCAAAGCTGATCAGGTGTCCGGCTCCCCTTCCTGAGACCAGGCCGGATCCTGTGCTAGTCAGGATGTTGAAGATCGTGCCTTTGGAGGGAAGTGAGGGGGAGGACAAGGAAACTATGGCCTCCTCGAAGGTGGCTTCTCCGAAGGGAGGAACCGACAATTCCTCTCCTAAGGGGAAGAAGAGGGCCGCCTCTGACGACCCGGAGACCATGGCCTCAAAGCGGGGGAAAAAGTCCTCGTCAGAGGGTCCGACGCCGGGGAGATCCTCGGTCGAACTACGCCCTCAAAGGGATCAGCCCTCCAGTGAGCCGTAAGTAGAAAAAGATTTTCCTTTAGAGGGATGAGAGAAATCCTTGCTTTTTATCTAAGAAGATTAACCGAAATTTTACTTTGTAGCTCGGACCTTAGCCCTTCTCAGCAGAGCTCGTCTTCAGGGGATCTTCTTCCAGAGATGATGGAGAGTGGAACGCCTCCCCCTGCTGTACCGCCTGGCGAGGTGGGCGACCCTGAGGTGTCGTCACGGAGGGTTTCTCCGAATCCGGCAGGGGTGGAAGGTAGCCATATGTCCCCCAAGGTTCTCCGTGTCCGACCTTCGATGGAGGTCATAGGACGAGCCCGACACCGTCCGGTGCGCGGTCGGAGGAGCTGATGATTCTGCTGGGCGAGCTTCTATCTCAGAGGAGCACCGTGCATTGATGGGTATGGTGATTGGAAGGATTTCGTCCGCGGAAAGCGGATTGCATGATGGGTTTTAAGGTACGTTTGATAATGTACTTCTTCGTCAGTTGCGCATAAAACAAGATGCGCCCTGTGTAGATAGTATCCCCTGAGACTCTGCGCGTTGTCAAGAAATGACGGCACGCAGAGGATCACAATCCCAGGTCTAAGATGTCGCCTTTGAATGTAGGTGGCGAGGTGTCCGGAATCAAGCTGAACTGATGATTTGGCCGAACTAAAGCGGCAACTGGACGTGGCAGATGCCGACATCGCGCTTGTCAACAAGCGGCTTGATGAGGCTCAAGGTATGTAATTCCTCGGGCGGCATCAGGTAAGAGGAGCTTCATGCCAGTCTCTTACAATGTGTGTGCTTGACGCAGATGGTACGGCCGCCATGGAGAATCTTAGGGCAGAACTTGCCCGAGCTAAGGAGCAAGCCAGAAAAAGCGATGCGGCTGCCGAGAAGGCCCTTGAAGAGCTGAGAGCCGAACAGGCTGCTCACTGCCGAAGCACAGAAGAGATGGCCGAGATGGCCGAGAAGTTAAAGAGCGCTGCAGACCGTTGCAAACATCTTGAGAAAGAAGACCGGGCGAGACAGACGGACTTACAGAAGGCCGTTGCCAATGCCAAGGACGCTCGCTCTGCGATGAGAGCTGTGAAGGAGGAGCTTCGTCAGGCCGAATAGATTGCGGCTGGAAAGCCCTTTATGCCGCGGAGGAAGTTTTGCGATCCGAAGTTTGCTCCGTTGGACCAGATGTGGAGTGTGGAGGACACCTATCTGGATTTGGCAGCAAGTGCTGCTGATGCGACCGAACACTTTCGAGATCTAAAAGATCGCGAAGTGGAAAAGCTTTTCTGGTCACAGTTCCACAATCTAGAGCGTCCACTGGCAGTGGACGATCGACTGGCTCAATGGGCCGAACTGAATAGATTGTCCGGACTCGCCATGAAGTACGTCATGGGTCATCTGTGGCCTGGGAGATCAGAGCCGAAGAGTTATTTCAGCTTGGTGCAGCAATTCCTTGACGCGGTGCCGCGTATCAATGCGATGAAGAGGTCAGCATGCATAGAGGGCGCACGGATGGCTCTTGCCCGTGTCAAGACATACTGGGCAAAGATGGAGACCATCGTTGTTGCGTCCCGAGATTCAGACAAAAGCCGAGTACCCTCCGAGCACTATTTTCAGGAAGTCCTTGAAGGCGCTCGTGTAATAGAGACGCAGTGCTCGAAGGATGCTATGTTATGATAGCATATGTAATTATAAAGCAATACTTTGATAAATTGTAGTGGCCTTTTATACTTGTGCCTTCAAGTATTGGGAACACCTCCGGTGCGGCCGTTTTAAGATATATATATATATATATATATATATATATATATATATATATATATATATATATATATATAATCTGAAAGATGGCAGTCGTTGGCTTCAGCCCACACTTAACCCAATGTCTTGGTCCTACAAAGGAGGTGATAGCGCAGTGGGCCAGGCAACCGGACTATAATGCTTTAACACTTTCACTTAGCCATAGGAGCTTGACAGTGGGACTATTTAGGTAGCCCCTTGGTGGTGACTGCGCTCGCCCGAGTTCGGGGCGCGTATGTGCCTGGCCAGGAAACGGCCCTTCGTTAAAACGGAGGAATCCTATAGATTCCGATAGGTCATCGGATTACTGACCAGTCTCACGCCACATCATGACAGTCAGTTTTCGGCTTTCTCTACTGAGGCGCTCGCCCGGCCTAACTGGGGCACAATCGCAGTAGTTCTCCTGGTGCTACCTTAGCCGATAGAGCGAAACATAAGGTAGCCGAACTCAGGAGCCGGGCAACCCAACATTTGACCAAAGACATGATTCGGAGCTGATGCATATAATGCCAAAACCCGCAACGCCGAACACTCCCTAAGGTGTTCGGTCTTTATGAGTGCGGGCAAAACAACACTCTTTATTAAAAAGCCCCTAGTGTCCAGGTACGCGCAAAAGTTCTGACGTGGCCACATGCCAAGACGCCAGCCTCCTCCTTGGTTATATCAGAGAAAACCAGGGGATATGTAGCAACAAGAGACAGTAAAAAAGGTTTACGCAGGGTCTTAATCTAAAAAGAATCCTTAGGACGGGTCCCTACTGCACGTCTGCGCCTGTGTCTCCGTTGTGCCGTATCCTGGACGGGCGCCGCACGACGTTCATCTGCGAAAGAGAGGAACTGAGCTGAAAATGGGTCGTGCCGAACAAAAGTTTGAAATAAGCAAAGTATAAAGTAAAATATATAGAACTGAGCTTTATTGTCTCTTATTGTATATGTACGGAGCCCCTGGTGCGGGGGTATATGGCCACTAAGCCTGCATCAATGATGATTTTGTACCAAACTCGTCTATCCGCGTTCGTGGTCTTTAATGACCTATTCCAAAAAATTTGGCCGGTGAAGCCATTTTACTGTGGGGCTGTCAAAGCGGCCGCACAGTCCTCCGCTTGGGGGAGGGGCACATCAATGCTTCCCCTTTAAAGAGATGATGCCTCATGGACCGGGCATCTTAAGCATTAGAGATGCATAATGCGGTATTGCGTTAAAGCGGGCAAAGGCTTCGCGTCCCAGTAGTGCTTGATAGCGACTGGAGAATGGGACGATGTGGAAGGTCAGCTTTTCACGGCGGAAGTTATCGGTAGAGCCGAATATAACTTTGAGCCGGAGAAAACCCATGCAATGGGTGTCCGGACCAGGCGTGACCCCTTGAAAGGCGGTTTTGCTGCGGTGGATTCTTGCTGGGTCTATCCCCATGTGGCGGATTGTGTCCTGATATATCAGGTTTAGTCCACTGCCGCCGTCCATAAGGACATTTGAAAACTGGAGTCCGCCAATTATTGGATCGAGTACCAAGGCAGTCCAGCCTGTGTTCCTGATACTTCTAGAATAATCCAGCTGATCGAAGATGATTGGTTTTGACAACCAATGGTGGGAATCCTTTGGGATAGGTCGTGTGGGTGCGTACCTTTATGGGCGCCGCACGTTTTGTTATGTGAAGTAAGTTTACTGTTTTTACTTCTTGTGGGAAGTTCTTTTGTCTCCTGGTGCTCTGCTTTTGGGGTTCGTCCTCGTCTTTGCTTGGTGTGTCGAGCCCCTTGTGTTCGGTGTTGAGTCTGCCGGATTGTTTGAAAACCCAACAATCTCTGTGGGTATGGTTAGCAGGCTTACCGGGAGTACTGTGTATTTGACATGTCCTATCCAGGATTTTGTTTAAGTTGGATGGATTATCCCTGTTATCATGGAGGGGTGGCTTTGTCTGATTCTGCCGTGAACTCTTGAATCCGGCGTTGACTGTCGTGCTCTTCAGACTTTTTTCCTTAGTCCAGCGACGGTCCTTGTTGCGTCACGGTTTTCCATTTCCATCCCTAGTTTCGGATGTACTTCGATCGCTGGGGCTGCATCTTGCCAACCAGCTGTCCTCTCCTGCACAAGAGCGGGTCATGAGGCTTGTTAGTGCGGCCATTGTTCTTGGCTTTTCTTGGCCGAGGTGTCTGGCAAGCCATTCATCTCGGACGTTATGCCTGAAAGCTGCTAAGGCTTCACCGTCTGGACAGTTGACTACCTGATTCTTTTTAGTGAGGAATCTATTCCAGAACTGCCGAGCTGATTCTCCGGGCTGTTGAGTTATGTGACTAAGATCGTCTGCATCCGGAGGGCGGACATAGGTCCCTTGAAAATTTGCTCGGAAAGCGTCCTCGAGTTCTTCCCAACTTCTGATTGTGTTTTCAAGAAGGCTTTTAAGCCAATGCCGGGCTGGCCCTTTAAGCTTAAGGGGTAAGTATTTTATGGCGTGGAGGTCATCTCCTCTAGCCATATGTATGTGGAGGATATAATCCTCGATCCATACTCTAGGGTCTGTTGTTCCATCATATGCCTCTATGTTTACGGGTTTGAATCCCTCTGGAAATTCATGGTCCAGGACCTCATCGGTGAAACATAGGGGGTGTGCGGCGCCCCTGTATTTGGGTGTGCCGGCTTCTGATGATGGCTTTATTGCATTGCTTACGAGAGCTTGCTTTCTTGGCCCGTAAATGGACCTGACTGGGCCCTGATGCGAATCCTTAAGTGGGTCACATGCCGATTTAAGTGCGGCGCCGCTTGCCGCTTTTTGCTGGCCATGGGGTCGTCTATCCGACCGTGTGGCTTTCTTAATTTTTGAATGCGAGGGCTCTAGGGCCTCTTCATTGAATTCGGGCAGTAGCCTTCTCTTAGGATAGCTTTTAATGCGGCGACTGTCGCCGTATTTATCTGTGGTATTGATTACTTTGCTCCATCGGATCTTGAGTGCATCTTCCGCCGTTTTTAGCTTCTGCTTCTGCTTTTTCAGGCTGCGTACTGTTGCAACGAGCCTCTTGTGGAGATTCTTATGCTTCGTGGGTTTATCCGGTGTAAGGTCGTCCGGAGTGCCATTTTTGCTGGGGGAGGGATGTTCGGTTTCTCTATCTGTGTTTCCCTATTCGGACGGTTGCTCTAAGGCATGCCCGTCGTTTACCGGCTCATCCTGCTCTATGGCTGGGTCTTTATCGAGGCGGGGCTTGGGTCGGCGTTTACGCCGACGCTTTGATTGCTTTTTGAGGGATCGGTCCCCCGTTCCATCCCCTTTTTCCTCGTTGTCGTTTCCTTTAGGGGTATCCACCATGTACACATCGTGAGATGGGGTGGCTGTCCAATGCCCTATGGGCGTTGGCTCATCTGTATCTCCTGCATCGTCGTCCATGCTGTCAATGTCTGCGGAGTCGAAGTTGAGCACATCGTTTGAATTGTCGACAGTGGCTACCAAGTGGGTGGTGGGTGGGCTTTGAAATTCTTCATCGTCCGTATCCCATCCTCGCTGAGCGTAGTCCGGCCAGGGCTCTCCTGATAAAGAGAGAGACTTTAGAGAATTCAGGATGTCGCCAAAAGGCGAGTGCTGAAAGATGTCCGCGGCGGTGAACTCCATTATCGGCGCCCAATTGGATTCTATCGGCAGGGGCGCGGGGAGTTCAGAGTTCGGAGAGGAATCCGGCTCCTTGGAGTCACGGGCCATGCGGAACGCGAGGCTGACATTCAGCTCGATCGCCTTTGAGATTGTAGCCCCCGAGGTGACGTCCAACCGCTCATCCTCGATTGGCACAATAGGCTCTGAATAAAGGGTCAGACCCGGTGCTTGTGCGGCCTCCAGGGCACTGTTCGGTGGCAGAGCTAGATCATGCCTCTCAACACAGTGCGGCGCGCTCAGCTGTGGCTTGAACCCGTCGAAGATCGAATCCCCGCGGGTGTCTGCCGTGTAGTTTAAGCTTTCAAACCTGACCTGATGGCCAGGGGCATAGCTTTCGATCTGCTCCAGGTGGCCAAGCGAATTGGCCCCCAGTGCGAAGCCGCCGAAGACGAAGATCTGTCCGGGGAGAAAAGTCTCACCCTGGACCGCATCATCGTTGATGATCAAAGGAGCCATCGAGCCCAAAAGTGACGACACAGAGGAACTCTCAATGAAAGCACCAATGTCGGTGTCAAAACCGGCGGATCTCGGGTAGGGGGTCCCGAACTGTGCGTCTAGGCGGATGGTAACAGGAGACAAGGGACACGATGTTTTTACCCAGGTTTGGACCCTCTCGATGGAGGTAAAACCCTACTCCTGCTTGATTAATATTGATGATATGGGTAGTACAAGAGTAGATCTACCACGAGATCAAGGAGGCTAAACCCTAGAAGCTAGCCTATGGTATGATTGTTGTATGATGAAGATTTCCTACGGACTAGAACCCTCCGGTTTATATAGACACCGGATAGGGTTAGGGTTACACAGAGTCGGTTACAATGGTAGGAGATCTTGAATATCCGCATCGCCAAGCTTGCCTTCCACGCCAAGGAAAGTCCCATCCGGACACGGGACGAAGTCTTCAATCTTGTATCTTCATAGTCCTGGAGTCCGGCTGAAGGTATAGTCCGGCTACCCGAACACCCCCTAATCAAGGACTCCCTCACCCCTCTGTCTCCCACCCCAAATTTCAACTGAATCGGAGAACGAACGGAAGTTGCGTCACGTCGGGAGACCTTTTCTCCATATTTTCACGGAGAAAATGATAGTAAATACTTCGAGTGTCCAAACGCACCGAAATTTGGATGTGTCTTGTGTGGCACACTGTAGCGTGTGAAAAAAATGGTGACGTTTTATGACTTTGCGAAAAGGAACACCTAGTGGATGCCCATCCCCGCAAACCGATACCTGAGGTCTGTACCTCAACTACATGTCAACATGGACGAAACGCACCCAACTTTTGCATGCGCGTGTGAGTGACCCCCACCGTCTCCCACGCCAAATTTCAACGGAATCGGAGTACGAACGGAAGTTGCGTCATGTTGGGAGGCCTTTTCTCCTTATTTTCATGGAGAAAATGATAGTAAATGCATCACGTGTCCAAACGCCCCAAAATTTTGCATGGAAGGCCTGTGTGGCCCACTGTAGCGTGTGAAAAAAATGGTGAAGTTTCATGACTTTGCGAAAGGGAACACCTATTGGATGCCCGTTCCCCCAAAATGATACCTGAGGTTTGTACTGCAACTACATGTCAACATGGATGAAACGCACCCAAATTTTGCATGACCGTGTGTGTGACCCCCACCGTCTCCCACGCCAAATTTCAACGGAATCGGAGTATGAACGGAAGTTGCATCACCTTGGGAGACCTTTTCTCCGTATTTTCATGGAGAAAATGATAGTAAATGCATCGAGTGTACGAACGCACCGAAATTTTGCATGCGTGCTTGTGTTGCACACTGTAGCGTGTGAAAAAAATGGTGATGTTTCATGACTTTGCGAAAGGGAACACCTAGTGGATGCCCGTCCCCCCAAACCGATACCTGAGGTTTGTACTCCAACTACATGTCAACATGGACGAAACGCACCCAACTTTTGCATGCGCGTGTGATTGACCCCCACCATCTCCCACGCCAAATTTCAACGGAATCGAAGTATGAACGAATGTTGCATCACGTCTGGAGACCTTTTCTCCATATTTTCACACAGAAAATGATAGTAAATGCATCGAGTGTCCAAACGCACCAAAATTTTGCATGCTTGCTTGTGTTGCACACTGTAGCGTGTGAAAAAATGGTGACGTTTCATGACTTTGCGAAAGGGAACACCTAGTGGATGCCCGTCCCGCCAAACCGATACCTGAGGTTCGTACTGCAACTACTTGTCAACATGGACGAAACGCACCCAACTTTTGCATGCGTGTGTGAGTGACCCACACTGTCTCCCACGCAAAATTTCAATGGAAGCGGAGTACGAACGGAAGTTGCGTCACGTCGGGAGACCTTTTCTCTATATTTTCATGGAGAAAATGATAGTAAATGTGTCGAGTGTCCAAACGCACTAAAATTTGGATGCGTGCTTGTGTGACACACTGTAGCGTGTGAAAAAAATGGTGACGTTTCATGACTTTGCGAAAAGGAACACCTAGTGGATGCCCATCCCCCCAAACCGATACCTCAGGTTTGTACTACAACTACATGTCAACATGGACGAAACGCACCCAACTTTTGCATGCGCGTGTGATTGACCCCCACCATCTCCCACGCCAAATTTCAACGGAATCGAAGTATGAACGGAAGTTGCATCACGTCTGGAGACCTTTTCTCCATATTTTCACAGAGAAAATGACAGTAAATGCATCGAGTGTCCAAACGCACCAAAATTTTGCATGCTTGCTTGTGTTGCACACTGTAGCGTGTGAAAAAAATGGTGACGTTTCATGACTTTGCGAAAGGGAACACCTAGTGGATACCCATCCCCCCAAACCGATACCTGAGGTTTGTACTGCAACTACATGTCAACATGGACGAAACGCAGCCAAGTTTTGCATGCGCGTGTGAGTGACCCCCACTGTCTCCCACGCCAAATTTCTACAGAATCCGAGTACAGACGGAAGTTGCGTCATGTCGGGAGACCTTTTCTCCATATTTTCATGGAGAAAATGATAGTAAATGCATCGAGTGTCCAAACGCACCGCAATTTTGCATGCGTGCTTGTGTGGCACACTGTAGCATGTATAAACAAAATGGTGACATTTCATGACTCTGCGAAAGGGAACACCTAGTGGATGCCCGTCCCCCCAAACTGATACTTGAGGTTTGTACTGCAACTACATGTCAACATGGATGAAATGCACCCAACTTTTGCATGCGCGTGTGGGTGACCCCCACCGTCTCCCACGCCAAATTTCAACGGAATCGTAGTACGAATGGAAGTTGCATCACGTCGGCAGACCTTTTCTCCGTATTTTCATGGGGAAAATGATAGTAAATGCATCGAGTGTCCAAATGCACCGAAATTTTGCATGCGTGCTTGTGTGGCACACTATAGCGTGTGAAAAAAATGGTGAAGTTTTATGACTTTGTGAAAGCGAACACCTAGTGGATGCCCGTCCCCCCAAACCGATACCTGAGGTTTGTACCGCGACTACATTTCAACATGGACGAAACGCACCCAACTTCTGCATGCGCGTGTGAGTGACCCCTACCGTCTCCCACGCCAAATTTCAACGGAATCGAAGTATGAACGGAAGTTGCGTCACGTCTGGAGACCTTTTTCCGTATTTTCACGGAGAAAATGATAGTAAAAGCATCGAGTGTCCAAACGCACCGAAATTTGGCATGCTTGCTTGTCTTGCACACTGTAGCATGTGAAAAAATTGTGACTTTGCATGACTTTGCGAAAGGGAACACCTAGTGGATGCCCATCCCCCCAAACCGATACCTGAGGTTTGTACTACAACTACATGTCAACATGGACGAAACGCACCCAACTTTTGCATGCGCGTGTGAGTGACCCCCACCGTCTCCCATGCAAAATTTCAATAGAAGCGGAGTACGAATGGAAGTTGCGTCACGTCGGGAGACCTTTTCTCTGCATTTTCACGGAGAAAATGATAGTAAATGCATCGAGTGTCCAAACACACAGAAATTTGGATGCGTGCTTGTGCGGCACACTGTAGCGTGTGAAAAAATGGTGACGTTTCATAACTTTGTGAAAAGGAACACCTAGTGGATGCCCATCCCCCCAAACCGATACCTCAGGTTTGTACTGCAACTACATGTCAACATGGACGAAACGCACCCAACTTTTGCATGCGCGTGCGAGTGACCCCCACCGTCTCCCACGCCAAATTTCAACGGAATCGGAGTACGAACGGAAGTTGCATCATGTCGGGAGACCTTTTCTCCGTATTTTAATGAAGAAAATTATAGTAAATGCATCGAGTGTCCCAACGCATCGAAATTTTGCATGTGTGCTTGTGTGGCACACTGTAGCATGTGAAAAAATTGGTGACGTATCATGACTTTGCGAAAGGGAACACCTAGTGGATGCCCGTCCCCCCAAACCGATACCTAAGGTTTGTACTGCAACTACATGTCAACATGGACGAAATGCACCCAACTTTTGCATGCACGTGTGAGTGACCCCCACCGTCTCCCACGCCAAATTTCTACGGAATCCGACTACGAACGGAAGTTGCGTCATGTCGGGAGACCTTTTCTCCGTATTTTCATGGAGAAAATGATAGTAAATGCATCGAGTGTCCAAACGCACCAAAATTTTGCATGCGTGCTTGTGTGGCACACTGTAACGTGTATAAACAAAATGGTGACATTTCATGACTTTGCGAAAGGGAACTCCTAGTGGATGCCCATCCCCCCAAACCGATACTTGAGGTTTGTACTGCAACTACATGTCAACATGGTCGAAAAGCACCCAACTTTTGCATGCTCGTGTGAGCGAGCCCCACCGTCTCCCACGCCAAAATTCAACGGAATCGTAGTATGACCGGAAGTTGCATCACGTCAGGAGACATTTTCTCCATATTCTCACAGAGAAAATGATAGTAAATGCATCGAGTGTCCAAACGCACCGAAATTTTGGATGCTTGCTTGTGTTACACACTATAGCGTATGACAAAATGGTGACGTTTCATGACTTTGCGAAAGGGAACACCTAGTGGATGCCCGTCCCGCCAAACCGACACCTGAGGTTCGTACTACAACTACATGTCAACATGGACGAAACGCACCCAACTTTTGCATGCGCGTGTGAGAGACCCCCACCGTCTCCCACGCAAAATTTCAATGATAGTAAATGCGTCGAGTGTCCAAATGCACTGAAATTTGGATGCCTCCTTGTGTGGCACACTGTAGCATGTGAAAAAAATGGTGACGTTTCATGACTTTGTGAAAGCGAACACCTAGTGCATGCCCGTCCCCCCAAACCGATACCTCAGGTTTGTACTACAACTACATGTCAACATGGATGAAATGCACCCAACTTTTGTGTGCGCGTGTGAGTGACCCCCACCGCCTCCTATGCCAAATTCCAATGGAATCGGAGTACGAACGGAAGTTGCATCATGTCGGGAGACCTTTTCTCCGTATTTTCATGGAGAAAATGATAGTAAATGCATCGAGTGTCCCAACGCATCGAAATTTTGCATGTGTACTTGTGTGGCACGCTGTAGCGTGTGAAAAAAATGGTGACGTTTCATGACTTTGTGAAAGGTAACACCTAGTGGATGCCCATCCCCCCAAACCGATACCTGAGGTTTGTACTGCAACTACATGTCTACATGGACAAAACGCACCCAACTTTTGCATGCGCGTGTGAGTGACCCCCACCGTCTCCCACACCAAATTTCTACGGAATCCGAGTACGGACGGAAGTTTCGTCATGTCGGGAGACCTTTTCTCTATATTTTCATGGAGAAAATGATAGTAAATGCATCGAGTGTCCAAATGCACCGAAATTTTGCATGCGTGCTTGTGTGGCACACTGTAGCGTGTATAAACAAAATGGTGACATTTCATGACTCTGCGAAAGGGAACACCTAGTGGATGTCCGTCCCCCCAAACCGATACTTAACGTTTGTACTGCAACTACATGTCAACCTGGATGAAATGCACCCATCTTTTGCATGCGCGTGTGAGTGACCCCCATAGTCTCCCACGCCAAATTTCAACGGAATCGGAGTAAGACTGGAAGTTGCGTCACGTCGAGAGACCTTTTCCGTATTTTCATAGGGAAAATGATAGTAAATGTGTCGAGTGTCCAAATGCACCGAAATTTTGCATGCGTTCTTGTGTGGCACATTGTAGCGTGTGAAAAAATGGTGAAGTTTCATGACTTTGCGAAAGGGAACAGCTAGTGGATGCCCGTCCCCCCAAACCGATACCTGAGGTTTGTACTGCAACTACATTTCAACATGGATGAAACGCACCCAACTTTTGCATGTGCGTGTGAGTGACCCCCACCGTCTCCCACGCCAAATTTCAATGGAATTGAGTACGCACGGAAGTTGCGTCACGTCTGGAAACCTTTTCTCCGTATTTTCACGGAGAAAATGATAGTAAAAGCATCAAGTGTCCAAACGCACTGAAATTTTTGCATGCGTGCTTGAGTGGCACACTGTAGCGTGTGAAAAAAAATGGTGACGTTTCATGACTTTGCAAAAGGGAACACCTAGTGGATGCCCGTCCCCCCCCCCAACCGATACCTAACTTTGTACTGCAACTACATGTCAACATGGACGAAAGCACCCAACTTTTGCATGCGCGTGTGAGTGACCCCCACCGTATCCCACACCAATTTTCAACAGAATCGGAGTACAAATGGAAGTTGCGTCACGTTGGGAGACGTTTTCTCCGTTTTTCACGGAGAAAATGATATTAAATGCATCGAGTGTCCAAACGCACCGAAATTTTGCATGCGTGCTTGTGTGGCACACTGTAGCATGTGAAAACAATGGCGACGTCTCATGAGTTTGTGAAAGGGAACACCTAGTGGATGCCCGTCCCCCCAAACCGATACCTGTGGTTTGTACTGCAACTACATGTCAACATGGACGAAACACACCCAACTTTTGCATTTGCATGTGAGTGACGCCCACCGTCTCCCACGCCAGAATTCAACGGAATCGTAGTATGAACGGAAGTTCCATCATGTCGGGAGACCTTTTCTCCGTATTTTCACGGAGAAAATGATAGTAAATACATCGAGTGTCCAAACGCACCGAAATTTTGCATGCGTCCTTGTGTGGCACACTATAGCGTGTGAAAAAATGTTGACGTTGCATGATTTTGCGAAAGGGAACACCTAGTGGATGCCCGTCCCCACAAACTGATACCTGAGGTTTGTACCGCAACTACATGTCAACATGGACGAAACGCACCCAACTTTTGCATGCGCGTGTGAGCGACCCCCACCGTCTCCCACGCCAAATTTCAACAGAATCGGAGTACGAACGGATGTTGGGTCATGTCGGGAGGCCTTTTCTCCGTATTTTCATGAAGAAAATGATTGTAAATGCATCGAGTGTTCAAACGCACCGAAATTTTGCATGCGTGCTTGTGTGGCACACGGTAGCATGTGAAAAAAATGCTGACGTTTCATGACTTTCCGAAAGGGAAAACCTAGTGGATGCCCGTCCCCCCAAACCGATACCTGAGGTTTGTACTGCAACTACATATCAACATGGACGAAACGCACCCAACTTTTGCATGCGCTTGTGAGTGACCCCTCTGTCTCCCACCCCAAATTTCAACTGAATCGGAGAACGAACGGAAGTTGCGTCACGTCGGGAGACCTTTTCTCCGTATTTTCACGGAGAAAATGATAGTAAATGCTTCGAGTGTCCAAACGCACCGAAATTTGGATGTGTGCTTGTGTGGCACTCTATAGCTTGTGAAAAAAATGGTGACGTTTTATGACTTTGCGGAAAGGAACACCTAGTGGATGCCCATCCCCCCAAACCGATACCTGAGGTCTATACTTCAACTACATATCAACATGGACGAAATGCACCCAACTTTTGCTTGCGCGTGTGAGTGACCCCCACCGTCTCCCATGCCAAATTTCAACGGAATCGGAGTACGAATGGAAGTTGCGTCATGTCGGGAGGCCTTTTCTCCTTATTTTCATGGAGAAAATGATAGTAAATGCATCACGTGTCCAAATGCCCCGAAATTTTGCATGCAAGGCCAGTGTGGCCCACTGTAGCGTGTGAGAAAAATGGTGATGTTTCATGACTTTGCGAAAGGGAACACCTACTGGATGCCCGTCCCCTCAAAACGATACCTGAGGTTTGTACTGCAACTACATGTCAACATGGACGAAACACACTCAACTTTTGCATGCACGTGTGAGTGACCCCCACCGTCTCCCACGCCAAATTTCAACGGAATCCGAGTACGAACGGAAGTTGTGTCATCTCAGGAGACCTTTTCTCCGCATTTTCATTGTCAAAATGATAGTAAATGCATCGAGTGTCCAAACGCACCGAAAGTTTGCATGCGTACTTGTGTGGCACACTATAGCGTGTGAAAAAAATGGTGACATTTCATGACTTTGCGAAAGGGAAAACCTAGTGGATGCCCGTCCTCCCAAACCGATACCTGAGGTTTGTACTGCAACTACATGTCAACATGGACGAAACGCACCCAACTTTTGCATGAGCGTATGTTTGAGCCCCACCGTCTCCCACACCAAATTTCAACGGAATCGGAGTATGAACGGAAGTTGCATCACGGTTGGAGACCTTTTCGCCGTATTTTCATGGAGAAAATGGTAGTAAATGCATCGAGTGTCCGAACGCACCGAAATTTTGCGTGCGTGCTTGTGTTGCACACTGTAGTGTGTGAAAAAAATGGTGATGTTTCATGACTTTGCGAAAGGGAACACCTAGTGGATGCCCGTCCCCCCAAACCAATACCTGAGGTTTGTACTGCAACTACATGTCAACATGGGCGAAACGCACCCAACTTTTGCATGCGCGTGTGAGTGACCCCACCGTCTCCCATGCAAAATATCAATGGAAGCGGAGTACGAACGGAAGTTGCGTCACGTCAGGAGACCTTTTCTCTGCATTTTCACGGAGAAAATGATAGTAAATGCATCGAGTGTACAAACACACAGAAATTTGGATGCGTGCTTGTGTGGCACACTGTAGCGTGCGAAAAAATGGTGACGTTTCATGACTTTGCGAAAAGGAACACCTAGTGGATGCCTGTCCCACCAAACCGATACCTCAGGTTTGTACTGCAACTACATGTCAACATGGACGAAACGCACCCAACTTTTGCATGCGCGTGTGAGTGACCCCCACCATCTCCCATGCCAAGTTTCAACGGAATCGGAGTACGAACGGAAGTTGCGTCACGTCGGGAGACCTTTTCTCTGTATTTTCATGGAGAAAATGATAGTAAATGCATCGAGTGTCCAAACACACTGAAATTTGGATGCGTGCTTGTGTGGCACACTGTAGCGTGTGAAAAAAAATGGTGACGTTTCATGACTTTGCGAAAAGGAACACTTAGTGGATGCCCATCCCCCCAAACCGATACTTCAGGTTTGTACTACAACTACATGTCAACATGGACGAAACGCACCCAACTTTTGCGTGCGCGTGTGAGTGACCCCCACCGTCTCCGACGCCAAATTGCAACAGAATTGGAGTACAAACGGAGAAAATGATAGTAAATTGTAGTAAATGTATCGAATGTCCCAACGCATAGAAATTTTGCATGTGTGCTTGTGTGGCACACTGTAGCGTGTGAAAAAAATGGTGACGTTTCATGACTTTGCCAAAGAGAACACCTAGTGGATGCCCGTCCCCCAAACCGATACCTGAGGTTTGTACTGCAACTACATGTCAACATGGACGAAACGCACCCAACTTTTGCATGCGCGTGTGAGTGACCCCCACCGTCTCCCACGGCAAATTTCTACGGAATCCGAGTACGGACGGAAGTTGCGTCATGTCAGGAGACCTTTTCTCCGTATTTTCATGGAGAAAATGATAGTAAATGCATCGAATGTCCAAACGCACCGAAATTTTGCATGCGTGCTTGTGTGGCACACTGTAGCGTGTATAAACAAAATGGTGACATTTCACGACTCTGCGAAAGGGAACACCTAGTGGATGCCCGTCCCCCCAAACCGATACTTGAGGTTCGTACTGCAACTACATGTCAACATGGATGAAATGCACCCATCTTTTGCATGCGCGTGTGAGTGACCCCCACCATCTCCCACGCCAAATTTCAACGGAATCGTAGTATGAATGGAAGTTGCGTCATGTCAGGAGACCTTTTCTCCGTATTTTCATGGGGAAAATGATAGTAAATGCATCGAGTGTCCAAATGCACCGAAATTTTGCATGCGTGATTGTGTGGCATACTGTAGCGTGTGAAAAAAATGGTGAAGTTTCATGACTTTGCGAAAGGGAACACCTAGTGGATGCCCGTCCCCCCAAACCGATACCTGAGGTTTGTACTGCAACTACATTTCAACATGGACGAAACGCACCCAACTTTTGCATGAGCGTGTGAGTGACCTCCACCATCTCCCACGCTAAATTTTAACAGAATCGGAGTATGAACGGAAGTTGCGTCACGTCTAGAGACCTTTTCTCCGTATTTTCACGGAGAAAATGATAGTAAAAGCATCAAGTGTCCAAACGCACCGAAATTTTGCATGCTTGCTTGTCTTGCACACTGTAGCATGTGAAAAAATTCTGACGTTTCATGACTTTGCGAAAGGGAACACCAAGTGGATGCCCGTCCCCCCGAACCGATACCTGAGGTTTGTACTGCAACTACGTGTCAACATGGACGAAACGCACCCAACTTTTGCATGCGCGTGTGAGTGACCCCACCGTCTCCCATGCAAAATTTCAATGGAAGCGGAGTACGAACGGAAGTTGCGTCACGTCGGGAGACCTTTTCTCTGCATTTTCACGGAGAAAATGATAGTAAATGCATCGAGTGTCCAAACACACAGAAATTTAGATGCGTGCTTGTGTGGCACACTGTAGCGTGTGAAAAAAATGGTGACGTTTCATGACTTTGCGAAAGGGAACACCTAGTGGATGCCCATCCCCCCAAACCGATACCTGAGGTTTGTACTGCAACTACATGTCAACATGGACGAAACGCACCCAACTTTTGCATGCGCGTGTGAGTGACCCCCACCGTCTCCCACGCCAAATTTCAACGGAATCGGAGTACGAACGGAAGTTGCATCATGTCGGGGGACCTTTTCTCCGTATTTTAATGAAGAAAATGATAGTAAATGCATCGAGTGTCCCAACGCATCGATATTTTGCATGTGTGCTTGTGTGGCACACTGTAGCGTGTGAAAAAATTGGTGACATTTCATGACTTTGCGAAAGGGAACACCTAGTGGATGCCCGTCCCCCCAAACCGATACCTAAGGTTTGTACTGCAACTACATGTCAACATGGACGAAACGCACCCAACTTTTGCATGCACGTGTGAGTGACCCCCACCGTCTCCCACGCCAAATTTCTACGGAATCCGAGTACGAACGGAAGTTACGTCATGTTGGGAGACCTTTCTCCGTATTTTCAAGGAGAAAATGATAGTAAATGCATCGAGTGTACAAACGCACCAAAATTTTGCATGCGTGCTTGTGTGGCACACTGTAACGTGTATAAACAAAATGGTGACATTTCATGACTTTGCGAAAGGGAACACCTAGTGGATGCCCATCCCCCCAAACCGATACTTGAGGTTTGTACTTCAACTACATGTCAACATGGATGAAACACACCCAACTTTTGCATGCGCGTGTGAGCGACCCCACTGTCTCCCACGCCAAATTTCAATGGAATCGGAGTACGACCGGAAGTTGCATCACATCAGGAGACCTTTTCTCCATATTTTTAGAGAGAAAATGATAGTAAATGCATCGAGTGTTGAAACGCACCGAAATTTGGATGTGTGCTTGTGTGGCACACTGTTGCGTGTGAAAAAACTGGTGACATTTCATGACTTTGCGAAAAGGATCACCTAGTGGATGCCCGTCCCCCAAACCGATACCTGAGGTTTGTACTGCAACTACATGTGAACATGGACGAAATGCACCCAACTTTCGCATGTGCGTGTGAGTGACCCCCACCGTCTCCCACGCCAAATTTCAACGGAATCAGAGTACGAACGGAAGTTGCGTCACATCGGGAGACCTTTTCTCTGTATTTTAACGGAGAAAATAATAGTAAATGCATCGAGTGTCCAAACGCACCAAAATTTTGCATGCATGCTTGTGTGGCACACTGTAGCGTATGAAAAAAATGGTGACGTTTCATGCCTTTGCGAAAGGGAACACCTAGTGGATGCCCGTCTCCCCAAACCGATACCTGAGGTTCTGCAGCTACATGTCAACATGGACGAAATGCACCCAACTTTTGCATGCGCGTGTGAGTGACCCCCACCGTCTCCTGCCCCAAATTTGAACGGAAGCGGAGTACGAACGGAAGTTGCATCACGTCAGGAGACCTTTTCTTCGTATTTTCATGGAGAAAATGATAGTAAATGCATCGAGTGTCCAAACGCACCGAAATTTGGATGCGTGCTCGTGTGGCACACTATAGCGTGTGAAAAAAATGGTGACATTTCGTGACTTTGCGAAAAGGAACACCTAGTGGATGCCCGTCCCCCCAAACCGATACCTGAGGTTTGTACTGCAACTACATGTCAACATGAACGAAACACACCCAACTTTTGCATGCGCGTGTGAGTGACCCCCACTATCTCCCACGCCAAATTTCAACGGAATCTAAGTACGAATGGAAGTTGCGTCACGGCGGGAGACCTTTTCTCCGTATTTTCATGGAGAAAATGATGGTAAATGCATCGAGTGTCCAAATGCACCGAAATTTTGCATGCGTGCTTGTGTGACACACTGTAGCGTGTGAAAAAAATGGTGACGTTTCTTGACTTTGCGAAAGGGAACACCTAGTGGATGCCCGTCCCCCCAAACCGATATGTGAGGTTTGCACTGCAACTACATGTCCACATGGTAGAAACGCACCCAACTTTTGCATGCGCATGTGAGTGACCCCCACCGTCTCCCATGCCAGATTTCAACGGAAGCCGAGTAAGAACGGAACTTGTGTCACTTCGGGAGACCTTTTCTCCGTATTTTCATGGACAAAATGATAGTAAATGCATTGAGTGTCCAAACGCACCGAAATTTTGCATGCGTGCTTGTGTGGCACACTGTAGCGTGTGAAACAAATGGTGACATTTCATGACTTTGTGAAAGGGAACACTGAGTGGATGCCCGTCCCCCCGTACCGATACATGAGGTTGGTAGTGCAACTACATGTCAACATGGATGAAAGGCACCCAACTTTTGCATGTGCGTGTGAGTGACCTCCACCGTCTCTCGCCCCAAATTTCAATGGAATTGGAGTACGAACGGAAGTTTTGTCACGTTGGGAGACCTTTTCTCTGTATTTTCATGGAGAAAATGATAGTAAATGCATCGAGTGTCCAAGCGCACCGAAATTTTGCATCCGTGCTTATGTGGCACACTGTAGCGTGTGAAGAAAATGGTGACGTTTCATGACTTTGCGAAAGGGAGCACCTAGTGGATGTCCGTCCCCCCAAAGCGATACCTTTGGTTTGTATTGCAACTACATGTTAATATGGAGGAAGCGCACCCAACTTTTGCATGCGCGTGTGAGTGAGCCCTAGCATCTCCCACACCAATTTTCAACAGAATTGTCGTACGAACGATAGTTGTGTCATGTCGGGAGACCTTTTCTTCGTATTTTCAAGGAGAAAATGATAGTAAATGCTTCGAGTGTCCAAACGCACCGAAATTTTGCATGCGTGCTTGTGTGGCACACTATAGCATGTGAAAAAAATGGTGACATTTCATGACTTTGCGAAAGGGAACACATAGTGGATGCCCGTCCCCCCAAACCGATACCTGAGGTTTGTACTGCAACTTCATGTCAACATGGACAAAACGCACCCAACTTTTGCATGCGCGTGTGAGTGACCCCCACCATCTCCCACGCCTGATTTCAACGGAATTGGAGTACGAACGGAAGTTGCGTCAGGTCGGGAGACCTTTTCTCCGTATTTTCACGGATAAAATGATAGTTAACGCATCGAGTGTCCAAACGCACCGAAATTTTACATGCGTGCTTGTGTGGCACACTATAGCGTCTGAAAAAAATGGTGACATTTCATGACTTTGCGAAAGGGAACACCTAGTGGATGCCCGTCCCCCAATCCGATACCTGAGGTTTGTACTGCAACTACATGTCAACATGGACGAAACACACCCAAATTTTGCATGCACGTGTGAGTGGCCCCCACCGTCTCCCATGCCAAATTTCAACGGAATCGGAGTACGAATGGAAGTTGCGTCATGTTGGGAGACCTTTTCTCCGTATTTTCATAGAGAAAATGATAGTAAATGCATCGAGTGTCCAAACGCACCGAAATTTTGCATGGTGATTGTGTGGCACACAGTAGCGTGTGAAAAAAATGGTGACATTTCATGATGTTGCGAAAGGCAACATCCAGTGGATGCCCGTCCCCCCAAACTGATACCTGATTTTTGTACTGCAACTACATGTCAACAAGGACGAAACACACCCAACTTTTGCATGCACGTGTGAGTGACCCCCACCGTATCCCACGCCAAATTTCAATGGAATCGGAATAGGAACTGAAGTTGCGTCATGTCGGGAGACCTTTTCTCCCTATTTTCATGGAGAAAATGATAGTCAATGCATCGAGTGTCCAAACCCACTGAAATTTTGGATGCATTCTTGTGTGGCACACTATAGCGTGTGAAAAAATGGTGACATTTCATGACTTTGTGAAAGGGAACACCTAGTGGATGCCCGTCCCCCAAACCAATACCTGAGGTTTGTACTGCAACTACATGTCAACATGGATGAAACGCACCCAACTTTTGCATGAGCGTGCGTGTGACCCCCACTGTCTCCCACGCCAAATTTCAACGGAATCGGAGTATGAACGGAAGTTGCGTCACGTTGGGAGACCTTTTATGCGTATTTTCACGGAGAAAATGATAGTAAATGCATCAAGTGTCTGAACGCATCGAAATTTTGCGTGCGTGCTTGTGTTGCACACTGTAGCGCGTGAAAAAAATGGTGATGTTTCATGACTTTGCAAAAGGGAACACCTAGTGGATGCCCGTCCCCCCAAACCGATACCTGAGGTTTGTACTGCAACTACATGTCAACATGGACGAAACACACCCAACTTTTGCATGCGTGTGTGTGAGACCCCCCATCATCTCCCACGCCAAATTTCAACGGAATCAGAGTACGAACGGAAGTTGCGTTACGTCGGGAGACCTTTTCTCCGTATTTTCATGGAGAAAATGATAGTAAATGCATCAAGTGTTCAAACACACCGAAATTTTTCATGCGTGCTTGTGTGGCACACTTTAGCGTGTGAAAAAAAATGGTGACGTTTCATGACATTGCGAAAGGGAACACGTAGTGGATGCCTGTCCCGCCCAACTGATACCTGAGGTTTGTACTGCAACTACATGTCAACATGGACGAAACGCACCCAACTTTTGCGTGCGCGTGTGAGTGACACCTAGTGGATGCCTGTCCCTCCCAAACCGATACCTGAGGTTTGTACTGCAACTACATGTCAACATGGACGAAACGCACCCAACTTTTGCATGCGCATGTGAGTGACCCCCACCGTATCCCACGCAAAATTTCAACGGAATCGAAGTATGAATGGAAGTTGTGTCACGTTGGGAGACCTTTTCTCCGTATTTTCACGGAGAAAATGATAGTAAATGCATCGAGTGTCCAAACGCACCGAAATTTTGCATGCGTGCTTGTGTGGCACACTGTAGCGTGTGAAAAAAATGGTGACGTTTCATGACTTTGCGAAAGGGAACACCTAGTGGATGCCCGTCCCCCCAAACCGATACCTGAGGTTTGTACTGCAACTACATGTCCACATGGACGAAACACGTCCAACTTTTGCATTTGCGTGTGAGTGACGCCCACCGTCTCCCACGCCTGATTTCAACGGAATCGGAGTACGAACGGAAGTTGCGTCATGTCGGGAGACCTTTTCTCTGTATTTTCACGGAGAAAATGATAGTAAATGCATCGAGTGTCCAAACGCACCGAAATTTTGCATGCGTGCTTGTGTGGCACACTATAGCGTGTGAAAAAATGTTGATGTTGCATGACTTTGTGAAAGGTAACACCTAGTGGATGCCCGTCCCCAAAAACTGATACCTGAGGTTTCTAATGCAACTACATGTCAACATGGCAGAAACGCACCCAACTTTTGCATGCACTGTGAGTCAGCCCCACCGCCCCCCATGCCAAATTTCAACGGAATCCGAGTACGAACGGAAGTTGCGTCACGTTGGGAGACCTTTCTCCGTATTTTCATGGAGAAAATGATAGTAAATGCATCGAGTGTCCAAACGCACCGAATTTTGCATGCGTGCTTGTGTGGCACACTGTAGCGTGTGAAAAAAATGGTGACGTTTCACGACTTTGCGAAAGGGAACACCTTGTGGATGCTCGTCCCCCCAAACCGATACCTTTGGTTTGTACTGCAACTACATGTCAACATGGACGAAACGCACACAACTTTTGCATGCGCGTGTGAGTGATCCCTACCATCTCCCACACCAAATTTCAACGGAATCGGAGTCCGAACGGAAGTTGCTTCATGTCGAGAGACCTTTTCTCCGTATTTTCACGTAGAAAATGATAGTAAATGCATCGGGTGTCCAAACGCACCGAAATTTTGCATGCGTGCTTGTGCGGCACACTATAGCGTGTGAAAAAATGTTGATGTTTCATGGAAACATAAAAGAATAACAAAATAACAAAAATATAAAAAAATCCCGCAGTGTGGACGGATTTACTTAAGAAGATTAATGTAAATTGTTGTTGTGACACTCCCTGATTTTGGAGTGCCAGAGCATAATTTACAATAACCTACTTACGTAAGGCCGCCACAATCAGGGACTTAACATTGCACGCAGAGGACGGTATTTAGACAGGTGAATAAGCCCGATGAGAAGCAATGTGGGACTAAAGGATTAGGAGGTTGGGCGGTGGCCGCCGTCACACGGATATGTTGGGCGGTATCGGGCCTGGCCCAGTCAGCGCTGGAAAACATTTTTTCCTTTCCATCTCCGTATACCGTCACGCACGGTGAAACCCTACCCAAACCCACCATTCAACCCCATACGCCGCCCCATGCCCCGACGTTGCCCCATCCCGATCGCCCCACGCGCGCACAACGCCATCCAATGCCGTCCACCGTCAACGGCGCACATTGACGCATTTGGTGTTAGGGCTGCCCACGGCCGCCGGCGCATCTCGCGGACGTTCGGCTTTCTACTTTCCCTCTGCCGTAGCCGCTGCTCAGCGGCTATCGCCCGGATCAAGGTCACATTTTCTTGCCTCGTACAATTTATTCTAGTGCTATTGCGTAATTATATTTATTAATAGGAAAAAAACTTTGACATGCAGTATGGACATCGATGGTGTCATTCCATGTTCCATAGAGAAGTGGATAAGTCTCGTTGAGAAATTAACAACCGCTCAGCGATTTAGGTTCTACGAAACAAACTTGCTAGAGATGTTGATCATTTCGTCAGTACAAATGAGTGATTTTTTGCTGCATTTTATGATGTTAGGTTATAACCCAAACAACAAAAAATTCATGATGCAAGAAGAAACTGGCAGCACAAACCGGACGGCGTGTTTTTAATATTTGGGTTTAAGAATGAAGGTGAGGATGTTTTTGGCATTCTTGCGACGGAAGGAAAAGAGTTAATAAAGAAAACTCCTATTCAGTACGTTCACAAAAAAATGTTCAGATAATGATAGATGACTTGATCCAAAAAATTGTGAGGAATAAATCCGCCGATGATGAGTTTCTTCGGATGGATTTTCTTGTTTTTTTGGGGACTATTATTGCACCGATGTCGGCTATCTCCATACCAAAGGAGTACTACGCGTTGGTGCATGACGTGAAGCAGATAAGCACATTGAACTTTAACATGTTCACTTTGCGAACTTGTTTGACGGAGATTGATAAACTCAAGCAGGACGGCCGTGTGAGGCAATGGCCATGTGGCAACCTAGCCCTACTCCAGGTATGGTATTAATTAATGATATTTAATATTCCTTCATGTTATGTGTTCGTAATTTATTTTGTCATTTGTTTTGTAGTACTTATATTGGGAGAAGGTGCAGCCAACCACCGGCCCGAAAAATGAACCGTTGTCATTGCAGATTCCCCTAATGAAAAACTGGACTAAATCTAAAGCGGAGAAACAAGACAAGTACGACCTGGACAATGGTCGTGGTCATGGATTGGTAATATTGTAATGTTTATTTAACAATACGTTGATTATCCATCGTAAATGTTATGTACTTATGTTTTCATTGCATAGTCACTTTGGAGATAGATGACTGCATTAGGAAAGAGTATAGAATGAAAAAACTTGCAGATGAACATGCTGAAAGCAATAAGAAACCTAGCAGTCGAAAGTCATCCATTACGGGAAAGAGAAAAGTGGATTGTGTGTCCGAGGTCCCTGCTAACCTAAAGCCTTTTATGGACCGGGTTATGAATGATATGAAGGAAATTTGTAAGGAATTGTCTCGTATGCCGGAGTTATGCACACAGGTAAAAATTTAGCAATTACGATATGCACTCTATTAAATTCGTTAAATTGACAAAAAGATATGACATGTTACTGTGCTTGCTTTTGCAGAGATTGTTAGAGAAAATGAATAAAACAGGTGTGCGGTACAAACCAGGCACAATTGTGAACTCACTGTACTTAGTTCTCTCCTCAGTACCTGCCCATCCCCATGCGAAGAGATCGCTAGTGCGTTTCACGGGCAGTCCACCTCTAGCAATCGTGGTGAATCTTCGCAGCACTGAGCACTTAGGTAAGTCCTTCACGTTCAACCTGACCAAAACATAAAGAATATGCTTGCATGGGAGACCTTTACGTTTCATACGATCACAACTGCACTTCACTGTTTCTTCTGAATTTGTAGCTGTATAGTCCACTTTGAATCTCAGTTGCCTGTTATTTTTCCATGCCACTATGAATCTCTGACTGACGGCTCCACTGAGTCTATCTATGATCTCAAGATCTGCTGGCTTCTTCATTTCTTTCTGCAATAGGTGAAAATTCACCACAGTGAATTCACGGGCAGCGGCTTTCTTGATGCATTTGAACTCCTCAAGTACTGGTACAGGGAGTGTCTGTGTGGACATGGAGTCATCGTATGACTCGTTCTCACGGAGCCGAACAATGCAGTTCTCATAATGCACAACCATATCAACAATTGTCATGCCAGAGTCAAGATGCATATGAAGGCAAGATTTCCTACTCTCGCTCCTTTGGTTACTCTGCATAACAAGGAAGAACCCAACGGTGAGATGTGACGTAGCCCAAGGCCTTTTTTCCTGTACATCCTATGCAACCATGTTTCAGTTTTCTCTGACTCCCATTTAGCTCTAAAAGCTGCCCATCTCGCCTCAAACTCATCATGTGTAGTATCATAGTAAATAAGAGACCTGGACTCCTTAAGGGCCTTGTGGTGGAGGTGTTTCTGCATCTTTTTCTCTATATGCCATGGACAAAGTCGATGCCACACGTTAGTAAGGATCTTCCTAATGGCCCTTATCATGGTTGTGTCTCCGTCAGTAATTACATACCTCGGCTTCTTCTGACAGTGAGCTCTCAAGAAGGTCTACAACACCCAAACATATGTATCCTCGGTCTCATCTGAGACAATGGCACAACCGAACACAGTGGTGCAACGATGATTGTTTAGACAAACAAAAGGTATGAATGGCATTCCATACCTATTCAACTTATAAGTGTTGTCAAAGACGGTTACATCTCTGAAGTCAAAGTAACCCGACGTGACTGAGAATCACACCAGAACATGTTCTTCAGCTTGCCTTCTACGTCAATAGTGTATAAGAAAAAGTCTGGATCCCTTGCCTTTCTCATCATCATGATACCAATCGCAGTGTCCGCATCACCCTTTGCTAGCAACTTCATTTTCTCCCTATAACACATGTTATAAAGCTTCCTCCTCCCGAAACCAGCCCTTGCATATGATCCATACCTACTAATGAAGTTGTCATAAATCCAATGTTTTTTTAGCCCAGCACCTGTCATTGCTAAGATCTTGAGATTCTGGTATTCCTTTATCTGATTATGAGACCGAAGATATATAAGTTCATCCGGTTTAGCAAGAGTGTGACTATGATCATTGCTGAAACTGCTAACATACCAAATGGAGAGCTCTCTATCAAGCTTCACAGTTAGATGGGCGTCGCAATCACACCGAGTCTCCACTCTCAGCCTGTGCTTCTTCCCTTCCATGGTACAAAACTTGGCATGTCGTTTCCCAGCCCTCGAATAGAGAAACCTCCTCAAGCGCCTTCGTGCGTCGACACCCTTCGCATATTTCAAGTTGTCCCTCCTAATGCTGAAGCCACACTTATTTGCATAGTCGTTATAGAAATCATATGCCTCCTCGTCTGTCCTGAACGTCATGGACATCACCATCCATTGTCTGTCCAGTGATTCTTGCTGGTATTCATCGTACCCAGTGTCAAAATTGAACTCATCACCATTGGCATCATCATTGTTTTCACACGGGCCACCAACCTCTCCCTGAAAAAATAGAAACAACCTTATATGTCAGTAACTAGTTGTATGAGGACTATCATATGTATTCACTTTGCACTACTTACTTTGCTCGAGCTGTCATTATGAGATGCATTGATATCGTTTTCGTCATTGGCATCATCGAAGAAATTCCACTCATAGTACCCTTCCACTTCCATTTGCGCAAATTTTAAATATGATTTGTAAGATTTGATGCGTTTTCATGTCACTTTAAACTAAATTGCATAATTTTAAACTTACATGGCTACCACTTTCAGCATATGAATCATCTACATCCATATCCTCATTGTCATCATCCCCTCCTACCTGTGCAAAGTCAAACAAGTACATGTTATTGTCATTGCGGATGCTTGTATTTAATATGCTTGACAACATGCAAACCACTTACATTGCCACCATAAGACTCATCCAAACTCATATAATTTTCCCCGTCATGTTCGTCTTCATCCAATGACAATGATCCGTCATCGCTACCGCCATCATCTCCGTCATATCCGATTTCTGCCTCCATTTATACACGTTTATATATAATAAAAGATCCATTCAAACATTGAGCACGTAACATCTTTGCAACTAAAATCCGTTTTTAAATCAAGCGGCTCGCGTACCTCGTTGCCTTCGTCGGACATGACAATAGTGTTGAGATTCTCCGGAGGCTCGAGGGCGAACAGCGCCGAGCTGACGGCGGTGGCGGCGTCTAACCGACCGAGGCGGTTGTCAACGTCCGGTCACGCACAATGCGAGGGTGAGCAGCACGTCGAGCTGACAACGGCGGCGCTGTTTGCCCCACCTAGGCTGTTGTGGGCATCAAGTAGCGCACAACGCGTCAGTATTTTTCTGTCAGCCAGGTACTGCCGGAGATGGCGGCGGCGGCTCGAGAGGCGGCAGCTGAGGTGGCGTGAAGATAGGATTTGCCTGATCGTTTTTTTTTCACTCGAACCACACGGGCGTACGCAGCGGGGCGGGCAGGCATGCGGGCGAGCTTACATCGGGCGTGGGTGCGGACGGGCGGGCATACGCGATAGCGCCATACGGTGACGTGCGCACGCGTATGGCGGGCGGGTATTTTAATACGGCGTGCGAAATGACCGCCCTACCCCTTATACATTTGGGGGGGGGGGTTGTACCCAAGCGCGCCTCTTTCTTTGTTTGTATACTTCAAAATAATACATTTTTTTTGGGTTGTTGTGTTACCGTTAGGCACATTACTTACTTTGCTGGACCTACCATCTTCTGTTTGTAGTTTACTTCTGGGTTAATAGTCCATGGATAATGTCAAATCGTGAAGCAACTCAGCCGCCACCTCCTCCTATTCCAAAACAAAGCTAGGGTTCACCGGTGTCGCCGCAGGTCCGCCTCGTCTCCTATGGCCCTAGGGCCATGGGGGCGCGGTGGATCCTAGTAAGGGCCGGTGGGAAGGCTTCATTGTTAGTTGTTCCTTCGAGTTTTCTTAGGGTTTGTGTCCTATTCAGGTGGTGAGACGGCGACGGCTTCCAGAAGATGGAATAAAGGTCTTCCCGTCTAGTCTCCATTCCGATGGTGCGTCTAGCATTATCGATGGGCGTGTGAAGGTGTGTCTCTGACGGATCTATCCTCGGTGGATTTGCCCGGATCTGGTTGTTGTTCATCTATGTTCGTGTGTCTTCGCTTTGGATCCTTTCAATCTACATTATTCTTCATTAGCGACGTTTGTTGTTCTTGTGCGCTAGTCCTATGGAGCCTTAGCACGATGACTTCCCGACTGTCTACTACAACAAGTTGTGCAAAATTCGGCGAGGGAGGGGCGATGACGGCAACACGCCTTTGGCTCGCTTCAGTGCTTGTAGTCATGTCAGGTGCTCTACGGATTTGGATGTAACATTAATTATTTATGGTTTTTGTTTTACTATCATGATCGAAGATGAATAGGTTGGAAATTTTCTCAAAAAATATTGTCCATGCTTCTCTTGGATGACAAGGTGTTTTGGTTTTGGTTTTGTCCGAAGTAATCTTTAATTCACTAGTGGTATCGCCACCAATGCCAAGTTTCCAAGGTTCACCGAGTTCCTTCTACCAGGAGCTTGGCAAGCTAAGGTGCCTGCTGAGTTTTGAGGTAATTGAACTCAGTAGTGCCACATAACTCGGCAAATATCACAGTTTGCCTAGTGTCTAGAAAAAGGGACTCGGCGACAAGAAGAAACTTGGCAGTGTCGCATGTTCACCAAGTTTTTCTTGCCAGAAATTTGGCAATGTACTGACATGTGGGCCCCACCAACAAGTAGGCGACGGAGACGTGACGACCGCCTAAGTTTGCAGGGTTTCCACAAAAGGAAACTTGTCAATCTATTTTGTCCTTTTCTTATTTTTCATTACGGAGTTCTAGGGGTCACATCTCAGTCTGTTGTTAGAGGATAAAAACATAGCAGCGATCTGACAGGCGGTCCCACCGGAGACATGGCAATGACTATTTTATGGTTGGGCTTCCTATGTCGAGTTTTGAAACTCAGCAAAGCTCTGACCCTTTGTCTCCCCCATGCAATTAAAGATGGGCGTAGGCGCGGGCTCGACAACCGCAAAAACCCTTGTCGGCCCTGTCTCCCTCCTCCACCGATCTGTCGCATTGCCTCTTCTCCTTCTCCCTGTCGCCATGGAGCCAGCAGCAACCGCAGCGCTGATAACCGCCACCATGGCCACATGAGCCTCCATCGCAGCTGGTCGCCCAGCTCCTCTTTGCACCATCACTAGCATCCGCATCGTCAAGGAGGAGCGCACGAGGTGAGCTCCTTCATCACTTTTCCCAATTTTTTATAAAATGGATGCATGTTTACTTGCTAAAATAAGTTAGATATGATGTAGTAGAATTTAGTAATATAGATAAAAAATAAGTTAGTAGCAAATGCTAGTTATATACAACTTTTTTAAACTATATACAGTTTATTACATGTTAGATAGTTAGCTCGATATTTTCAACCAATAATTAGTGTAAAAATGTTGCGCATCCATGGCCTGGAGAGGTCCATCGAATGTCGACAGCTCCAGTGACGGTGAAACTCACCGTCCTGCTATCAATGAGGATTTAGTTGTGCTGACGCCGCCCTCCAATCCCTACACTTCCCATGAACCCGACTTTACCAAGGTCATGGAAGGGTCGTAGGACCCCCCTAGACAACTCAGAGTTGGAGTATCCAGTTTGAAGGAGGAGAAGGATGCGGTGGACTGATACGTCTCCAATGTATCTATAATTTTTGATTGCTTCATGTTGTTATATTATCAATCTTGGATGTTTTATATTCATTATATCATTTTTTGGGACTAACCCGTTGACATAGTGTCAAGTTGGAAGTGCAACTAATCCCTGGGTGGTTTTGGTAATTCTTAACAACATATAGCTCATTGAACTAATACTTTTTCAAGATAATCATTTTAGAAAGTTCAATGATTGTCATGGCATGGACTAGAGATGTGGACCCCTCAAAATGCTAAGGACACACATTGGCTCAATCTCAAGACTCTACATTTTCATTTTAGTGGTCCAAGATCACATTGAGTCCATAGGAAAAGCCAATACTACTAAAAGGGGATGAGGTGTTGCTTTATGGCTTGCTTGCTCAAAATGCTTAGTGATATGCTTCAAAAGCCCTCAACCACTTTCTCATATCCACATATGTCCCAAACCAAAATTCAAACTCGGCCCCACCGATTTGATCTATCCGGCGCCACCGAGTTCATTTGACATAGCCATAGCGAGAAACCCTAATCAGTTCGGTCTCACCGATAGGGATCTCGGTCTCATCGAGATGAGATTGCAAACTCTATGTTTCCTTTTCGTAACGTTTCTGTCTAACCGAGATGAGCGATCGGTCCCACCAAGTTCGCAATGCAAACTCTCTATTTCCTTTTCGTAACATTTCGGTCTCACCAAAATGAGCGATCGGTCCCACCGAGTTTGCCTGACCAACTCTCTATTTGCCTATCACAGAAATCGATCTCACCGAGTTCATGTGATCGGTCTCACCGAGATTATGTTATGCCCTAACCACAACATAATCAGCCGCACCGAGTTGACATGTCAGTCCCACCGAAAAGCATAACGTTCACCTTTTGAACTAAATCGGTCTGACCGAGTTTCAGTATTCGGTCCCACCAAGTTTGGTAAATTGTGTGTAACAGTTAGATTTAGTGTGGAGGCTATATATACCCCTCCACCCATCCTCCATTCGTGGAGAGAGCCATCAGAACGTGCCTACACTTTTAGCATTCAGTTTCTGAGAGAGAACTACCTACACATATGTTGAGACCAAGAATTCCAATCCAACCACAAGAATCTTGATCTCTAGCCTTCCCCAAGTTGCTTTCCACTCAAATCATCTTTCCACCATATCCGAATCTGTGTGAGAGAGTTGAGTGTTCGGGAGACTATAATTTGAAGCACAAGAACAACGAGTTCATCATCAACACACCATCTATTACCTTTTGGAGAGTGGTGTCTCCTAGATTGGTTAGGCGTCACTTGGGAGCCTCCATCAAGATTGTTGAGTTGAACCAAGGTGTTTGTAAGGGCAAGGAGATCACCTACTTCATGAAGATATACCCAAGTGAGGCAAGTCCTTTGTGGGCGATGGCCATGGTGGGATAGACAAGGTTGCTTCTTCGTGGAGCCTTCATGGGTGGAGCCCTCCGTGGACTCGCGCAACCGTTAGCCTTCGTGGGTTGAAGTCCCCATCAATGTGGATGTACGATAGCACCACCTAACGGAACCACGCCAAAAATCTCCGTGTCTACATTGCGTTTGCTCCCTCCAAACAACTCCCCTTACCTTCATATGCAATGATTTACATTCCGCTGCTATACTCTTAGAATTGCATGTGTAGGTTCATTGCTTGACTTGTGATAAGTTGCTAAAATGCGCCAAGACTTAAAATTGGGAAAAGGCTAGATTTTTATTTGGTCAAGTAGTCTAATCACCCCCCCTCCATACATACTTTCGATCCTACAAGTGGTATCAGAGGTTTGGTCTCCATTTTCCTTGATTTCCATAGCTTTGGTGATCATAGCCATGGTTTCATAACCTAGGAGAGTATGGTGTCTAGCGAGGGAAATTACCACCATAGAGGTCCTTACTTTGATGGTACTAATTTTTCTAGTTGGAAGCATACGATGAAAATGCATATTGTTGGACATAACCCCGCTGTTTGGGCTATTGTGTGTATTATCTTGCAAGGTGAATTCTTCGATGGGAGAGAACCAAATCGGGAAGCAACCCCGGAAGAATTGAAGACGCTGCAATACAATTTTCAAGCTTGTGATATCCTCTTCAACGGATTGTGCCCCGAAGAATTCAACAAAATTAGTCGTCTTGAGAATGCAAAGGAAATTTGGGATACTTTGATTGATATGCACGAAGGTACCGAATCCGTGAAGGAATCCAAGTTGGATGTGCTTCAAAGTCAGCTTGACAAGTTCAAAATGAAGGATGGTGAAGGTGTCACTGAAATGTACTCTAGGCTTGCTATCATCACAAATGAGATTGCTGGCTTAGGAAGTGACGAGATGACCGACAGATTCATCATCAAGAAGATCCTATGAGCCTTGGATGGAAAATATGAAACCGTGTGCGCATTGATCCAAATGATGCCCAATTGTAAAGATCTCAAGCCAACGGAAGTCCTTGGTAGAATTGTTGGTCATGAGATGTCACTCAGGGATAAAGAAGAGCTTCACAACAAGTCTAGTGGTGCTTACAAAGCCTCATGTGATGCTCCTACATCATCAAGTGAGAAAAAAGTCTTCAATGAGGAATTGAGCCTAATGGTGAAGAACTTCAACAAGTTCTCCAAGAGTAGAAGCAAGGAAAGAAATTCCAAGTCAAGGTCTTACAATGACAAAAGATCTTCTAGTGGTGAGCATAATTGCTACAATTGTGGAAGACCCGGACACTACTCCAATGAGTGTACAACTCCCTACAAAAGAAGAGAAGACTCACCTAAAAGGAGAAGTAGAAGAGAAGAATCACCTCCAAGAGAGAGAAGGAGTAGGTATAATTGTTATGAACGAAGAACCTCTCGCAGAAGCAAGGATTTGGAAAGGAAGGACAAGTCATCAAGGAGTTACACAAAACAAAGACATCAAGCTCATGTTGGTGAATGGGTATCCGGCTCCGACTCCGACCATCACTCCGAGAGAAGTTATCACTCCAACTCCGAATATACTCAAGATGAAGGTGTTGCCGGTCTAGCACTTGTGTCAACCAACTCCTATGACATATTTGACTCACCAAATGAAGGAATTGGAAGATGATTCATGGCTAAAGGCCCAAAGGTATCACACCCCGAGTATGTTGATTTAAATAGTGATGAAGATGATTTTCTAGGTGATGATGATTTACTTGTTGACAACTCTAGTGATGAAAACTATGATGAACTTGCTATTAATCATGTTAATCAAGATAAAATAAATGACAATGATAAGAGGGAGATTGAGCATCTAACTAAAGAACTAAACACTCTTAAGTTAGCTCATGAAACTACCTTAGAAGATCATCAAGAGCTTTTAAAGACTCATGAGAAGCTATGCTTTGAAAAGCTTAACCTAGAGCAATAGCATGGGTTCTTAAAAGCAATCAATGATGATCTTCGTAAGAAAAGTTCTTCTTACATTTCCAAGTGTTTACTCTTGTCTACTTACATGCCACAAGTAAAATCTAGAAACGAGAGTAAGAAAGATTCTTATTCTAGTATTAACAATAATCATGCTAAATCCAATATTGTTGCTTCTAGTAGTTCTCTTGATTCCACTAAAGATTCTCTTAACCAAGTTAAACTTGAGCAAGAAAATAGCTTATTGAGGGGAATTATAGAGAAAGGTGTTTACAAGAGCCTTGCCGGAAGTAAGCAATTTGAGGAAATTGTACGCAAGCAACGAAGGCACTGGAAGAATCAAGGTGTTGGTTTTGAACGAAAGTTCAATGCCAACGGAGTTGAGTGGGAAGAAGATCAATACCCCAAGACGAAGTTTGTTCCGCAACAAGAGAAGTATGATCCTACTTCCTTCAAAGGAACACAAGCTCAAGATGATCTTCCACAACAAGACCATAAGCAAAAAGGCAAGGACAAGCTTCAAGAGGAGATTGATGCATTTGAAGAAGCTCCCAAGGCCTTGGTCAAGTGGGTTCCCAAGACTACTTCAAGTTCTACTTCATTAAGTACAACCACAACTCCAAGGATTCCCACCAAGTTGATGTGGATCCCGAAGAAGAAGAACTAGAGTGTTCTTGAGGGTGACTCTGCCAACATGCTTCACTCATACCATTTTGGCGAGAACAAGTGGAAGCAACTTCCACATCTTGCACTAGTTTAGGGAGTCACAAACCCTCTTGTTGGTAAGAAAAGGGACAAGGTAATCTAATGCTTATGGACATCATCTTGTGTGTACTTCACTCTATGTCTATGGATGTCCTTGTTTGTTCCTTGTGGGACTAACCCATGTAGTTATTGAAAGTGCAAATCACTCCAATGGATTGCTCCAAATGATCTACATAAACATTGAGCATCCACATCGTCAACATCTCTATGAATTCATCGTCGACAACACCCAAGGTTAGTTCATCCCTCTTAGGGGGGATATCACATCTAGGGGCGGACTTTACTCTAAGAATTGAGCTAAAGCAACTCTAATGGTGTGAACACAACAATGATTTATGTAAAAGTGGTAACCCCACTTGTGCTTAAACAATGAGTATTACCTACGATCAAATGTTCTCATGTGACTCCTCAGTCAATATACTCATATATAGATGACCTAGTCATCGCCAATTGCTTGATAGATGCTAGAGTGTTTGTGCATGCTTTGCCACATATTTCATTTGCCATCTTATTGTGTGAGCATGTTGATTGCATATTTTTCTCATTCAAGGACATCCATTTGTTGTTTTGATTGTTTGGCCTTTTCTTTTTGCCAAATGGATGGACAAGAATTGCTAAGAACTTCCTCTAGCTATGTATCCTTTTCTTGTCTCAAACTCTATTCAGGCTACATCACAAAGTTTGATCAAGTCAGATTCGAACCCTTTGGGAGAGGAGCACTCGGAGTCACCGATTCGTCATAGACAAACTTCCAAAAGATCTCTGTGTATTTCGGTCTAACCGATTCATCCCTTTCGGTTAAACCGAGTTCATTGAGTTGATCTAGGTTTTCAATCTCGGTGCAACCGATTAGAACCGTTCGGTCACACCGAGTTGCAGTAACCGCTTGCGATTCTGCATCTCGGTGCCACCGAGTTGTTCCACTCGGTCACATCGACAGGGTCATGATATATATACCGACGGGTCAAATTTTGGAAATTACTCCGAAACCTTTCGCCCGCGTGTGTCCTGCTCTGCTGACTCAGGTCTCCGGATCATCCCCTCATCGCTAGGGACCTCCCGTTGCTGGTCTCCGTCGCTGTCAACGAGAATCTTCATCGCTGTTGCCGCTGTAGCGAGATCATCACCAAGTTAGGGTATGAGTTCGATCCTTTGTGCAATCTTTTCCTCCGAATCTTAGCACAAAGTCACTGCCATCATTCTTACCACGTATGAGATTATCCTATCTAGCAAAAACTCCCTTTAGATTAGTTTTGATTAAAAATTTAGGGTTAGCTTTCCGCCGAACTCATCTCGGACCGACCGAGTTGTAGAAATCGGTCTCACCGATTTGGCTTAGGCCATTGCACTTGTAACTTTCGGATTGACCGAAACTTGCAAATCGGTGTGACCGAGTTCAACTCTTAGTGAAACCCTAGCAACCTTGGACTCACCGAGCTGTGTCCCAGTCTGACCGATCTCACTAGTTCAGACTCCAATATTGCTTTGGTGGCACCGAGTTTAACAAATCGGTAGCTCCAAAATGCTTTCTGTGGAAAACTAAAGCGAAGTTTTTGACTCAATTATTTTGCAAAATCTCTACACTTTGTGATGCTCATCCACGCTATCTCATCTATATCTATTCATAGGGTTAGCTCTCAGTTTGCAGTGTCAGAAATGTCTGGTCAGAGTGATAGCCAGAACACGTCTGAGGAGCAAGTTAACCTGAGTGAGGGCACTAGTCCCTCTGACAGCTATGACGAAGGAAGCAGAAGTACTCCTAGCAACCTGTCTAAGGCTGCTACTAGGCAGAGGGAAAAGAGAAACTCAGACTCTGAAGATGAGGAACATGTTGCTGCCGAGGAAGAAGTCAGCTCAAATAAGAAAGTGGTTAAGAAGGAATTTGGCACAACTACCTCAACAAAGGCTGGTTTGAATAAGAAGGCTCCTGCCAAGAGAGTGCCCACTTCAAAGGCCAGAGCCTCAACTCTTGAAGCCCCCAAATCAGCTGTTGAAGAGGCTGATGGTAAAGGCAAGAAGAGGAAGGAAAGGGCCAAGAAAACTATGGCAAGAGTGATTGGAAAGCCCTCAATGATGATTCAATCTGATGAGGAAGAATAGGATGCTGCTCTAGCATCAAAGACTCAAAACCTGATGGGGGATGCCATCAAGTTTGGGGCTGCCCCTTCAAAGCCCAAGACTAATCCCAAATCTACTGCTCCAGCCACCAAGTCTGCACCAAAGAGGAGGACAAGAAATATTCCTGCTGCTGAGAAGAACAAGGCCCCAGTGCCTGAAGTGGAAGAAGAAGAGGAAGATGGATCCCAACTGCTCATAAAGTTAAAGCCCAAGATCCCTGATCACGATGATACACATCCAATGGCTGAAAACATGAAGATAAGGAAGGATGCATGTCTCTTACTATGGAGACAGTCAAATCCCTATGCCGCAAGGAGAAAAACTGTTGTAGATTACATGTTCCACACTAAGAAACAGCAGGACTTCTATGAGACCGTGCTCCTGGACAAGAAGCCCATTATATGTGACATGAAGTGGGTTGACTGGGAGTACATCGACAACAATGAAGACCACTTCCCCGGAGTTCATGAGAGCTTCAAGATGAATGGAGTTGATGCCTTTTTGGGTCATAAATTGACCAAGTGGAATGATGAGCTCATTATGCAGTTTTATTCAACAGCTCACTTCTACCCAGATGGCAGGATTGTTTGGATGTCTGAGGGTACAAGGTACCAGTCAACAGTTGTTGAGTGGGCCAAGCTGATCAATGCCCCTAAAGAGCATGAGCATGGCACATATGTGTATGCCAAACCAAGGAAGGGACATAACTCCATGGCACATATGTACAAGGAGATTCCAGATGCAGCTTTGGAACATCACAAGTTTGGCTTTGTCTATTTTCTCCTGTCAGGTCTGCCTACTATCAATACTGAAGAGGCTTCACAAGTTTTCCTCAAGGCAAAACAAGATCAACTTGGATATCTTATTCAAGCCACTTTGAGGATAGAGAAAGGATTGGCCACCCTGACTCAGAATCAAGAGAATCTTGAAAGGATCATTGAAACAAAGTTTTATGATCTAGACTTGAAGGTCACAGAGATGCAAACAGCTATTAAGCACCTCCAGGATGAAGCTGAAGAGAGGAAAGGTGAAAGTGCAACTATCCCTGGGTGGTTTTGGTAATTCCTAACAACATATAGCGCATTGAGCTAATGTTATTTCAAGATAAATATTTCAGGAAAGCTCAATGATTGGCATGGCATGGATTAGAAAGTGAACCCGTCACAATGCTACGAACAAAGGATTGGCTCAAGCTCAAAGCACAAGACTCTACATTTTTCATTTTAGTGATCGAAGATCACATTGAGTCCATAGGAAAAGCCAATACTATCAAGAGCGGATGAGGTGTTGCTTAATGGCTTGCTTGCTCAAAGTGCTTAGTGATATGCTCCAAAGCCCTCAACCACTTTCTCACACCCACATATGTCCCAAACCAAAAAGTCAAACTCGGCCCCACTGAATCTTTATATCCGGTGCCACCGAGTTCTCTTGACATAGACACTGCCAGAAACCCTAGTCTTTTCAGTCTCACCGATAGGGATCTCGGTCTCACTGATATGGGATTGTAATCTCTCTGTTTCCCTTTGTAACGTATCAGTCCAACCGAGATGAACGATCGGTCCCACCGAGATTGCAATGCAAACTCTCTGTTTTCCTTTTGTAACGTTTCGGTCCAACCGAGATGAGCGAATCGGTCCCACCAGTTTGCCTGGCCAACTCTCTGGTTAGTCTATTACCAAAATCGGTCCCACCGAGTTTGTGTAATCGGTCTCACCGAGATTACGTTATGCCCTAAACCTAACGAAATCGGTCCCACCAAGTTGATGTGTCGGTCCCACCAAAAATCCTAACGTTCACATTTTGAACTAAATCAGTCTGACCGAGTTCTCTGAATCGGTCCCACCGAGTTTGGTGATTTGTGTGTAATGGTTAGATTTTGTGTGGAGGCTATATATACCCCTCCACCCACTCTTCACTCGTAGAGAGAGCTAACAGAACATGCCTACACTTCAAACATACATTTTCTGAGAGAGAACCACCTACACTTGTGTTGAGGTCAAGATATTCCATTCCAACCACATAAATCTTGATCTCTAGCCTTCCCCAATTTGCTTTCCACTCATATCTTCTTGCCACCAAATCAAATTCTGTGAGAGAGAGTTGAGTGTTGGGGAGACTATCATTTGAAGCACAAGAGTAAGGAGTTCATCATGAACACACCATTTGCTACCTCTTGGAGAGTGGTGTGTCCTAGATTGGTAATTTTTCACTTGGGAGCCTCCGTCAAGATTGTGGAGTTGAACCAAGGAGTTTGTAAGGGCAAGGAGATCGCCTACTTCGTGAAGATCTACCCGAGTGAAGCAAGTCCTTCATGGGCGACGACCATGGTGGGATAGACAAGGTTTCTTCTTCGTGGACCCTTCATGGGTGGAGCCCTCCGTGGACTCGCGCAACCATTACCCTTCGTGGGTTGAAGTCTCCATCAACATGGATGTACGATAGCACCACCTATCGGAACCACGGATGAAAAATCTCCGTGTCAACATTGTGTTTGCTCTGTCAAACTCCTCCCTTTACCTTCATATGCAATTGTTTTACATTCCGCTGCTATATTCTTAGAATTTCATGTGTAGGTTGATTGCTTGACTAGTGCAAAGTTGCTAAAATCTGCCAAGACATAAAATTGGGAAAAGGATAGATTTTTATTTGGTCAAGTAGTCTAATCAGCCCCCCCCCACCCCTCTAGACATACTTTCGATCCTACAAGTGGTATTAAAGCTTTGGCCTCCATTTGCTTTGATTTCCATAGCTTTTGGTGGACATAGCCTTGGTTTCACAACCTAGGAGTGTATGGCGTCTAGCGAGGGAAATTACCACCGTAGAGGTCCTTACTTTAATGGTACAAATTTTGCTTGTTGGAAGCATAAGATGAAAATGCATATTCTTGGACATAACCCCGCCGTTTGGGATATTGTGTGTATTGGCTTGTAAGGTGAATTCATTGATGGGTGACAACCAAACCGTGAAGCTACCACGGAAGAGTTGAAGATGCTGCAATACAATCCTCAAGCTTGTGATATTCTCTTTAACGGATTGTGCCCCAAAGAATTCAACAAAATCAGTTGTCTTGAGAATGCAAAGGAAATCTGGGATACTTTGATTGATATGCATGAAGGTACCGACTCCATCAAGGAATCCAAATTGGATGTGCTTCAAAGTCAACTTGACAAGTTCAAAATGAAGGATGGTGAAGGCATTGCTGAAATGTACTCTAGGCTTGCTCTCATCACAAATGAGATTGCCGTCTTAGGAAGTGAAGAGATGACCGATAGATTCATCATCAAGAAGATCCTAAGAGCCTTGGATGGAAAATATGATACCCTGTGCACATTGATCCAAATGATGCCCAATTACAAAGATCTCAAGCCAACGAAAGTCATTGGAAGAATTGTTGCTCATGAGATGTCACTCAGGGATAAGGAAGAGCCCCACAACAAGTCAAGTGGTGCTTACAAAGCCTCATGTGAAGATCCCACATCATCAAGTGAGAAGCAAACCTTCAATGAAGAATTGAGTCTAATGGTGAAGAACTTCAACAAATTCTACAAGAGAAGGAGCAAGGAAAGAAGCTCCAAGTCAAGATCCTACAATGACAAGAGATCTTGAAGTCGCGAAAGAAATTGCTACAATGGTGGAAGACCCGGGCACTACTCCAATGAGTGTACGGCTCCCTACAAAAGAAGAGAAGATTCTCCCAAAAGGAGTAGAAGAGAAGAATCACCACCAAGAGAAAGAAACAGTAGGGATGATCATTATGAACGAAGACCCTCTCGGAGAAGCAAGGATTTAGAAAGGAAGGATAAGTCATCAAGGAGCTACACAAAAGGAAGACATCAAGCTCATGTTGGTGAATGGGTATCCGGTTCCGACTCCGATCATCACTCCAAAAGAAGTTATCACTCCGACTCCGAATATACTCAAGATGAAGGTGTTGCCGGACTAGAACTTGTGACAACTAACTCGTACGACATATTTGACTCACCAAATGAAGGAATTGGAAGATGCTTCATGGCTAAAGGTCCAAAGGTAACACACCCCAAGTATGTTGATTTCAATAGTGATGAAGATGATTTGCTAGGAGATGATGATTTACTTGTTGACAACTGTAGTTATGAAAACTATGATGAACTTGCTAGTAATCATGCTAATCAAGATAAAACGAATGACGATGATAAGAAGGAGATTGAGCGTCTAACTAAAGAACTAAACACTCTTGGTTAGCTCATGAAACTACCTTGGAAGATCATCGGGAACTTTTAAAGACTCATGAGAAGCTACGCTTTGGAAAGCTTAACCTTGAGAAAGAGCATGAGTTCTTAAAGGCAATCAATGATGATCTTCGCAAGAAAAGTTCTTCTTATATTGCCAAGCATGTGCTCTTGTCTACTTACATGCCACAAGTTAAATCTAGCAACAAGAACAAGAAAGATTCTTCATCAAGTAGTAACAACAATCATGCTAAATCCAATGTTGTTGCCTCTAGTAGTTCTCTTGATTCCACTAATGATTCTCTTATCCAAGTTACACTTGAGCAAGAAAATATCTTATTGAAGGGAATTATAGAGAAAGGTGTTTACAAGAGCCTTGCCGAAAGAAAGCAATTTGAGGAAATTGTCCGCAAGCATGGAAGGCACCGGAAGAATCAAGGTGTTGGTTTTCAACAAAAGTTCAATGCCAATGGAGTTGAATGGGAAGAAGATCAATACCCCAAGACGAAGTTTGTTCCTCAACAAGAGAAGTATGATCCTACTTCTTTTAAAGGAACACAAGCTCATGATGATCTTCCACCACAAGACCACAAGAAAAAAGGCAAGGACAAGCTTCAAGAGGAGATTGATGCATTTGAAGAAGCACCTAAGGCCTTGATCAACTGGGTTCCCAAGACTACACCAAGTTCTACTTCATCAAGTACGACTACAACTCCAAGGATTCCCATCAAGATGGTGTGGATCCCGAAGAAGAAGAACTAGAGAGTTCTTGAGGGTGACTCCACCAACATACTTCACTCTTATAATTTTGGCGAGGACAAGTGCAAACAACTTCCATATCTTGCACTAGTTCAAGGAGTCACAAACCCTCTTATTGGTAAGACAAGGGACAAGGTAACATAATGCTTTCATGGACATCATCTTGTGTATACATCACTCTAAGTCTATGGATATCCTTGCTTGTTCCTTGTAGGACTAACCTATGTAGGTATTGAAAGTGCAACTCACTCCAATGGATTGCTTAGAATGATCTACATCAACATTGAGAATCCACATCTTCATTACCTACATGAAGTCATCATCGACAAAACCCAAGGTTAGTTCATCCCTCTTAGGGGGGATATCACATCTAGGGGGAGCTTTACTCTAAAATTGAGCTAAAGCAACTCTAATGGTGTGAGCACAACAATGCTTTATGTAAAAGTGGTAACCCCACTTGTGCTTAAACGATGAGTATGACCTATGATCAAATGTTCTCATTTGACTCCTAAGTCAATATACTCATATATAGATGACCTAGTCATCCCCAATTGCTTCATAGATGCTAGAGTGTTTGTGCATGCTTTGTCACATATTTCATTTGCCATTTTAATTGTGTGAGCATGTTGGATGCATATTTCTATTGTTCGAGGACATCCTTTTGTTGCTTTGGTTGTTTGGTTTTTTCTCTTTTGCCAAATGGATGGACAAGAATGCCTAAGAACTCCCTCTAGCTATCTATGATTTCCTCGTCTCAAACTCTATTCATGCTACATCACAAAGTTTGATCAAGTCAGATTCGAACCACTCAGTGTGAGGAGCACTCGGAGTCCCCGATTCGTCATAGACTTAAACTTCCAAAACCTCTTTGTGCATTTCGGTCTGACCGATTCATCCTTTTCGGTCCTACCGAGATCACTTAGTTGATCTAGGCTTTCAATCTCGGTGCAACCGATTAGATCCTTTCGGTCACACCAAGTTGCAGTAACTGCCTGCAGTTTTGCATCTTGGTGCCACCGAGTTGTTCCACTCGGTTACACCGACAGGGTCAGGTTATATATACTGTCGGGGTCAAATTTTGGAAAATTTTCCGAAACCCTTCACCCGCGTGTAACCTGCTCTGCCTCTTCGGGTCTCCGGATTGTCCTCTCGTCGCCAGCGACCTCCCGCCGCTGGTCTCCACCGCCGTCAATGGCAATCTGCTCTGCCGTTGCCGCCGTAGCGAACACTCACCGCTCTAGGGTAAGTGTTCGACCCCTTGTGCTGTCTTTTTCACTCCGATTCCTAGCACAAGGACAATGCCATGTTTCTTTCAACGATTGAGATTGATCCATCCAGCTAAAACTTCCTTAGGTCTAGATTGATTCGAAAATTTTAGGGTTAGCTCTCCGCAGAACTCATCTCGGACCGACCGAACTGTAGAGATTGGTCTCACCGATTCGGCTTAGGCCATTGCACATGCGCTTTTCGGTCTGATCGAAACATACAAATCGGTGTGACCGAGTTCAAGATTCTGTGAAACCCTAGCAATCTCGGTGCCACCGAACTGTGACTCGGCCCAACCGAGTTCACTAGTTTAGGTTCCAAGTGTTGCTTCGGTATCACCGAGTTTGTCAATTCGGTAGCTCCGAGATCACTTCTGTAGAGAATTAAAACTAAGCTTTTTGACTCAATTGTTTTGCAAAACCTCTGTACTTTGTGATGCTCATCTACTCTACCTCATCTACAACCTATTCACAGGGTCTGCTGACAGTTTGGCTGAAGATGTCTGATGAAAGTGACAGTGAGAACAAGTCTGAAGAGCAGGTTCAGATGAGTGAGGGCACTAGTCCCTCATGCAGCTATGATGAGGGCAACAGGAGCACACCTAGCAACTTGCCAAAGGAAGCTACCAGGACAAGGAAGAATAAAACCTTAGATTCTGAGGATGAGGATTATGTGGCTGTTGAGGATGAAGCCACTTCAAGGAAAAAGGTGCTGAAAAAGGAGTATGGCACAGCTGCTGCAAGTAAGACTGGAATGAAGACAAAGGCTCCAGCAAGAAGAGTTCCAATGTCAAAAGCCAGAGCCTCCACTCAAGAAACAATGGAGTTCACTCTTGAACCCAAAGAAGGAGGTGAATGCAAGAAGAGGAAAGAAAGGGTCAAGAAGACCATTGCCAGAGTTATTGGCAAGCCATCAATGATGAGAGATGATGAAGAAGAAGAGGATGCTACACCAGCACTCAAAGCTCAGAAGCTTATGGGAGATGCTATAAAGTCAGGGGCTACTCCATCTAAGCCCAAGTCTGCTCCCAAATCTCCAACTCAAAAGTCTGCACCAAAGAGAAGCACTAGAAACATTCCAGCTGCAGAAAAGAACAAGGCCCCAATGCCTCAAGTTGAAGAAGAAGATGATGAATCCCAAGTGCTAAGGAAGCTCAAGCCCAAGATCCCTGACCACAATGATGCACATCCTGTTGCAGAAAATATGAAGATCGGGAAGGATTCAGGACTAAGATTATGGAGACAGTCTGATCCATATGCTGTCAGGAGAAGAACTGTTGTGGATTATAGGTTCCACACAAAAGAACAACAAGACTTTTATGAGACTATCCTGCTTGACAAGAAGCCCATTCTCTGTGACATGAGATGGATTGACTGGGAGTACATCGAGGAGAATGAAGATCAGTATCCAGGAGTATATGATAGCTTCAAAGCATGTGGAGTTGATACATTTGTTGCCCAGAAGCCCACCAAGTGGAATGATGAGCTCATCATGTAGTTTTACTCCACAGCTCACTTCTATCCAGATGGAAGGATAGTTTGGATATCTGAAGGTACAAGGTACCAATCCACTGTTGAAGAAAGGGCTCAGTTGATCAATGCCCCAGAAGAACATGAGGATGACTTGGATGTTTATGCCGAGAAGAAGAAAGACCACAACACTATGGCACACATGTACAGAGAAATCCCTGATGATGCTTTAGAGACTCATAAATTTTAATATGTCCACTTCTTGTTGTCTGGCCTGCCTACCATCAACTAGATCCTAAGGAACACATTGCTACCCAAGTCAGGTGATCATAATATGATCAGAGGACATGCTATCAATTTGCTAAATTTGTTTGATGTGCCTCAAAAGTTCAAAGTCATGAGTCTGATTGTAGAGACAATCAAAAGGACAACAGCTGATCAGAAGAGAAGCTATGGGTATGCCCCAGAAATTCAGGAGCTCATCAACTCCAAGATGAGCACAGGAAAATATCTATTGGATAAGGAACACCTGGCCATATACCCTGAATTTGAAGACAACACTATTATGATGAATGAGGAGACCCCACATCTGTGCAAGCACATGAGAAGAGAGAGAAGGCAAGGGCAGAGAAAGCTGCAAGGATGCCAACTGTTGAAGAGGCATCTCAAGTGCTCTTCTAAACTAAGCAAGATCAGCTTGGATATCTGATCCAATCCACTTTGAGGATTGAGAAGGGCTTGGCCACCCTGACTCAAAACCAGGGGAGCTTGGAGAGGATCATTGAGCAAAAAATCTATGATCTTGATGTCAAAGTAACTAAGATTCAGTCAGCAGTTGAGCAACTTCAGGAGGAAGTGGAGGAGAAGAAGGGGAAGTCAACTACAGATGCTTTTCCTAGAGTGCCTCGAAGCCAGAGGTCTGCTGCAGTGCCAGTCACACATACTAGAGCTACAGTGTCAGCTCCAGCAGCTACAGCTCCAGTGCCACCTCCAGTAGCCACTCCACCAGCTCCAGCCACATCAACAAAAGCTTTCGTCCTTGGAGCCATCTCTACACCACCTACCGAAGATCAAGCCTGAGAGACGTTTAGCACTATGCATTTTTGAACTTTTTGGTAAATTGTTGCCTAAGGGGGAGAAAAATGTATAGATCATAGGCTTCGAGAGAGAGTGTTGCTTTTTGTATCTCTTGTTTTTGGTTGAACTTCTTTATTGCATGCTTGTGTGAGATACTTTATGTCCTTGTAAGATACTTGTTTGATCATGTGGTTGATCATATGCTACCCTTAATGCTTGTTCGATGATATTATCTCTTATATCCTTATATGATCATTCACTTGCTTAGTGATGAGTGCATGCTTTCAATTTCTATCATTTTGAGCGCTCCACCAAGATGTATGTGACATGGAAGAGTAACCCATGATCCTAATCGATTGTGCATTTGCATTCAAAAGCAAATTTTAAATAATACACAAATTTAGCGGGAGCTCTTGCTTATCACATACTTCTCAAAGCGACGATGTTTTTCAATCTTATTATCATTTGTTGAAGCTTTGATCTATATGTTGTCATCAATTACCAAATAGGTGGAGATTGAAAGTGCAACTATCCCTGGGTGGTTTTGGTAATTCCTAACAACATATAGCTCATTGAGCTAATGCTATTTCAAGATAAATATTTCAGGAAAGCTCAATGATTGGCATGGCATGGATTAGAAAGTGGACCCCTCACAATGCTAAGGACAAAGGATTGGCTCAAGCTCAAAGCACAAGACTCTACATTTTAAATTTTAGTGATCCAAGATCACATTGAGTCCATAGGAAAAGCCAAAACTATCAAGAGGGGATGAGGTGTTGCTTAATAGCTTGCTTTCTCAAAGTGCTTAGTGATATGCTCCATAGCCCTCAACCACTTTCTCACATCCACATATCTCCCAAACCAAAAAGTCAAACTCGGCCCCACCGAATCTTTCTATCCGGCACCACCGAGATCTCTTGACATAGCCACTGCCAGAAACCCTAGTCTTTTCGATCTCACCGGTAGGGATCTCGGTCTCACCGAGATGGGATTGTAATCTCTCTGTTTCCCTTCGTAACGTTTTGGTCCAACCGAGATGAGCGATCGGTCCCACCGAGAATGCAATGCTAACTCTCTGTTTTCCTTTCGTAACGTTTCGGTCCAACCGAGATGAGTGAACCGGTCCCACCGAGTTTGCCTGACCAACTTCCTGGTTAGTCTATTACCAAAATAGGTCCCACCGAGTTTGTGTAATCGGTCTCACCGAGATTACGATATGCCCTAATCCTAACAAATTCGGTCCCACCGAGTTGATGTGTCGGTCCCACCGAAAATCCTAATGTCCACATTTTGAACTAAATCGATATGACCGAGTTCTCTGAATTGGTCCCACTGAGTTTGGTGATTTGTGTGTAATGATTAGATTTTGTGTGGAGGCTACATATGCCCCTCCACCCACTCTTCATTCGTAGAGAGAGCTATCTGAACATTCCTACCCTTCCAACATACATTTTCTGAGAGAGAACCACCAACACTTGCGTTGAGGTCAATATATTACATTCCAACCACATAAATCTTAATCTCTAGCCTTCCCCAACTTGCTTTCCACTCATATCTTCTTTCCACCAAATCAAATCCTATGAGAGAGAGTTGAGTGTTGGGGACACTATCATTTGAAGCACAAGAGCAAGGAGTTCATCATCAACACACCATTTGTTACCTCTTGGAGAGTGGTGTCTCCTAGATTGGTTAGGTGTCACTTGGGAGCCTCCGTCAAGATTGTGGAGTTGAACCAAGGAGTTTGTAAGGGCAAGGAGATCGCCTACTTCGTGAAGATCTACCCGAGTGAGGCAAGTCCTCCGTGGGCGACAGCCATGGTGGGATGGACAAGGTTGCTTCTTCGTGTACCCTTCGTGGGTGGAGCCCTCAATGGAGCCGCGCAACTGTTACCCTTCATCGGTTGATGTCTCCATCAACGTGGATGTATGATAGCACCACCTATAGGAACCACGGATAAAAAATCTCCATGTCAACATTGCGTTTGCTCTCTCAAACTCCTCCCTTTACCTTCATATGCAATTGTTTTACATTCCGCAGCTATACTTTTAGAATTGCATGTGTAGGTTGATTGCTTGACTTGTGCAAAGTTGCTAAAATCTGCCAAGAACTAAATTTGAGAAAAGGCTACATTTTTATTTGGTCAAGTAGTCTAATCACCCTGCCTCTAGACATACTTTCGATCCTACAAGTGGTATCAGAGCTTTGGTCTCCATTTGCTTTGATTTCCATAGCTTTTGGTGGTCATAGCCTTGGTTTCACAACCTAGGAGAGTATGGCGTCTAGCGAGGGAAATTACCAACATAGAGGTCCTTGCTTTGATGGCACAAATTTTGCTAGTTGGAAGCATAAGATGAAAATGCATATTCTTGGACATAACCTCGCCGTTTGGGCTATTGTGTGTATTGGCTTGCAAGGTGAATTCTTTGATGGCAGAGAACCGAACTGTGAAGCTACCGCGGAAGAGTTGAAGATGCTGCAATACAATGCTCAATCTTGTGATATTCTCTTCAACAGATTGTGCCGCGCCCCCTCGATCCCCTCTCCCACTCCCCCACTCACTTGTCCTCCTCGTTCTCTCTCTCTCTCCTGCATGGGCGCTCTCCCCTCCAGATCCTCCTCGGTCGCGCCTCTCCATCGCCGCTCACCGCACTCCACCGCGGCCACCGGCCGACCTTCTCCTTGCCGACGTGCCCCCAGGCTCTGCCTCGACCTCCTCACCCTCCCCGCCAAGCCACGCGAACCGGGACAGGCCCGCAACACCGCCACGACCCCGCCTTCGCCCTCGGCTTCGACGAATGCCGCCGCCCAGAATCCGCGCCACTGCTACTGCTAGTCACCCACCGGGCCTCCGTGTGCCTTCCCGGTGAGCTCCGCCTCCTTCCCCTCCCCCCGCCCCCCCGCCCCCTCAATCTGCTCTTGTTGCTGCTAGCTCCGCCTTGGCCAAAGCTCACCGCCGCCCGCCTCCGTCGAGGCTAGGGACATTTTCACGCATGCCCGAGCCCCGCAGCGACCTCTTGTCACTCCTAGGACTCGAATGCACGCACGCACGCACGTTCACTTACCCCACAGCATCGCCCCCTACCTTGCCCGATTCCGACCGCCGCCCTCACCGCTTGCCGCCGTCGCTATGGGCCTCCTCCGGCCTCACCGCCACCATAGGAGGGCACAGCTCGCTCCGCTCGTTCGGGCGAGCCCAGCAATGCCCGGAGCTGAGGCCCGTAGCTCCACCTCGTCGACCACCCGAAAGCCGTCGCCGTCCGTACTCGTCGTCGCCGATGATTCCGTCCGAGTCAGGCCATGCCACCACCACCATTCAATGCGAGGCGGAGTGCCCATTCGAAAGCACCTGACCGCATGCAAAACGAGCCCTTGTATGCATTTTCCGACACTCGCCAGTGCACTCCGCCGCGGTAGATGCTCGCCAGAGCTGTTCCGACGCCGCCCGTCGATGTGGCACCGACATGGCAAGGCCAGGCGCACCTCCGGGTCACTAGCGTCAGGCCCCACGGGCCCCGTTGACTGGGTTGACCTAGTCAACGTGCTGACTGGGCAACCCAGTGACGCTAACATGCGGGCCCCACCACATAATTAGTTTAACAAACGTTTTATTAATTAAAACCTAATTAGTTACTAATTAGAGATTGACATGTGGGGCCCTATAGCTATTTAACCTCAGATTAGTTTAATATAAACTTTGTTGTCTAACAGAGGCTGACATGTGGGTCCCATTGGTCAGGTTTGACTGGGACTAGCTGGGTTTGACTGCTGACCTCACTCTGGCCTCATGCTGACCTCATTATGCCTTTTCTGACATTTTTTATAATTAAAGTAATTTCATAATATGTTTTAAACTTGCAAAAATCATATAAAATAAACCGTAAGTCAGACGAAAATATTTTCTATATGAAAGTTGCTCAGGAAAATCCAACGAATCTGAATACGCGGTCCGTTCATCTGTCACATGCCCCTATCATGCTGAACACGGAACTTTCCCCCTCTTTTCCATTGTCCGGAAAAGCCAGACTCCGGGAAAACCCCTTTGGACATTTTCCCACTCCGTTTGCAGGGTGTAGTACCGTGTTAGAACACCCTAGCTCTATGTATCGTCTATTATGCGTTATGATGCTTTGTTTATTTTATATTTATTGTTTCTTCCCCCTCTTATCTCCGGTAGACCCCGAGGCCGATGATGCCCCGGTGATCGACTATGTTGGCAAGGACACTTCTTCATTTTCAACAGAGCTTCCAGGCAAGCAAACCCCCTTCAGCATTCCGATATTTCCCCTTTCCCCTTCTCTCTTATGCTTGCATTAGAATTGCTACTGCTTTTTGTATGATCCTACTCTGTTGCATGGCCTGTTTATTGTAACCTGTTGTTGTTACCTACCTGCTTATCCTAAACTTTTTAGTATAGGGTGGGTAGAGACCCATCCGAGACCCCCACTTTGTCCCGACTGCCCCGCTAGATTATTAGAAGACCCGATCAACGGGATCGAAGACCTGGCCCTGGCACCGCACATCACTTTCCCCTTAGTTTCTCGACACTACTAGGTTACTACTGAGTGCCAAGGGTGATACCTCATCAACACTTCTGATGTTAACCTTTTAGGTTAGTTCATCGGTTATGGTCATCGAGGGTGATTCCTCCTTCTCCACTCCCGATAATGACACTGTCATGCAACTCCTCAAGAGTGGACCTCGAGGGTGATTCCTCCTTCGTTCACCTTGACGATAACATCAGGTGGAATTCCATCGAGGGTGATTCCTCAGGGTTCCCCTTGGTGTGAAACACACGTTTACTATGGTTACTATGACTTTACACTGAACCATGTTACTAAAGTCGGGTCGGCCCTGAGGGATACCCGCGCGAGCTTAATTGCGAGTGATAGGGAGTCGGGTTGACCTGGAAGGTGCCCGCAAGATAATTACGAGGCGTTGCCGGGTATTCTTAGCCCTTGCTGCGAGTCCTCGAGACGGGGCGACGGGGTCACATCGATCGTGGCTCTCTGCTCGTTACCGTGCATTCCTAATCCACTATGATTTGGATATTTGATCCGAGGGGCCTCTGGCCTGATAGCACTAACCATCATGTGGGCATAGTATGGGCGTTCTGTGTCGTATGCATCAGCCGAAGCTTAATAGACATCATGCGACTGAGCGGCGTGCGCCGGGTTGGACTACGTAAGCACCTGCCTTTTTAAGGAGGTAGCTAGGTCTACTCATCGGCCGCCCTCACAACGCGCAGGACTTCCCGGGGCGATGGCCCAAGACCCCTGGGGGCATAGGTTTAGTCCGGTGTGCTGACCTCTCTATTAAGCCTAGGTCGGGTTGCGACGTATCATTTGATCGAGCCCAGGCATGAGCCAAGAAAGTGTGTCCGACCGGAGTTAATTGAGCATGATGGGTAAGTTGGTGCACCCCTGCAGGGAAGAAAACATCTATTGATAGCCTGTCCTATGGTAACGGACACTCAGAGTTGTATCCTGATCGATACAACTAGAACTGGATACTTGAGGTGATAACTGGATAGTATGGCTCTGGGATTGCTTTCTCGCAAGGAGTGGATAAAGGATCTCTGGGCGAGGATGATTACACTACTACTACTTTACTTTATGCTAGTCTGCACTCTTCTAATGCTGTAAGACCGCTGAAGATGCTGAAGATGATAGTATTCGATAGGACTAGGCTCTCCCCTCTATTCTGGCATTTCTGTAGCCCAGTCCACATATACAACCTTCCTTTGAGAATGTTGCATATGTAGTGTTGATACTTGCTTGCTGAGTACTTCAGATGAGTACTCACGTTTGCTTTGCTTTCTTTTTCCCCCATATCTGTTTGATGCAACCAGATGACGGAGACCCTAAGACCGTTGCCCCCGTCGATGACTACTACTACCCCGAGGGTGCCTACTGCTCCGTGACGGACGCCGATGACCAGGAGTAGTTAGGAGGCTCCCAGGTAGGAGGCCTTGCCTTTTCGATCGATGTTGCTTTTGCGCTAGCCTTCTTAAGGAAAACTTGTCTAACTTATATCTATACTTAGATATTGTTGCTTCCGCTGACTCTTGTGTATTCAAGCTTATGTACTCGAGCCCTCGAGGCCCCTGGCTTGTAATATAAAGCTTGTATTATTTTAATTTGTGTCTAGAATTGTATTGTGATATCTTCCGTGAGTCTGTGATCTTGATCATACACATTTGCGTGTATGATTAGTGTATAGTTGAATCGGGGGCGTCACAAGTTGGTATAAGAGCGAACAGCCTGTAGGAATCCCCTTTCCAACTCCTTGGCCAAAGCTGAGTCTAGTCGTTGCAAAACTGTTTTACTAACATGGTTGTGTGTCTTACGAGCCCACGTTGCCAATTGGGTGGTATTAGGATCTTTTATTCCTCTTCCTTACTCTGGCACTCTAATCTCTCGTTTATTCGGGTTAAATATTTTGCTCACACTAACACTAGGTTCTTGTAACCATTTCTCCCGGAGAGCCCCTTCACTCTAGATGATCGCTTGCTGCACTAGAAGATTTCGAAGATACTCTCTGATGTTTCCCCGAAACCCTTGTGCCTTCGGCGTTGCAATTCCATATCACCAATAAATCCCTAAGGATAGCTGCATACACTTGTCGTCCATACCTTCATTTCCAATTGTTCTTGTTATTACAAGATACCCTGAAATACCTCGGATATTCTGAGAATCCATTGTGCCTACTGCCTTGCAGCTCCTTCTCCATATGAATACATCTACAGATAATTCCTCACACTTATCAAGGATTTGTTCATTCCTAATTGATCAAGTGATTCACAAGATACATTGAAATACTATCCGATCTTATGATAATCCTCTCCAACTATTTCTCTCCAAATACTTGTCTGCTTACATTATGGATACTTTTCATATGTCTGGCAATATTCCTGAGCATCTTTTTGTCATCGTCATTTTAAGCCTTTGATTTGTTATATTTATGAATGCTCGCAATCATCACTCGAACTAAACTTCATTCTTCCAGCTCAGATGTCATTCCGGGTATGAGCTGGTTCTCGCCAATGAAATTGATGTCGAATTGTGCTCCTAAGCCTATTCAACTTATCCATCCTTGATCAGAGTGTCTGCTTCTGATCCTTCATTTTGGAAATCATAATTCCTTTGTTATCTAAGCATCGAGTTATTTAGATGTTCTATAAATCCGATGCCTTTGCATTCTTTCTTCTTCACTCTGAGTACCATTAATCGCATCTAATCATTGGTGGTCTGATAGACCCTTTTGTGGATTATTATCCGATTGCTCCTGCATATTCTCAGAACCATGAGTTCTTCCCCCAATACACAATGGGTTTGGTAAATTGTATCCCCTGCTCTTGTCAACCATGCTCTGCTTCCGAGCTTGAGTTAATTACTCCTAAAGTTTGTGGTATATGTTCCTAAGATGCCCCGATTGGTTGAACCTATGTCCTCCATAATCTATGTGAACCCGAAGATTATGCAGGTTATATCTACTGGTGTTTTGTCGGATAATTTTTCAACTCTACAACTTCTTCAAAAGCGAGAAGTGAATGAAAGGGTATGCATTGGAGAAGTGGGAGTCGACCTTGAACTTTGTGTTCATGCCCATGGACACAATGTAGATCTTATCACGGGATCTTCTCGTAACCTTGTTATATGTTCACCTTATATTTGGGCTTTGGTCAGTTGCAATCGTGGTTCCGACTCTATTTTCTCCTTGATTCCATTTCTCAGACAAGTTAAAGCACTTGTCTTCTACAGATCAATGCATCTCCGTACCCCCTATTTTTCATCTTCCTTCGAGTATTACCCTCCGGTATCTCCATAATATCACAGAACCGTGTTGCTTCCTATGAGTCTTCATCTTGTACTGCTTTTTCACCGCTTCCAGATTCCGCTGGGTTCTAAGTTATTAGTCACTCGAGAACACCGACAAGTGGATCAATCCCACACTCTGACTCAGCAGCTTCTAGCAGTCTTCATTGCTTACGAGTTTATACTCGATCATGTCATTCCCAACTGATTGGCTACATCATCATCGTCATGCTAAAGCTTGACCGTGCTACCTATGTCCTTCGTCCCAAGAACACAAATCCAACAGTGTGCTAAACTACATCGAACTTTCAACATCATATTGTTTGTTTTGAAAAGCAATTACGATTCTGAGCTTCCAATCCTATATGTGGTTCCGATAACTTTTTGCTTCACCCTTCCTTTTGCTTTATGTTGTCGATGATTGATTACATCTTCAAGAAGTCTCTCGACAAATGTGTCGTGATCATCATCAACATTCTGAACTCTTTTAGAATATCAATCGAATTGATGATGGTAAATACCATCCTTGCCCCCTCGAGGAATTGTTGCTGATCCCCTTGGCCACCTCCTCATCTTTTCCTTGCTGAAATTGTACAACTTATTTTATAAGTTGTTTCCGATGGATCCTTTTTGTACCCAAAGGCTGACCTTTACCTTATGACCATGTCAATGCTATCCCAAAGAATGACCATGGCACTCAAACATCAACAAGAACCTTGTAAGCATAATGCTAAATGTTTCTTGATCAACTATCCGAACACCATTGTATGGGTAACATCATGAGTTTCCTCACCCTTTTCCCTAAATGGTACATACTTGGAGTCTTGTCTTGTGTATCATGCTCTGCCTTTCCTTGGGAAAGATATACTCTTGATACTCGGGTATAATCACATTTTCCTTTCCATTGTTTTGTCTAACCTTTCTTGTAAGCTGATTTATCTAAGCAATGATAATTTCCTACTTATGTAAGCACCTCAGTGTATGACTCTGTCAGTAGATCATGTTACTTTTGTTGTTAACATTCCAGTAACCGCCGGTGGATGAGAACTTTGACTATTGGTCCGCCTCGTTTCAACAAGCAGGAAAATGTTCTCTTCATCCCTCGCCCTTGGTACCAACATTGATGCCAACATAACTGACATGCTATCCTCTGACATGCCTTGTTATCCTGACCGAGCAAGATGTCAGCGCCCTTCCTACTTTTGACCCACATGGTGGGCCCATAACCCACAGTTCCACATGATCGAAATTTGACTCTTCAATACATCCCTATTTCCCAAAAGTTATTCTGCGTGCTTGGCTTCGTTTGTAATTCACGAGCCACCTTGCTAGTGATCTATTTTGGTATCAGACGCAATACTTATTCTCATTGCTCTAGACCTCTTCCACACTTTGTTTCACACATTGAACGATTGTCTATCCGTTTGAAACTTCTTATTGTACCTTATTACTTTTCTCTCAACGTGTTTTCTTCGTTCAACTCGAGAGATACTCATGTTTTCATTTGTGGGATAACCCTCGATGATTACCCCTTATAGCATTGTATCGTTGTCAAGCTGCCCCTTTTCCTATTCGTAAGTACGATGGAATTCCCAAAGCCAGGATGATGACTTCATCATGATGCTCATATGCAGAAAATTGAAGACATAAACGTTATGGTTCAACCTCTTCGATGAGAGCAGCAAGAAAAGAAGATTCATTAGAATTTCGTAACCAACTCTTTCCCCCTTACTCCACCTCTTAAATCTCGGGATGAGATTTCTTGTAGTGGAGGAGATTTGTAACACCCCAAGAATCATGCTACCGTAATCCCCTTCTAATGATGCCTTGTCATCATTGTTACTGTTGCTAATCTCACTTTGATTCAAATCCAGTCCAAATCTCAAATTCAAATTAAAGTCAAAATTCAAATTTCTCAAATAAGCAAACTAAAATGTTCATAATGTGACAAATATTCCTTTGATAATATTGGTGGTGTTCCAACATTTTTTGGCATAGTGTTTAAACAACCTAAACTAAATAAAACAGTAAAGGTAAAAGGCCCCCACCATTGTTCTCCTTGGTCTTGGCCCACTGCACTGGCCCGGCTAGCATGCTGAACATGGAACTTTCCCCCTCTTTTCCTTTGTCCGGAAAAGCCAGACATCGGGAAAACCCCTTCAGACGTTTTCCCTCTCCGTTTGCAGCGTGTAGTACCGCGTTAGAACACCCTAGCTCTGTGTATCGTCTATTATGCTTTATGATGCATTGTTTGTTTCACCCCCCCTGTCGTCTTCCCCCTCCCCACTGTGCGCGCATCTCCACCGGACCCCCTCGTCGGCTCCGACGAGGGGATAATGCAGCCCGTGTCCCCTTGATCCCCTCTCCCCCCCACTCATCTGCCCTCCTCGTTTTCTCTCTCTCTCTCTCTCCCGCCTGCGCACTCTCCCCTCCAGATCCGCCTGGGCCGCGCCTCTCCGTCGCCGTTCACCGCACTCCACCGTGCCCACCGGCTGGCCTTCGCCTCGTCGACGTGCCCCCGGGATCTTCCTCGACCTCCTCATCCTCCCCGCCAAGCCACACGGACTGGGATGGCCCCGCAGCACCTCCACGACCTCGCCTTCGCCCTCGGCTCCGACGAACACCGCCGCCCCGAATCCGCGCCACTGCTGCTCCTAGTCACCCACTGGGCCTCCGTGTGCCTTCCGGTGAGCTCCGCCTCCTTTCCCCACCGTTCCCCCTCGATCTTCTATTGCTGCTACTAGCTCTACCATGGACAGAGCTCACCGCCGCCCGCCCGCCGCCGTCGAGGCTAGGGCCATTTTCACGCAAGCCCGAGCCCCGCGGCGACCTACCGTCGTTCCTAGGACTCGAATGCGCGCGCGCACGCCCCTCCACTTGCCCCGTAGCATCGCCTCCTACCTTGACTGATTCCGACCGCCGCCCTCACCGCTCGCTGCCGTCGCTACGGGCCTCCTCCGGCCTCACCGCCACCACAGGAGCGCGCAGCTCGCTCCGCTCGTTCGGGCGAGCCCAGCAATGCCCGGAGCTAACGCCCGGAGCTCCGCCTCGTCGACCGCCCGAAAGCCGCCGCCGTCCGTACTCGTTGTCACCGATGATTCAGGCTGAGTCCGGCCATGCCACCACCACCATTTGATGCGAGGCGGAGTGCCCATTCGGAAGCACCTGACCATGCGCAAAACAAGCCCTTGTACGCGTTTTCTGACGCTCACTGGTGCGCTCCGCCACAGTAGAGGCTCGCCATAGTTGTTCCGGCGCCACCTGCCGACGTGGCACATCCAGGCCCACCTCCGGGTCACTAACGTCAGGTCCCACGAGCCCCGTTAACTAGGTTGACCCAGTCATCGTGCTGACTGGGCAGCCTAGTGATGCTGACATGTGGGCCCCACTGCATAATTAGTTTAACAAATGGTTTATTAATTAAAACCTAATTAGTTACTATTAGAGACCGACATGTGGGGCCCATTAGCTATTTAACCTCATATTAGTTTAATATAAAATCTGTTGCCTAACAGAGGCTGGCATGTGGGTCCCATTGGTCAGGTTTGACCTGGACCAACTGGGTTTGACTGCTGACCTCACTCTAACCTCATGCTGACCTCATTATGCCTTTTCTGACGTTTTTAATAATTAAAGTAATTTCATAATATGTTTTAAAGTTGCAAAAATCATATAAAATAAACCGCAAGTCAGATGAAAATGTTTTCTATATGAAAGTTGCTCAGAAAAATACAACGAATACGAATACACTATCCGTTCATCTATCACATGCCCCTAGCATGTTGAACATGGAACTTTCCCCCTCTTTTCCTTTGTCCAGAAAAGCCGGACGCCAGGAAAACCCCTTCGGACGTTTTCCCTCTCCGTTTGCAGCGCGTATTACCGCGTTAGAACACCCTAGCTCTGCGTATCGTCTAGTATGCTTTATGATGCTTTGTTTGTTTTATATTTATTGTTTCTTCCCCCTCTTCTCTCTGGTAGACCCCGAGGCCGATGATGCCCTAGTGATCGACTACGTCGGCAATGACACTTCTTCATTTTCAACAGACCTTCCAGGCAAGAAAACCCCCATTGAGCATTCCGATATCGCATGTTTCCCTTCTCTCTTATGCTTGCATTAGAACTGCTACTGCTTTTTGTATGATCCTACTCTGTTGCATGGCCTATTTATTGTAACTTGCTGTTGTTACCTACCTGCTTATCCTAAAAAAATTAGTATAGGCTGGGTAGAGACCCATCCGAGACCCCCACTTTGTCCCGACTGCTCCGTTGGATTATCATTAGACCCGATCAACGGGAACGAAGACCAGGCCCCGGCACCGCACATCACTTTCCCCTTAGTTGCTCGACACTACTGGGTTACTATCGAGTGCCGAGGATGATACCTCATCAGCACTTCTGATGTTAACCTTGTAGGTTAGTTCATCGGTTATGGTCATTGAGGGTGATTCCTCCTTCTCCACTCCCGATAATGACACTGTCGTGCAACTCCTCAAGAGTGGACCTCGAGGGTGATTCCTCCATCGTTCACCTTGACGATAACATCAGGTGCAATTCCATCGAGGGTGATTCCTCAGGGTTCTCCTTGGTGTTAGACACATGGTTACTAGGGTTACGATGACTTTACACTGAACCATGTTGATACGTCCATTTTGCATCATGCTTTTATATCGATATTTATTGCATTATGGGCTGTTATTACACATTATGTCACAATACTTATGCCTATTCTCTCTTCTTTTACAAGGTTTACATAAAGAGGGAGAATGTCGGCAGCTGGGATTCTGGGCTGGAAAAGGAGCAAATATTAGAGACCTATTCTGCAAAGCTCCAAAAGTCCTGAAACTTCACGGAAGTCATTTTCAGAATATATAAAAAATATTGAGAGCAAGAAGTTCCGGAGGGGGGCCACACCCTGCCAACGAGGGTGGGGGAAATGCCCTACCCCTTGGGCGCGCCCCCTACCTCGTGGGCCCCCAGGTGGCCTTCCGATGCCCATATTCTGCTATATGGAGTCTTTCGATGAGAAAAAAATCATAAGCCAACTTTCGGGGCGAGAATCCGCCGCCACGAGGCGGAACCTTGGCGGAACCAATCTAGGGCTCTAGCGGAGCTGTTCTACCGGGGAAACTTCCCTCTGGGAGGGGGAAATCATCGCCATCGTCATCACCAACAATCCTCTCATCGGGAGGGGGTCAATCTCCATCAACATCTTCACCATCACCATCTCCTCTCAAACCCTAGTTCATCTCTTGCATCCAATTCTTGTCTCTAAGTCCGGGATTGGCACCTATGGGTTGCTAGTAGTGTTAATTACTCCTTGTAGTTGATGCTAGTTGGTTTATTTGGTGGAAGATCATATGTTCAGATCCTATATGCATATTAATACTCCTCTGATTATGAACATGAATATGCTTTGTGAGTAGTTATGTTTGTTCCCGAGGACATGGGAGAAGTCTTGCTATTAGCAGTCATGTGAATTTGGTATTCATTCGATATTTTGATGAGATGTATGTTGTCTCTCCTCTAGTGGTGTTATGTGAACGTCGACTACATGACACTTCACCGTTATTTGGGCCTAGAGGAAGGCATTGGGAAGTAATAAGTAGATTATGGGTTGCTAGAGTGATAGAAGCTTAAACCCTAGTTTATGCGTTGCTTCGTAAGGGGCTGATTTGGATCCATATGTTTTATGCTATGGTTAGGTTTACCTTAATACTTTTGTTGTAGTTGTAGATGCTTGCCATTGAGCTTAATCATAAGTGGGATGTTTGTCCAATTAAGGACAACACCCAAGCACCAATCCACCCACATATCAGATTATCAAAGTACCGAACGTGAATCATATGATCGTGATGAAACCTAGCTTGATGATAATTCCCATGTGTCTCTCGGGAGCGCTTTTGATGAAACCTAGACTTATTAGATGGGTTCTCTTGCTACAAGAATTTGGTTTGCATATTATTGATAGAAAGGGAGATGAGAACCCCGTTGCAGACAACTTGTCTAGGCTAGAGAATGTTCTTAATGACCCACTACCTATTGATGATAGCTTTCCTAATGAACAATTAAATGTCATAAATGCTTCTCATACAGCTCCATGGTATGCTGATTATGCTAATTACATTGTTGCTAAATTTATACCACTTAGCTTTGCATACCAGCAAAAGAAAAAGTCCTTCTATGATTTGAGACATTACTTTTGGGATGACCCACATCTCTATAAAGGAGTAGATGGTGTTATTAGACGTTGTGTACCTGAGCATGAACAGGAACATATCCTACGCAAGTGTCACTTTGAAGCTTATGGAGCACACCACGCTGGAGATAGAACTGCACATAAGATATTGCAATCCGGTTTTTATTGGCCTACTCTCTTCAAGGATGCCCATAAGTTTGTCTTATCTTGTGATGAATGTCAAAGAATTGGTAATATTAGTAGACGTCAAGAAATGCCTATGAACTATTCACTTGTTATTGAACCATTTGATGTTTGGGGCTTTGATTAGATGGGGCCTTTTCTTGCCTCCAATGGATATACACATATTTTAGTTGCTGTTGATTATGTTACTAAGCGGGTAGAAGCTATTCCAACTAGTAGTACTGATCACAACACCTCTATTAAGATGCTTAAAGAATTTATTTTTCCAAGGTTTGGAGTCCTAGATATTTAATGACTGATGGTGGTTCACATTTTACTCATGGTGCTTTCCGTAAAATGCTTGCTAAGTATAATGTTAATCATAGAATTGCATCTCCTTATCACCCACAGTCTAGTGGTCAAGTAGAATTGAGTAATAGAGAGCTCAAATTAATTTTGAAAAAGACTGTTAATAGATCTAGAAAGAATTGGTCCAAGAAACTTGATGATGCATTATGGGCCTATAGAACTGCATATAAAAATCCTATGGGTATGTCTCCGTATAAAATGGTTTATGGAAAAGCATGTCACTTACCTCTCAAACTAGAACATAAGGCTTATTGGGATATTAAAGAACTCAATTATGATTTCAAACTTGCCGGTGAGAAGAGGTTATTTGACATTAGCTCACTCGATGAATGGAGAACCCAAGCCTACGAGAATGCCAAATTATTTAAAGAAAAAGTTAAAAGATGGCATCACAAAAGAATACAAAAGCGTGAGTTTAATGTAGGTGATTATGTATTGCTATACAACTCTCGTTTAAGATTTTTTGCAGGAAAACTTCTCTCTAAATGGGAAGGTCCTTACGTTATCGAGGGGGTCTATCGTTCCGGTGCCATAAAAATCAACAACTTTGAAGGCACAAATCCGAAGGTGGTGAATGGTCAAAGAATTAAACATTATATCTCAGGTAATCCTATAAATGTTGAAACCAATGTTATTGAAACCGTAACCCTGGAGGAATACATAAGGGACACTTTCCGGAATGTTTCAGACTCCGAAAAGGAATAGGTATGTGGTACGGTAAGTAAACCGACTCCAAAACAGTTCTAATGGCAATTTTCTCTATTTTGGAATATTTAGAAAAATAGAAAAATAAGAAGCAGTCCGGAAAGGACACGAGGGCTCCATGAGGGTGGAGGGCGCGCCCTACCCCCCTAGGCGCGCCCCCCTGTCTCGTGGGCACCTCGTGTGCTCTCCGGACTCCGTTTTCTTGCATGCTACGTATTTTGGTCGGTAAAAATTCATTATGTAATCTCCCGGAGGTTTTGACTCCCGTGTCACACAAATATCTCTTGTCTTTGTTTCGAGCTGTTTATCTGACAGATCTAGGTCATCATGTCGTCCTCAAGTGCCCCCAAGGACAAGTTCTTCGAGAAGGTCATCAACCCCTACCTTGCGGAGGTGCTGCAACACCCTCAAACCATTGAGATGCGTGAGGGGTTGTTGCACATCCACGATGTTGAGGGACCAAGGAGGACCAGAAGCGTGGAAACAAGGCTCAAGGCAATGGAGCAACAAGTTTTCAGGTGCCAGGAGATGGTGGAGCATGGACTTGACTCCAATCACATTATGATCACGGAGTTAACGAACAACCACAAGCTGGATGCCAAGGACATTGAGGAGGCCATCTTCAAGCTTCACAAGAAAATCGAGCACCTCCAAGCCCAGATCTATGACATGCAAAACCAAAACTGTGAGTATGAGTATAGATTCAAGAGGATGAGTTTGGCTGCAGATTTGAGGATTCAGGAGACTCGGTCATCCTTCTATGATGGCGAGCCTATGCCTTGGAAGAAGGACGACAAGCCTACATCATCAACAACTCCACCCTCTCCACCAACAAAGAAGAATTGAGTATCTGGTATGGGCACTCCCCTTGGCAACTGCCAAGCTTAGGGGAGTGCCCCGGTATCGTATCACCATCACTTTTATCTTTAAGATTTTTCTTAGTTCGATCCTTTTGATAATATCTTGATCTAGTAGAATAAAGTTTTAGTATGATCTAGTTGTGAGTTTTGCTTTATGATCCTTCTATGTAATCGAGTCCGTGAGCTATATAAAATAAAGATTAGTGTTGAGTCAACGGCTTGATTATTTTGCCATAATCTTGAGTGAATAAAAGAAAAGAGAAAGAAATAAAAAGAAACAAAGATATCATATGGATCTTATGGAGAGTAATGAGCTCACATAGAAATAGTATGATGAATAAAAGTTATTGAGAGTTGACAAACATAGTTTTGGTCATCGTTGCAATTAATAGGAAGTAATAAAGAAAGAGAGGTCTTCACATATAAATATACTATCTTTGACATCTTTTATGATTGTGAGCACTCATTAAAATATGACATGCTAAAGAGTTGACGTTGGACAAGGAAGACAACGTAATGTGTTATGTTTTCTTACATCTGAGATAAATTATATTGTCATGGATCATCCAACATGATTGAGCTTGCTTTCCCCCTCATGCTAGCCAAATTATTTGCACCAAGTAGAGATACTACTTGTGCTTCCAAACACCCTTAAACCAGTTTCGCCATGAGAGTCCACCATACCTACCTATGGATTGAGTAAGATCCCTCAAGTAAGTTTTCATCAGTGCAAGCAATAAAAATTGCTCTCTAAATATGTATGCCTTATTAGTCTGGGAGAAAATAAGCTTTATACGATCGTGTGATAAGGAAGAAATAAAAGTGACGGACTGCATAATAAAGGTCCATATCACAAGTGGCAATATAAAGTGATGTTCTTTCACATTAAGATTTTGTGCATCCAACCATAAAAGCGCTTGATAACCTCTGCTTCCCTCTGCGAAGGGCCTATCTTTTACTTTTATCTCCTACCTTGCATAAGAGTCATGGTGATCTTCACCTTCCTTTTTACATTTTATCTTTTGGCAAGCACAACATGTTGGAAAGATCCTGGTATATATGGCTAATTGGATGTGAGTTTTCATGAACTATTATTGTTGACATTACCCTTGAGGTAAAACATTGGGAGGCAAAACTTTAAGCCCCTATCTTTCTCTATGTCCGATTAAAACTCCATACCCATAAGTATTGCGTGAGTGTTAGCAATTGTGAAAGACTATATGATAGTTGAGTATGTGGACTTGCTGAAAAGCTCTTATATTGACTCTTTCCTATGTTATGATAAATTGCAATTGCTCCAATGACTGAGATTATAGTTTGTTAGTTTTCAATGAAGTTTATGATTCATACTTGAAATTGTGATTGAATTGTTACTCTGGCATAAGAGATCATATGACAAGAATTATATAAGTTGTTTGTCTAAGAATGATCATGATGCCCTCATGTCCGTATTTTATTTTTATCGACACCTCTATCTCTAAACATGTGGACATATTTTTCGATTTCGGCTTTCGCTTGAGGACAAGCGAGGTCTAAGGTTGGGGGAGTTGATACGTCCATTTTGCATCATGCTTTTAGATCGATATTTATTGCATTATGGGCTGTTATTACACATTATGTCACAATACTTATGCCTATTCTCTCTTATTTTACAAGGTTTACATAAAGAGGGAGAATGCCGGCAGCTGGGATTCTGGGCTGGAAAAGGAGCAAATATTAGAGATCTATTCTGCACAGCTCCAAAAGTCCTGAAACTTCACAGAAGTCATTTTTCAGAATATATAAAAAATACTGAGCGCAAGAAGTTCCGGAGGGGGCTACACCCTGCCCACGAGGGTGGGGGCACGCCCTACCCCCTGGGCGCGCCCCCTGCCCCGGGGGCCCCCTGGTGGCCTTCTGATGCCCAACTTCTGCTATATGGAGTCTTTCAATGAGAAAAAAGCATAAGCCAGCTTTCGGGAGAGACTCCACCGCCACGAGGCGGAACCTTGGCGGAACCAATCTAGGGCTCCGGCGGAGCTGTTCTGCTAGGGAAACTTCCCTTCGGGAGGGGGAAATCACCGCCATCGTCACCACCAACGATCCTCTCATCAGGAGGGGGTCAATCTCCATCAACATCTTCACCAGCACCATCTCCTCTCAAACCCTAGTTCATCTCTTGTATCCAGTTCTTGTCTCTAAGTCTGGGATTGGTACCTGTGGGTTGCTAGTAGTGTTAATTACTCCTTGTAGTTGATGCTAGTTGGTTTATTTGGTGGAAGATCATATGTTCAGATCCTATATGTATATCAATACCCCTCTGATTATGAACATCAATATGCTTTGTGAGTAGTTACGTTTGTTCCTGAGGACATGGGAGAAGTCTTGCTATTAGTAGTCATGTGAATTTGGTATTCGTTCGATATTTTGATGAGATGTATGTTGTCTCTCCTCTAGTGGTGTTATGTGAACGTCGACTACATGACACTTCACCATTATTTGGGCCTAGAGGAAGGCATTGGGAAGTAATAAGTAGATGATGGGTTGCTAGAGTGACAGAAGCTTAAACCCTAGTTTATGTGTTGCTTCGTAAGGGGCTGATTTGGATCCATATGTTTCATGTTATGGTTAGGTTTACATTAATACTTTTGTTGTAGTTGCGGATGCTTACAATCGAGGTTAATCATAAGTGGGATGTTTGTCCAAGTAAGGACAGCACCCAAGCACCGGTCCATCCACATATCAGATTATCAAAGTACCGAACGCGAATCGTATGATCGTGATGAAACCTAGCTTGACGATAATTCCCATGTGTCCTCGGGAGTGCTTTTCTCTGTATAAGAATTTGTCCAGGGTTTTCCTTTGCTACAAAAGGGATTGGGCCACCTTGCTGCATTTTATTTACTTTTGTTACTTGTTGCTCGTTACCAATTATCTTATCACAAAACTATCTGTTACCTATAATTTCAGTGCTTGCAGAGAATACCTTGCTGAAAACCACTTATCATTTCCTTCTGCTCCTCGTTGGGTTTGACACTCTTACTTATCGAAAGGACTACGGTAGATCCCCTATACTTGTGGGTCATCACATGTTACTAAAGACGGGTCGGCCCTGAGGGTTCCCCCTGCGAGCTTAATTGCGAGTGATAGGGAGTCGGGTTGACTTGGAAGGTGCCCGCAAGATAATTACGAGGCGTGGCCGGGAATTCGTAGCCCTTGCTGCGAGTCCTCGAGACGGGGTGATGGGGTCACATTGATCGTGGGTCTCTGCTCGTTACCGCGTGTTCCAAATCCACTACGATTTGGATATTTGAATCAAGGGGCCTCTGGCCTGATGGCACTCACCATCACGTGGGCATAGTATGGGCGTTCTGTGTTGTATGCATCAACCGAAGCTTAATAGACGTCATGCGACTGAGCGGCGCGGCCGGGTTGGACTGCGTAAACACCTGCCTTTTTAAGGAGGTAGCTAGGTCTGCTCACCGGCCGCCCTCGCAACGTGCAGGAGTTCCCTGGGTGATGGCCCAAGACCCTTGGGGCATAGGTTTAGTCCGGCGTGCTGACCTCTCTATTAAGCCTAGGTCGGGTTGCGGCGTATCATTTGTCCGAGGCCGGGCATGACCCAGGAAAGTGTGTTCGGCCGGAGTTAATCGAGCGTGATGGGTAAGTTGGTGCACCCCTGCAGGGAAGAAAACATCTATCGATAGCATGTCCTATGGTAACGGACACTCGGAGTTATATCCCGATCGATACAACTAGAACTGGATACTTGAGGTTATAACTGGATAGTATGGCTCTGGGATTGCTTTCTCGCTGGGATTCGAGAAAGGATCTCTAGGCGAGGATGATGACACTACTACTACTTTACTTTATGCTAGTCTATACTCTTCTAATGCTGCAAGACGGCTGAAGATGCTGAAGATGATAGTCTTCGATAGGACTATGCTCTCCACTCTATACTGGCATTTCTGCAGCCTAGTCCACATATACAGGCTTCTTTCGATAATGTTGCATATCTAGTGTCGATCCTTGCTTGATGAGTACTTCGGATGAGTACTCATGTTTGCTTTGCTTTCTTCCCCCCCCCTATCCGTTTGATGCAACCAGATGACGGAGCCCCTGAGTCCGCTGCCCCCACCGATAACAACAACTACTACTACTACTACTACTACCCCAAGGGTGCCTACTGCTACGTGGCATTTTCGGCGACCAGGAGTAGTTAGGAGGCTCCTAGGCAGGAGGGCTTGCCTTTTCCATCGATGTTGCTTTTGTGCTAGCCTTCTTACGGCAGACTTGTCTAAGGTATGTATGTACTCAGATATTGTTGCTTCTGCTAACTCTTGTGTATTCGAGCTTATGTATTCGAGCCTTCAAGGCCCCTGGCTTGTAATATAAAGCTTGTATTATTTTAATTTGTGTCTAGAGTTGTGTTGTGATATCTTCCCGTGAGTCCCTGATCTTGATCATACACATTTGCGTGTATGATTATTGTACGATTGAATCGGGGCGTCACATATGTGACATGGAAGAGTAACCCATGATCCTAATTGATTGTGCATTTGCATTCAACATAAAATTTTAAATAATGCACGAATTTGGAAGGAGCACTTGCTTATCACATACTTCTCAAAGCGATGATGTATTTCGTTCTTATTATCATTTGTCGAAGCTTTGATCTATATGTTGTCATCAATTGCCAAAAAGTGGGAGATTGGAAGTGCAACTAATCCCTGGGTGGTTTTGGTAATTCTTAACAACATATAGCTCATTGAACTAATACTTTTTCAAGATAATCATTTCAGAAAGTTCAATGATTGGCATAGCATGGACTAGAAATGTGGACCCCTCAAAATGCTAAGGACACACATTGGCTCAATCTCAAGACTCTACATTTTCATTTTAGTGATCCAAGAACACATTGAGTCCATTGGAAAAGCCAATACTATTAAAAGGGGATGAGGTGTTGCTTTATGGCTTGCATGCTCAAAATGCTTAGTGATATGCTCCAAAATCCCTCAACCACTTTCTCATATCCACATATGTCCCGAACCAAAATTCAAACTCGGCCCCACTGATTTGACCTATCCGGCGCCACTGAGTTCATTTGACATAGCCATAGCCAGAAACCCTAATCAGTTCGGTCTCACTAATAGGGATCTCGGTCTCACCAAGATGGGATAGCAAACTCTCTATGTCCCTTCGTAATGTTTCGGTCTAACCGAGATGAGCGATCAGTCCCACCGAGTTCACAATGCAAACTCTCTGTTTCCTTTTCGTAACGTTTTGGTCTCACCAAAATGAGCGATCGGTCCCATCGAGTTTGCCTGACCAACTCTCTGTTTGCCTATCACAAAAATCGGTCTCACCGAGTTCATGTGATCGGTCTCACCGAGATTACGTTATGCCCTAACGCTAACACAATCGGTCCCACCGAGTTGACATGTCAGTCCCACCGAAAATCCTAATGTTCACATTTTGAACTAAATTGGTATGACCGAGTTTCAGTATTCGGTCCCACCGAGTTTGGTAAATTGTGTGTAACGGTTAAATTTAGTGTGGAGGCTATATATAGCCCCCCACCCGTCCTCCATTCATGGAGAGAGCCATCAGAACGTGCCTACACTTTCATCAATCGTTTTCTGAGAGAGAACGACCTACTCATGTGTTGAGACCAAGATATTCCAATCCAACCACAAGAATCTTGATCTCTAGCCTTCCCTAAGTTGCTTTCCACTCAAATCATCTTTCCACCATATCCAAATCTATGATAGAGAGTTGAGTGTCAGGGAGAATGTCATTTGAAGCACAAGAGCAACGAGTTCATCATCAACACACCATCTATTACCTTTTGGAGAGTGGTGTATCCTAGATTGGTTAGGTATCACTTGGGAGCCTCCGTCAAGATTGTTGAGTTGAACCAAGGTGTTTGTAAGGGCAAGGAGATCGCCCACTAGTTCTAGTTGATGTTTTTTGCTTGTTTTTTACTTTGTAGAATATTAATACCACGGAAACTTCTTGTACATTTTTTCTGCCCAGAAGACATCCAAGGAGCCAAAGAAGCACACGAGAGGAGGCCTGTGGGGCCCACTAGGCACCAGGGCGCGCCAGAGGCTCCTGGCGCACCCTGGTGGGTAGTGGAGCCCACGGGAAGCTTCTCCACCAACATCCACCTCTATAAATAATCTAAAATCCCCAAACCCTAGGGGAGTAGAGGAAATACAGTTTCCGCTGCCGCAAGTTCTAAAACCATGAGATCCAATCTAGAGGCCTTTTACGGCACTCTGCAGGAGAGGGTAACGATCACGGAGGGGTTCTTCATCACCATTGTTTCCCTCCGATGATGCATGAGTAGTTTACCATAGACCTACGGGTCCATAGCTAGTAGCTAGATGGCTTGTTCTCTCTTTTTAATCTTCAATACAATATTCTCCTCGATGTTCTTGGAGATCTATTTGATGTAATGACTTTTTGCGGTGTGTTTGTTGGGACCCGATGAATTGTGTGTTTATGATCAGTTTTATCCATGAATATTATTTGAGTCTTGCTGAACTCTTGTATGCACCATTTTTATAGCCTCGTATTTCTTCTCCGAAATTTTGGTTTAGTTTGGCCAACTAGATTGATTTTTCTTGCCATGGGAAGATGTAATTTGTGATGGGTTCGATCTTGCGGTGCTCAATCTCGGTGACAAAAAGAGACATGACACACATGTAGCATTTCTATTAAGGATAAAAAGATGGGGGTCTATTCCCACTTGAATAGATCTTGTCTACATCATTTCATCATTCTTATTTCATTACTCTGCTTTTCCATGAACTTAATACACTAGATGCATGTTGGATACCGGTCGATGTGTGGAGTAATAGTAGTAGATGAGAATTGTTTCGGTCTACTAATCTTGGACGTGATGCCTATATACATGATCATTGCCTTGGATATCGTTATGATTATTCGCTTTTCTATAAACTGGCCAACAGTAATTTGTTTACGCATCGTATGCTATTTTCTTGAGAGAAAACTCTAGTAAAAACTACGACCCCTCGGTCTATTTTCCTATCATATTAAACCAAAAATACCTTGCTACGATTTCTATTTATTTTATTTTGTGTTTTTCCTAGATCTATTTATCAAAATCTATAAAATTTTATATATCTCAATACCGAGGAGGGATTGATAACCCCTCTTACGCGTTGGGTTGCATGTTTTTGTTCTTTATGCGCAAGTGTTGTTTACATAGTGTTGCTTGGTTCTCCTACTGGATTTATAACCTTGGTTTCATAACTGAGGGAAATACTTACCTTTACTATGCTACGTCATCCTCTCCTCTTCGGGGAAATACCAACGCAGATACAAGCAATCAGGAAGAATTTCTAGCACCATTGTCGGGGAGACATCATCAACATCTGTCAAGTACCTACGCATAAACTCTCATCTCCTTGCAATTTACTTTATTTTCCATTTTCCTCTTGTTTTCATCTCCAACACTTCCAAAAAGTTTTTCATAAATACAAAAAAAATCGGTTTGCCTTTTTGCTTGTTTGCTATCTTTGCTTGTGTTGCCATGTGCCTTCTATTTTCTTGCATCTTCGCTTGCTAAAAATCTATTGATATGGATCCTCATCTACTTGTTAATATTTCTAAAATAATCAATTATGATGAGCCAATTGCTAGTGAATTGAGTTCACTAGATTATTTTTATGAAGTTTTGCTTGAGATTCATGAATTTGAAAATTATGATGAAGTGTTAAAAGAAGAAATTTATAAAGTGATTCACGATATCTCCTTGAATGAAAAGCATGATTGCAATGATGCTATTATAAATTCTATGAATGTCGATTGTGCTAATGATATGCAAAGCTACAAGCTTGGGGATGATGATTTTGTTATTTTCACTACTTATTGCAATGATCATGATTGGGGTGATAATGTTTCTTATGATCTTGAAAATTTATTCAAGCCTCATGATGAATATGTTATTGATAATAATGTTTGCAAAAGTATTGTTAGTGCGTTTAGAGAGGTCACGACTTTAGTTGATTATAATCCCACTATTTTGGAAGAGTGTCAAATTTGCATGCATGTGGATCATGAAGAGAATATTTTATGTGATAGCTATATTGTTGAATTTGAATCTGATCCCACATGTAATTATTATGAGAGAGGATAATGTGATTGCAGAAATTGTCATGTTACTAAATTACATCTCCTCATGTTGAGATTGTCAATGTTTTATTCTTCTTCCTTGCATAAGCTAGTTTTTTCTTGTTTTCATAATTTGTTTGCTTATAAAATAGCTATGCATAGGAAGTATGCTAGACATAAATGTGTTTTTCACATGTTTCATGATGCTCTCTTTTTATTTCAATTATTATCTTTCATGCCAGCATCATTGAAATCTTAAGGCTATCTTAATGGCTATAAAGAGAGAGCTTTTTGGGAGACAACCCAATAATTTTCTTTTCTATTTTTAATAAATACACAATTATGCATCTATTATGATTGTGATTGTTATGTTTTAATTAGTGTTTGTGCCACGTAATGCCTTTAGGATGGCTTGGGTTATAGTTGATTTGATCCTGTTGAAAAACAGAAACTTTTACGTCGAGTAGCAAAATCTTGAAAATCACTGGTGGGACAAAAAATTCTGAAGTTTTTGCAAAATATTGATATAAAAATTGCCTACGTTGTCCTAATTTGTCGGAATTTGTGGAGTTACAGAAGTATGGTTAAAGTAGAAATTACTACAGACTATTCTATTTTTGATAGATTCTATTTTCGTTGCACTGTGTGCTTATTTTGATGAATCTATGGATTGTATCGGAGGGTATAAGCCATGGTAAGGTTAGAATACAGTAGGTATAATGCAATAACAAAATATGAATGGGTTTGCAATAGTACTTAAAGTGGTGATTTGCCTTATTATACTAGCGGGTCTCACAAAGGTTTTGTTAAGTTTTGTGCGATTGAAGTTTTCAAGTTTTGGGTGAGATCACGATGGATGAAGGAATAAAGAGTGTGAAGAGCCTAAGATTGGGGATTCCCACGGCACCCGAAGGTAATATTCAAGGAGTTCCAAGCAACTAAGCTTGGGAATGCCTCGGAAGGCATCCCCTCTTTCTTCTAATGACCATTGTTAATTTTACTTGGAGCTATATTTTTATTTGTCACATATCATGAGTTTTGCTTGGAGCATCTTGTATTATATGAGTCTTTTCTTGTTTTGCTTTTTAGTTTGTCACAATCATCCTTGCTGGACACACCTATTTGAGACAGTCATAATGATGTTATGATTTGTTATAATTGCTATATGCGCTTCACTTAAAAATTTTGAGCTAGGAAATCCTCTCATGCTTCACTAAGATTATTTTTAGAGTTTAAAATTTTGAAGAAATATTATGCTCTAGTGCTTCACCTAAATTTATTTGAGAGCTTGAAAAGTAGCAATGGTGATATATGAAATTAGCCCCAAAGTGATAGATATTCAAGGGGGGTATAATAAAAACTTTCATGAAGATCATTGGATATTATAAACTTGATTTCTTGTAATAGTTTTGACATATGGACATCGTAATATGTGAGTCATGTTGGTGAGTAATTATGCTTAGTAAGAATATTGGTGTTAAGGTTTGTGATTCCCTATGCAAGCACGAAAGTCAATAGTTATGCAATGAAGTTATATCCTACTTGTGGTTCATTGTTCGGTGTTATTTATGTTTAATGCTCGTTTATGATCATTTTCATTTCTTGGTTGGTTGATTATCAATCTATTTGCTAGCCTCCATTTTTACTAAGCGGGAATATTGATTGTGTATCCAACTCCTTAAACGGAAGTTGTGCCAAATGAGTCCACCCACTACTGCAGGATGCTGCTAACGCGACACTGCAATCAGACCCTTCAACGAAATTGTGTGTGATGCATTAATCGCAAATGGTGATGTAAAGACACCATCGAAAATGATACAAAATGTTTGTGATGGCGGAGACAAACTATTCACATTATAGTTACGTGTGCGATGTGTGGCATACGGTTCACTCCAATGAACTGTTTGTGATGAGGCAGAACAACAGAAACGGGAAGCCAGATGAAGGTGTGTGTGATATATGACATACAGTTCACTCGGATGAACTGTTTGTGATTAGGAAACTCAACAGAAATAGTTAGCCAGATCAAGATGTCTGCGATAGAGGGCATATAATTCACTCGGATGAACTGTTTGTGTTGAGCCAAGAGAACAGAAACGGTTCAACTTAACAAGATGTGTGTGATACGTGACAAACAGGTCTGTAATCAGAAATGTGTGCGAAAACCGATAATAACACAAACGATTGTTGCTAATAAGACATGTGTGTAGTGCGATGTGATTGTATACAAAACAACAACATATATGTATACACTTATAAGGACATGGTTGAATAACCAAATTAAATATCCAATTACATAGGTGGCTACTACACACATGACATTTGCACACACCAAAGTAATACATAGGTGGCTACTACACACATGACATTTGCACACACCAAAGTAAACTATTACATGCATAATTACATAGGTGGCTAGTAGACACATGAAATTTTCACACACCAAAGGAGTCCTTCTTGGTGCTGCCCCAGACCCTTTAGTGGCCACGGATTTCAACAAGGTTCTTGCAGGCCAAGCCTTTAATCTTGAGCGCTTTTACATTGTCGGAGGTTTCCACCATAGAGAACTTGTAGTCGGTGTTGTTGACAAACCTGGAGAAATGATCGCAAGGCTCTGTGGCCAAGCAGTAGTGGTAGATGAGGACATGATGGCACACACACAACTGGGGGACGACAACCTTCTGATCTTTGTCGGGATGACCGACAGTGTACTGGAGGTCCATGCCGACCACCTTGTGCTTGTCTCGAGCAAGAAACTGCTCCACGGTATTGATGTAGTCCACCACAACGGCCGCATCGATGGTGTACACCACCGAGAGATCTGTCTCCCTCGTGTGGGTCTCCACTTTCAGCTCGCCGAGCTCCATTGGAGCACCGCTAGATATCCTCTCTGTATGTGTCAGCGTGGGTGTTCTTGTTGTGTTGTGGGCCCTGACCAAAATGTTGAAGAGACTAAGTTTATAATGGCCACGGGAATTAATGGGGAAGCAGGATGGCCTAGAAGTTCTAATTTGTGGTGGTTCTAATTTGCAGTGCTTAACTCCATCGTGCCGCACGAACTACACCACGGCGACGCGCGCGGCACAACCGCACGCACATGGGCCCCCAATTTAATCATGCATCGGCCCCAACCGCTGGCAGAGCGCGTGCGGAGGTACGTGAGCAGAGCACCCCGCGGCCACCTTAGCGGTGAGAAACCATATATATGATATAGAAGTTGAACACACTACTACAGGATGCTGCTAACGCAACACTATGATCAGAGACCCTTCGAGATACTGTGTGCGATGCAATAATCGCAAACGGTGGTGTATGAAAACTGTCAAAAAAGTGAAAACATTTGCGATGGAGGATGCATCAAACATGGTTCAGATTTTAGTTGCGTGTGCGATGAAGGGCATACGGTTCCGTTCAATTAATTGTTTGTGATGAGGAGGAACAAAAGAAACAGGCAGCTAGATGAAGGCGTGTGTGATACACAGCATACGGTTCCCTCAGATGAACTGGTTGTGATTAGGCAACACAAAAGAAACGGGCAGCCAGATGAAGGTGTGTGTGATATACAGCATACGGTCCACTCAGATGAACTGTTTGTGATTAGGCAACACAAAAGAAATGGTCAGCCAGATCAAAGTGTGTGCGATATACGGCATGCGGTTCACTCGGATGAACTGTTTGCGTTGACACAAGAGAACAGAAATGGTTCAACTTAACAAGACGTGTGTGTTGTGCGATGGGTTGCATGCGGCTCACTCGGCCCTTGTCGTCAGTGTGTGACCTCTATGGCAACTGTTCACTCCCCAGGTGCCTCTTCGTGCATCGTGGCAACCGTCCACCGACTCTTCGCCTTTCCCTCTCGATTTGGAACTAATGTCGCACGCTAGCTCTTCCTCCCTCCTCCATTTGCCTTCACCCTTCCTTCTGCCATTGTTTGATTGTCTTCTTCATGGAGGGAACAAGCCAGAAACGACCCCGTTATTCTTGCCCCGATCTGAATGATGACGTGGTGGAGGAACTCATTGATCGGTGCAACGACATCACCTCGGCTAGCATGGCAGGTTCGTTCAAGACCATTCTCGACTCAACTAATAACATCATTACAAGTAAGCCAAGGGTCGAGGAGCGGTTTGATCTCCCCTATCTTCTTTGTCGTGACCCTGCTGACTGGCGTGGGGACGAGGGAAGCCTCGCCTTGTGTAAGTTGTTGCCGCTTGATAATGATACATATAATGTTAAGATGCCATCGCTTGAGGGCAAGGCTTGGGCAGGCGCAAATGGAGATTGGGTTGTTTATATTGGGTACAACTGCGAGTGGGAACTTGTGAATGTGTACACTCGTCACCGGGTTCCACTTTGAAAAATCTCAAACGACTGCCCAGAGGTTGAGTACACCGGTATTCTACGTGAGTTCAAATACGATCATGCTGACTGTCGTCTATGGAAGATAGCAATTTGTCGAGTTCCCAACCGCTCTTGGGGTTATAGGAATGCTTATGCTGTCGCTATATTTGACAAGCTTGTTGTCATCCTTCATGGTTCAACTTGATGGATATTGCTCAATAATCAGTTTCTATACACAGATGAGTACTGTGATGTAATTCAATACGAGGGTCTTGTGTTTGCTGCCACCACTCATGGCACTGTTTTTGCATGGAATCCTCATGATTTCGGTACGTTTGTCTTCCACCGTAATTATAATTTTTTCATCCAGATGCATGCGGGTTAGCTAGTTTCCCTTTACTAATTAACCTTCTTTTGTTTCCAAGGTCCTGTGAACATTCCACCACCTATACTTGAAAATTTTATTCACGAGCATGAGGACGAGCAGAACCCATATACTCAGTGGCGCCTCGCAACTTATTTCGATGGATCACCTCTTATTGTCTGTATACGGGGCACTTCTGATGTTACTAAGGAAGCAGGTGTTGTCTCGTATGGTCGCACTCTCCGGACCTATTCCAACATCTTTTGCATGGTATTCGGGATGGATACTAGTGTACTAGCGCAAACACCTTCTCCCTGGTTTAGTATTGAAAGTCTTGGAGGAAACTCGCTCTTCCTTGGACAAAACTATCCAATGATGGTGGAAGGCGATCCAGCTGCTGTTGACACAACATTACTACCATTTATGATAAGCCATTATATCTATAGCTCGGACATTACTATGCTTCCCTACCGTCCCAATATGGGTCCTGACATAGGCCGCTTCAACCTCGATGATCAGTCTTGCGTTAGTCTCGAGATTGAGAGTAGCTGGCCCTTCCCAGAGAATCACTTCTGGTTCAGAGCAAGCATTCCCAACGCCGATGAGTGGTTGAGCTGAAGTTTATTTCATCGCTTTGTTATTTGTTGTGTGAGAAAAACTTTACTAGAATGTTTTGTTGGAAATGATCTATAATCGAACGTGTATCCTCGTTGTCGTTGTGGGTTGATGACTTGTTGTATGTATTCAATGGTACATTTGCATATGCGTCCATGAACTCACGCCTGCTAATGGTGTCCATATGAACAGTGCTAGTGATTTTAGTTGCAAAAACTAGATAGTGCTAGTGATTTGTAGCTGCATATTTTGACAAATCGTAGTGTTACAAGGTCGATAAATGACAATGTTACAAGATAAAAAAATGTCAATCTTTCCAGTTTGAGAAATGCAACATACCCAAAATGACAGGTATGCAAATCTTATCCAATTATTTGTACGTGGTTGCACACGGGTCATGCAAACAACCGTTTGCATGGAAGGGATGCAGAAATCCTGCTCGGCACATTTTCCCTTGGCTTCCTGGGGAAGCTGTTGGTTTGCATACGGGTGTTCTAACAAAAATGTTTGTGATGAGTGTTTTATATTTAAAAACTATTGACATTTTTTCCAAAAGAAAATCGTTTGATAAGTCTGTACATAAAGAGATAAAAATGCAAGTTCGTTCAAACCATATCTTTTATTCAGTCACACTGCGAATTTATATTCATATGATCGAGAATTCAAGATACAGTATTAAACCACAAAAAAACTATTTCCTGCGGCGGCGGAGGCGGTGTGTCGCGCCGTCATTGTCGTTGTCTTCCTCCGGGACGCCGTAGTTGAAGTCTTCAAGGCAGCACAAAATGTTATTCACTTGTAAATCGAACATCATGTCGTCGCACGATCGATGGGCGGGGCGCGGGAGGACGGCAACTGGCGCCGCTGAGAGGTAGCGGTTGACGACAGCGTCCCATGCCGCTGAGGGGGGCGCATGAGCACGGGCACGGGCGTGGCGGGTCCAGCCAAACGCACGGGGACCGGCGCCACAGTGGGTGGAGGGGCACGTATTTTGGCAAGATAAATACTAAAATCTATCCGTGTTTGGCATTTGTTAGCTGCGGGCGTGCCAGTATACTGCTGTATACAAATTCATTACTTCGAATACACGGAAATAGGAGACTCGCACTTTATCGAATTTGCAAAGGATTGCCTATTTCTATTTCACATGTATGTTCCATATTGCGCCTGAATATGTATCTGACTAAGACGACTGCAGAAGTCCTTAATTCCTGGAACCTCGAAAGAATTCCAGTTAATCGCATCTGTGAGTCTACACTCGCACAATACCTCCAATTAAGCTGAATCAAATGATCATCTTATCGTTATAAATCTCTATCTCACGCCTTCGCAAATTATATGCATGGAAATAAAAACAAACCATCAAAGCACAGACAGAGGACACACATTTTGACGTGGAAAACCCAAGTTGGGTAAAAAACCACGGTGGCACGGAGGCCAAATCCACTATGAGAAATGTTTACATGTCAAGGAGTTACAACATGACCTTTTGATTCAAGATAAGCCCTTCTAAAAATGCTCGGGACAAAAAAAACTGCATTGCTAAAGATGTAGTCATAACGTATCATCAACCATGTAATATTCAGTTCCACCTCTCCATGAGAAATCGGTCGAAAATCTTATATGAAGCCTTGAAGTAGTTGCCCGGCCTCGTCGGTCGCGGACTATGTGTTTCAAACCTTGTCGATTAGGATATGCATGCATCATATTCCGGCCTCGTCGGTCCTGAAAGATAGAGAGAGAGAGAGAGAAAGAGAGAGAGAGAGATTGAATAATGAACTGACAGTCGATCTGAATAATGAGTGTATAAACTTTGAACAATGGCGTCTTATTATCACTGTGTAAATGGCCATGGCATTGTTGGTACGTGCTCCACTCTCATTATGAAGTTGACCTCTGCAAGTCAAGTGAATCTCTTTTTTGTAAATGTTTGCAAACTCTAGTTCAGGATGTGTGTATATGTTGCAGTCTCGGGAAGGCTTTTGCTCATGCCATGTCCCATGCAGGCCGGTACGTGTAGAGTAATGCATGCAAGAATTTGCATGTAGATCATCACAAATTAACAAAACTCAAATAAATGAAGATCAAAGGGTGAAAAATGACAAGACGGCTACATGACGAAGAAAAGTCCACGTCAGCAATCCAATCGCAGAATCGCCATATAGAGTCAAGATGTCATAACCATCTCTGTTTTATATCGGATCATCATACATCCCAACGACGATTGGAGCGTCAGGTAGAGCCGCGAGATGTCGTAACTGTCTCTTTTTATACATCATTATCATACATCCCCGGCGACGATTGGAGCGCCAGGTAGAGTCGCGAGATGCAATAAAAAAATTCACATCGGATCGTGGCATATCAACGGTGATGATTGAAACGTCAGGTAGAGCCGGTATATGTCATCACTCTCTTTTTTCATATTGGATCTATAGATATCCACGGTGATGATTGGGTCGCCATGTAGAGCCGTCGGATGTCATCAGTCACTTTTTTCATATTGGATCAACACATACCCGCGGCGATGATTAGATCGTCATGTGGAGCCGCGGGATGCAATAACTTTTTTTAATGAGATCATGGCATATATGCGGCGATGATTGAAGCATCACGTAGAGCCATAGGACGCCATATATTCCTTTTGTAGATCAAATGGTAAAACACCAGCGGCAACAATTCGATCGTCAGGTTGAACGGCGAGGCGTTACCAACTTGCAATGGAAGAAGAAAACAAAAGAAAGAAATAAAATAGCCGCATCTCACCTTCATGCGACTCACTTACCAAGTAACATCACCGATCCAGTCCTTGAAATGGAGACACGGAGTAAAGATTGCAAGGAGCCGTGATTACTAATGTTGTGTTGGAGATTTGATCGAGCTGTCATGTAGGTGTATATGTGTGTGGTGCTGGCGTGTGGATGCTGTGAGAAAAATGAACTGCACCATTGCGCTATGCGGCCGCCTAAGAACTCAAACCTCCTCCGTCCTCTCAACGCATCTGATGATTATATATGTATCCTGCATGGCTTATCCTGGAGTAGATTCAATGGCCATTGACCAACAGCTTCCTCCGCACCTGTGGTGGAACTCCTGGATATCACGCATGCATACTTATCCAACTAAACAAACTCCAAAAGTTCAAATCAAATCTGCCGACGGCTGTCACTTGTGCATGCATCTAAAAATGTATGTGCATGTAGTAGCGAATGGTCCAAGTAATCCAGGACATACCAATCAATCCACCATGTGTACTTATTATTCCACTTTTCTATGGGTCCCACTTATAATCTTTTTTTCTTAGATAAGATGCCATCTACTATGCCACGTAAAATTCTCAGATGCCTCACGCGTGTGTGTCCTCGGTGTTTGATTGTCACCACCGCTGTACATCACTATGATTTCTTTTCAACTTGGCAAATGAGAACCAAGTTGATATTTTCTCGAACTTCCAATTATGATTTGAAATTTTTAAACTCGCAAAACAATGAAAAAGTATCATCGAACAAATTCCCCTCGCTAAGTGGAGTTCGAATGTGTAGCGATTCGGCCTGCACTTAGCGGCACTAGACTCTACAATTTTGTAGCTTTCTAAAATCCTTCTTTGCTAATACAGGCTTCAATCTGGTAGTATCACAATGTAGCGACCCGACTGGGTAAGAGTCAAAGTCTCTGTGCTTACCGTGCTAGTCCCTGGATCGACTTGCTAGCACACACAGTACTCGATGAAATAACAGAAATAAAACACATCTCTTTATTACATCGATAGTCCAGGAGCAATACATTTATTACAAAATAGGGCATAAAGCCAATAATCAAATACTGCAGAAGCAAAGAAGTAAATGAGTCCAACTCCACGAGCAAGGTTGAGTGTAGAACATCGACCTATCTCACCTTAATCCTCGTCGGATATATCTGCAACGTGATAAGTTGCAGCCAAAATGGGTCAGTACATTGAATGTACTGGCAAGTCACATCATAGGGTAATGAACCTACTTTTACATGCAGTTTGGCTGGTGGAAAGCTCTAAGTTTTAGTTGTTTGCATAAAGCTAGTTTTTCCCTATTAGAAAAGATTGTTATTCTACTACTACACATTTGCATAGGATGAGTTGGCAAATCCAACTCCATCCGTCCCCAAGTTTCATTTAAACCCCAACTGTTTAATTAAAGGTGAGGAGATCTCCCGACATTTTCACTACTAGATGCTCAAGTTGTCCGTAACCGGGGACACGGCTAATCGATTAGGTTGAAGACTCTGCAGAGGTTGTGCACTTTTCCCCACAAGACTCGACCACCTCCATGATCGGAAGATCAACACATAGCCTTTTGAAAATGTTTCCCCTTGACCCACGGATAGGCCGGTACACCTACATCATTCTACATCTGCTAGCCCATCCCAGAAGGGGGCACACTAACTACTCAGCTAAGCCAGAGCCCATATTGGCATGTGGCTGCACACGTAAGCTTCTAGACATGAGAATACGAGTGATCTCTTTGAGCCTGAGCGGACGGTCCACTAGTGGTGCACCACCATGGATTTCCCATGCGTGCCCCACTGTACTTCGCCACCATTCCCACAAGTTTCCGCCCAGGTAGTTCATTTTTTAACTTAGGTCTTATTTACTACATTGTCACTCATCTCTCACAATGATCACGTCCAAATCCACGTCTACTTAGCATAGCAACATAAAGTAAAACGATGGTGACAAAGTTATATGGTTCAGACCTACCTCAATGAACTACTGGGTGAAAAGCAAAGTCATGTGGCACCAGTTTCCTACCATGCAGTCCTACCGCAAAGAACTAAGTGCATAATAAAAACATAGGTAATGAAACATGATCAAGATGCAACTTGCCTTGGTACTGCTGGTTGAATTCTAAAGACTGATAATATTCTGCTTCGCACTCCGGGCAATCTATCGCAAGGAAGATAAACAAACATAAGCAACAATCCAGAGAACCAAGAAGAACATGCAAAGCAAAAGTCTCGGAAAAACCAAATGAACAAACATCACCCTAGCATGAAAAATATTCTAAGTGTAAAACAACATGGGCCTATGGTTCAGGAAGTGATGTGAAGTATAGTGCATACTATGCATACTAGTAAAAATATTAAAGGGCAGAATCTAGTGTGTGAAAATATTTTGAGAAAGGTCTAGGTGATAGGGTTTAGCTACAGTGACACGGTGCAAAAAGAATCACGTCAATCGGAGCTACGGTTTAGGAGATATGGCCATTTGAAGTTTGAAATCAAATCTGAATAAAGTTCAAATTTGAATTTGGCCAAAAGTTTTCAAAGTTGGCTTTTTGGATAAAGTTATTCGAGACGAACATTTTGGCGCTGGTTTCATCGAATTTGGATCAACAGTTAAAAAGTTGTGGCTATTCGAAGTTTAGGGGCTAAACTGAAATTAACAGGGACTTGACTGTGAAAGTTTTATTCGCGACCAGGTCCCTGGCCACGTGGCGGGCTGCGGGTGGCTTGCAGCGTTCGCTGCGGAAGCGTACATGGCGAACGACCGCTACTTAAGTAAAACAGCTACCGCGGCTAGAAAAAAAACTAAAACCGAGATCGGTTTATCTAAACTAATCGGTTTAATCTAAACCGGATGAACCAATAAAAAAACCACTAAACTAAACCGTTCTAGAGAAAAAAACTAAATGAATAGAGAGCGAGGGGTTCGCTCACCTCGACGACGACGTACAGGACAGCGGCGCCGGCGTCGGGCGGTGACAGGGCGGCGGGTCCTGGCGGCGGCGAAGGTGTCGGGGAGGACGGGCGCGGCGGGGGCGGTCCGGTGGTGGGGTCGGTGGTGGTCGGGGCGCCCGGGACAGCGAGGTAGAGGGCGGCGGCTCTGGCGCTCAGGCGAGGGCGCAGGTCGTCGTGGCGGCGGTTCCGGCGAGACCTAGGCGGCAAAAACATGTCAACAAGATGCGCATGGGCGAGTAACGAAGATTGACAGAAACAAAGTGAAGGTAGGAGAGTCTACGGCGACAGAAAACTCCGGCGAGATCCAACGCGGTAGTGCGGCGGCTGTGAGGAGCGAGGGACAATGTGAAGTGGCAGAATGGAACGAGGGGCGTCGGGGGCATTTATAGGCGCGAGGAGGGGCTGCGGAGTCGCGGGGATGATGCTTATCCCGAGAGCAATGGTGCCGGTCGTTGCGGGAGCGCGAGCGCCTGCTTATCCAACGGGTTGAGCGTGAGGTTAGGTACAAAGGCTTACGGCCCCACTGGCAGCGGCGGTGGGAGAGAGAGCGAGCGAGGGAAGAGAGGCGTGGGCGAGCGAGGCGAAGCCTGCGGGCGCTGGGGCCTTAGGCGCGGGCTGGCCTGTCGGTGCACCCCTGGCCGGTCGGGCTGGGCCAGTGGGCCAGTAGGCCAGTGGGCCGCGCGGCTGGTGGCTGCTGGGCCGGCTGGCCAGCGCGTGCGTGCATGTTTTTTTTTCTTTTTAACCGAATACTGAAGTGGCCTAAAACTAATTCAATTGAATTAATAAGAACACCAAATTAATTTCTAAAATAACTATTTAATATTTAGAGCCTAATGAACATTTACTTAAGCACAGAACATTTTGAAAATATTTTCCCTAATGCAATTAATGCACTTTTTGCAAATAAAAAAATACCAATAAACTCCAAAACTTAAAGTAATATTCAAAATAAAATTTCCCACTCTTTTATATTTTGAGGAAGTCATCTTATCCCCTCTCACTTGTTTTTCTCGAGTGGAAAAGATATTATTTGTATATAAAAAAATCCATAATGCAAAGAAATATGATATGCATTGAATGATTCTATTAACATCCAAATTTAATAAAATTGGGATGTTACAAACCTACCCCCCTTAGGATGAATCTCGTCCGCGAGATTCAGGTTGGCCAGCAAAAAGGTGTGGATGGTCCTGTCTAAGAGCTTCCTCTCGTTCCCACGTAGCTTCCTCCTCGGTGTGGTGACTCCACTGAACCTTGCAGAACTTGATGATCTTGGTACGAGTGATTCTTTCTGCAGTCTCAAGAATCTTAATAGGTTTCTCCTCATAAGTCAGATCGCTCTCCAACTGAATTGCCTCGAGTGGCACTGTATCCCTCAAAGGAATGTCCGCCATCTCTGCATGACACTTCTTCAGCTGGGAAACATGAAACACATCATGAACTCCCGACAAAGCCTCTGGTAATTCCAACTGGTATGCAACCTCTCCTCTGCGTTCCAGAACTTTGTATGGTCCCACAAATCATGGTGCTAACTTCCCTCTGACACCAAATCCTTTAATACCTCGAAGTGGAGACACTCGAAGGTATGCTCTATCTCCCACTTCATAGATCACTTCCTTGCGTTTAGCATCGGCATAACTTTTCTGCCTTGACTGGGCTATCTTAAGTCTGTCACGAATCAATTTGACCTTCTCCTCAGAATCCCTGATCAAGTCAGGTCCAAACAACTTGCGATCTCCAACTCCATCCCACATCATGGGTGTCCTGCATTTCCTTCCATACAGTGCCTCGAAAGGGGCCATCTGCAAACTGGCTTGGTAGCTGTTGTTGTATGAGAACTCTGCGTAGGGTAAGTTATCATCCCAACTAGACCCATAGTCTAGCGCACACGCTCTCAACATGTCCTCTAGAATCTGATTGACTCTCTCTGTCTGCCCATCAGTCTGTGGGTGGAAGGCTGTACTGAACTCTAGCCTGGTACCCAAAGTTTCGTGTAACTGTTTCCAAAACTTTGAGGTAAACTGTGTTCCTCTATCCGATACAATGCTCCTTGGAACTCCATGCAGACATACGATCCTGGTCATATATATCCTTGCCAGCTTAGCACTTGTATAGGTGGTCTTTACTGGAATGAAGTGAGCAACCTTGGTCAAACGATCCACTATCACCCAAATGGAATCATAACCTGAACGGGTCCTGGGTAACCCCGTGATAAAGTCCATACCAAGTTTATCCCATTTCCAATCAGGTATCGGCAACGGCTGAAGTAATCCTGCTGGTTTCTGATGTTCTGCCTTTACTCTCTGACATACATCACATATTGCCACATACTCGGCAATTTCTCGCTTCATACCGGCCCACCAAAAACTTTCCTTCAAGTCCAAATACATCTTGGTATTGCCTAGGTGTATCGAATACGGTGAGTCATGAGCCTCCTGAAGAATCAACTTCCTGATTTCTGGGTCATTGGGTACACAAATCCGTTGCTCAAACCATATGGTTCCATGTTCATCCTCACGGAATCCTTCTGCTTTCCCTTTGCTCATCATTTCTTTGATCTCAGCAATACCTTGGTCCAACTTCTGGGCTTCTCTGATTCTTACCAACAAGGTGGACTGCACCTCGAGTGTGGCAACATAACCTCTTGGAACTATTTTCAATTGAAGGTCTCTAAGCTCATCACATAACTCCTGAGGTAAACCTCCAGCTGTAAGCGTATTAACATAACTCTTACGGCTCAAGGCATCTGCCACAACGTTGGCTTTTCCTGGATGATAATGCAGACTCATGTCATCATCCTTTATAAGTTCCAACCATCTCCTTTGCCTAAGATTCAACTCTTTCTGCGTGAAGATATACTTCAAACTCTTGTGATCCGTGTAAACATCACAATGATTCCCAATAAGATAGTGTCTCCATGTCTTGAGTGCATGCACTACAACTGCCAACTCCAAATCATGCGTGGCATAGTTCAACTCATGAGGTCGAAGCTGTCGTGAAGCATAAGCTACAACCTTCCCCTCTTGCATAAGAACACATCCAAGTCCCTGACGTGAAGCATCACAATACACCTGAAAGTCCTTGTGTACGTCAGGCAGGACTAACACTGGGGCTGTAACCAAACGCTTCTTCAACTCTTGAAAGCTGGCTTCACACTCTTCAGTCCAAACGAACTTGGTGTCCTTTTTCAACAATGATGTCATGGGTCTGGCAATCTTGGAGAAATTTTCAATAAATCTCCGGTAATATCCTGCAGGCCCAAGAAAACTACGAATCTCGCCAACTGTGGTGGGTGCATTCCATTCCGTGAATGACTCTACCTTGGTAGGGTCCACTGCAATCCCTTCACCTGACACTACATGTCCAAGGAATCCGACTTCCTTCAGCCAAAATTCACACTTGCTGAACTTGGCATAAAGTTGATGTTCTCTGAGCTTCTCCAAAACTAAACGCAGATGTTCGACGTGTTCCTCCTCATTTTTGGAGTAAACCAATATGTCATCAATGAATACCACAACAAACTTATCCAGGAACTCCATGAATACTTTGTTCATCATGCTCATAAAATAGGCAGGGGCATTAGTCAAACCAAAGGACATGACTATATACTCATAGAGCCCATACCTTGTGGTAAAAGCTGTCTTGGGTATATCCTTCTCACGAATCTTCAACTGGTGATAACCCGATCGAAGATCGATCTTGGAGAAAACACTAGCTCCTTCTAGCTGGTCAAACAAGTCGTTGATCATCGGTAGGGGATACTTGTTCTTGATGGTCACCTCATTCAAAGAGCGGTAATCCACACACATCCTCAAGGTTCCATCCTTCTTCTCCACTAAAAGTACTAGGGATCCCCAAGGTGACGAACTCGGGCGAATATACCCTTTCTCTAGTAACTCCTTAATCTATTTCTTGACTTCCTCCAAATCATTAGCTGGCATTCGATACGGCCTCTTGGAGATAGGCCCCGTGCCTGGCAGCAACTCAATCAAAAACTCAATCTCTCGATCTGGCGGCATACCCGGTAACTCATCCGGAAATACATCGGGATAATCCTTCACCACTGGTACTTCTTCCTGGAAAACTCTCGTAAGAGAGTTCACCTGAGTCCTCTTAGGCTTAAGCCGGGATACGTACTTGATCCTCTTCTTCTCCGGGGTGGTGAGAAAAATCGATCTACTAGCACAATCAATGTTTCCCTCATACTAGAACATCCAATTCATCCCTAGGATTACATCCAACCCTTGCAATTCTAGTATAATCATATATGTGCGAAAAACATGCCCCCCTATGTTAAAGGCAATTGGAAACATCCCTGACTAGCCATAGATTCGGCTCCTGGGGAACTCACTAGAATGGGTGCCTTAAGAGCTATGGTAGGCAACTTATGTTTATCCACAAATCCCCTTGATATGAATGAATGCGATGCACCAGTGTTAAAAAGAATGAGTGCTGGAAATGAATTAACCAAGAACTTACCAATCACTGCGTCAGGCTGCTCATAAACCTCCTCCACATTGACATGATTCACATGTCCCTTAGTGAAAGGATTGGGCTTCTTGCCTCTAGAATTCCCATTGCCATTTCCATTTCCATTCTGCACCTCAGGGCACTCATTGGAGTAGTGACTTGTCTTCTTGCACTTGAAGCAGGTGATGTGACTCAGGTCCTTCTTCATCGGCGTGGAAGAATTGAAATGTTGCTGGTTGCCATTTCCTCCATTACCATTGCCCTGCTTGTGACCATGGTGGTTGTGTCCATTCCCGCCATGATGACTGTGGCCCCCATGGTTATGGTGATTCCCTCCAAACTTGCTAGTGCCTGATCCAGAACTCCCTGAGTACGGGCTGTAGCAGGGTTTCTGTTGACCTCCGGAGTTATACTTCCCGTGACCGTACTTCCTCTTACGATTCTCCATCTGCTGGTGCTTGCCTTCAAGAATGATAGCCTTATCAAGCAGCTTCTGATAGTCCGAAAATGTTGCCACAGTCAACTGAACTCCCAACTCATCGTTCAGTCCCTCCAGAAACTTCTTCTGCTTGGCTGCATTGGTGGCCACGTCTTCTGGGGCGTAACGGGCCAACTTACTGAACTCATTAACATACTGAGATACCGTGCGTCCTCCCTGGCGCAAGCTGCGGAACTCCTTCTTCTTCAGACTCATGGCTCCAGCTGAAACATGAGCAGTGTGGAACGCCCGCTGGAACTGATCTCAAGTCACATTCTCCATGGGGTATGTGGTGGTGTAGTTCTCCCACCAAGCAGCTGCCGGTCCATCTAGCTGGTGGGCAGCAAACTTCACCTTCTCCACATCATTGCATCCTGTCGTGGCCAGCTCCCTTCCTATCTTACGAAGCCAGTCATCTGCGACGATCGGCTCCGTGCTGCTGGAGAACACGGGTGGGTTTAGCCTCAGAAAACGGGTAAGATTGTCAACCGGGGGTGGCGGCGGTGGGTGGTTGTTGTTGTTGTTGTTCTGGTTCTGGTTCTGAATGAGCATCTGCATAAGAGCATTCTGTTGTTGGATCAATTGTGTAAGCTCCGGTTGAAAGTTGAATCCGGGATCACGTCTTGGAGGCATCTGATGGGTTTCAGAGTGGATGAGGAGTTAGAATAGAACAAGGCCTAGCGAGTAAAATCACACTACCCATATGCACATGATAGCAATAAAACTTCAAATCACTCCAATTCAATTTCAAACAAAGAGGTTCACATAAATAACCAAACCTAATGTAAGCCATGTCACAAGATTTGACAAGGTCTTACAAATGAAATAAAACTAATCGGATAATGAAATCGAATTTCTCAACTCTCATGGTGGTATAAAATCTAACTCTCAGCAGATGAGGACTAGTCAACCATGTCGACATCAGGTGTCCTTGCATCGCTCTCCGTGTCGTCATCTCTGAGCTCATCATTTTGGTCTCTCTCCTGGCTGACATAGGCACCATACGAGTGATCCTCCTGGATGTTCTCCCCCTCATCCAGCTTCTCCTCGGCCTCCTCGAGCTCAAGCTTCAGGTCATCTATCTTCTCCTATAGTGCGTCTAACTCTCCTTCGTGCTCTATGCGAGCGTCCTGGAGCTCCTCCTCTAGCTCGGCCTTGCGGGTCATGAGGTTCTTGATGACGACCATGTTGTCAGACAACTCCAGCTCCATCATGCGAATGTGCTCCTCCATGTCCTGGATATGGGATGCTATCGTCTCGTCCTCCAAGGTACGCACCACATCTCTGTTTGCGTCGCGGCGTCCGTACATCAGGAAGGAGGTCCTCTTGAGGTCTTCGTCATACACCTCCCGAATGCGTCCGAGAGCAATGTGAGCAGCGATACCCCTGCCCAAGCCCCATGTTGCGGTATCCACATGGAAATCAATGGGCTTGGTTCAGTTTCTAAGGATGCGTCCGGGGATATGAGCATCGATCCTCCAATGTGTCTCCTCGGGCAGGGTGGCGGTGAAGGTTCCAGTGAATGTGGGAAGACCAATCTTCAGGTGCTTCGTGATCTTCACCAGCTGACTTCCAAAGGGCATGGTCTCATCGGGCTGCTCGAACTCAACAAGGGCGGACGACATCTACATTTTGAAAAAGAGAAGAATTAGTATTGAAGTAGAGAAGATACGAGACCAAAGGATATATATATGGAAAATGAAAACTATAGTTTTTATCCTATGGCTTTTCTCCATTTCTATGGGTCGCGTCCTATAGTCAACGTGTGCTCTGATACCATCTTGTAGCGACCCGACTCGGTAAGAGTCGAAGTCTCTGTGCTTACCGTGCTAGTCCCTGGATCGACTTGCTAGCACACACAGTACTCGATGAAATAACAGAAATAAAACACATCTCTTTATTACATCGATAGTCCAGGAGCAATACATTTATTACAAAATAGGGCATAAAGCCAATAATCAAATACTGCGGAAGCAAAGAAGTAAATGAGTCCAACTCCACGAGCAAGGTTGAGTGTAGAACATCGACCTATCGCACCTTAATCCTCGTCAGATATATCTGCAACGTGATAAGTTGCAGCCAAAATGGGTCAGTACATTGAATGTACTGGCAAGTCACATCATAGTGCAATGAACCTACTTTTACATGCAGTTTGGCTGGTGGAAAGCTCTAAGTTTAGTTTTTTGCATAAAGCTAGTTTTTCCCTATTAGAAAAGATTGTTATTCTACTACTACACATTTGCATAGGATGAGTTGGCAAATCCAACTCCATCCGTCCCCAAGTTTCATTTAAACCCCAACTGTTTAATTAAAGGTGAGGAGATCTCCCGACATTTTCACTACTAGATGCTCAAGTTGTCTGTAACCAGGGACATGGCTAATCGATTAGGTTGAAGACTCTGCAGAGGTTGTGCACTTTTCCCCACAAGACTCGACCACCTCCATGATCGGAAGATCGAGACATAGCCTTTCGAAAATGTTCCCCCTTGACCCACGGATAGGCTGGTACACCTACATCATTCTACATCTGCTAGCCCATCCCGGAAGGGGGCACACTAACTACTCAGCTAAGCCAGAGCCCATATTGGCATGTGGCTGCACACGTAAGCTTCTAGACATGAGAATATGAGTGATCTCTTTGAGCCTGAGCGGACGGTCCACTAGTGGTGCACCACCATGGATTTCCCATGTGTGCCCCACTGTACTTCGCCACCATTCCCACAAGTTTCCGCCTAGGTAGTTCATTATTTAACTTAGGTCTTATTTACTACACTGTCACTCATCTCTCACAATGATCACTCCCCAACCCACGTCTACTTAGCATAGCAACATAAAGTAAAACGATGGCGACAAAGTTATATGGTTCAGACCTACTTCAATGAACAACTGGGTGTAAGCAAAGTCATGTGGCACCAATTTCCTACCATGCAGTCCTACCGCAAAGAACTAAGTGCATAATAAAAACATAGGTAATGAAACATGATCAAGATGCAACTTGCCTTGGTACTTCTGGTTGAATTCTAAAGACTGATAATATTCTGCTTCGCACTCCGGGCAATCTATCGCAAGGAAGAAAAACAAACATAAGCAACAATCCAGAGAACCAAGAAGAACATGCAAAGCAAAAGTCTCGAAAAAACCAAATGAACAAACATCACCCTAGCATGAAACATATTCTAAGTGTAAAACAACATGGGCCTATGGTTCAGGAAGTGATGTGAGGTATAGTGCATACTATGCCTACTAGTAAAAAATATTAAAGGGCAGAATCTAGTGTGTGAAAATATTTTGAGAAAGGTCTAGGTGATAGGGTTTAGCTACAGTGACACGGTGCAAAAAGAATCACGTCAATCGGAGCTACGGTTTAGGAGATATGGCCATTTGAAGTTTGAATTCAAATCTGAATAAAGTTCAAATTTGAATTTGGCCAAAAGTTTTCAAAGTTGGCTTTCTGGATCAAGCTATTCGAGACGAACATTTTGGCACTGGTTTCATCGAATTTGGATCAACGGTTAAAAAGTTGTGGCTATTCGAAGTTTAGGGGCTAAACTGAAATTAACAGGGACGTGACTGCGAAAGTTTTATTTGCGACCAGGTCCCTGGCCACATGGCGGGCTGCGGGTGGCTGGCAGCGTTCGCTGTGGAAGCGTACACGGCGAACGACCGCTACTTAAGTAAAACAGCAACCGCGGCTAGAAAAAAACTAAAAACCGAGATCGGTTTATCTAAACTAATCGGTTTAATCTAATCCGGATGAACCGATAAAAAACCCACTAAACTAAACCGTTCTAGAGAAAAAAAAACTAAAAGAATAGTGAGCGAGGGGTTCGCTCACCTCGACGACGACGTACAGGACAGCGGCGTCGGCATCGGGCGGTGACAGGACGGCGTGTCCTGGCGGTGGCGAAGGTGTCGGGGAGGACGGTTGCGGCAGGGGCGGTCCGGTGGTGGGGTCGGTGGTGGTCGGGGTGCACGGGACAGCGAGGTAGAGGGTGGCGGCTCCGGCGCTCCGACGAGGGCGCAGGTCGTCGGGGCGGCAGTTCCGGCGAGACCTAGGCGGCAAAAACATGTCAACAAGATGTGCCTCGGCGAGTAACGAAGATTGACAGAAACAAAGTGAAGGTAGGAGAGTCTACGGAGACAGAAAACTCCGGCGAGATATTCCGGCTCCAGCGAGATCCAAGCCGGTAGTGCGGCGGCTGTGAGGAGCGAGGGACAATGTGAAGTGGCAGAATGGAACGAGGGGTGTCGGGGGCATTTATAGGCGCGAGGAGGGGTTGTAGAGTCGCGGGGATGATGCTTATCCCGAGAGCAATGGTGCCGGTCGTTGCGGGAGCGCGAGCGCCTGCTTATCCAGCGGGTTGAGCGGGAGGTTAGGGACGAAGGGTTACGGCCCCACTGGCAGCGGCGGTGGGAGAGAGAGCGAGCGAGGGAAGAGAGGCGTGGGCGAGCGAGGCGAAGCCTGCGGGCGCTGGGGCCTTAGGCGCGGGCTGGCCTGTCGGTGCGCCCTGGCTGGTCGGGCTGGGCCAGCTGGCCAGTAGGCCAGTGGGCCGCGCGGCTGGTGGCTGCTGGGCCGGCTGGCCAGCGCGTGCGTGCATGTTTTTTTTCTTTTTAACCGAATACTAAAGTGGCCTAAAACTAATTCAATTGAATTAATAAAAACACCAAATTAATTTCTAAAATAACTATTTAATATTTAGAGCCTACTGAACATTAACTTAAGCACAGAACATTTTGAAAATATTTTCCCTAATGCAATTAATGCACTCTTTGCAAATAAAATAAATACCAAACAACTCCAAAACTAAAAGTAATATTCAAAATAAAATTTCCCACTTTTTTTTATATTTTGAGGAAGTCATCTTATCCCCTCTCATTTGTTCTTCTCGAGTGGAAAACTGTTATTTGAATATTTCAAAAACTCCAAAATGCAAAGAAATATGATATGCATTGAATGATTCTATTAACATCCAAATTTAATAAAATTGGGATGTTACACACAACTAGTTGGTGACTGGAACTTTGGCATTCTCTTTTACTTGCTCAAGTAAATGTATGCTGCCCCGTTCTTCTCGGAACTTTACTCAACACACATTTCCTCGTATTGACATCCAATCATGTTCTCCTAGTGTACTTGAACCAATCTCATATACAAGCATAATTTCGAGTCAAAATGTGTCCGTATAATTTGCTGAAGGGGCTTCATTGTCAAAGTAGTGCAGGTCCGTGCTATAAGCTTGCTAGAATATAATTCATATTAAAATACATATAACCGATGAAACCACATCGAAGTCCATGATGGGTATGCGTGTTTCATTTCACCTGAGGTGGTCCATCGTGTCTTTGTGACCAAAAGAATGATAATATTCATCTCTTTAACTTGTACTTCACAATGAAAATACATATGATGTATATGTGATGATAGAGATTTGGGATCATTTGTAAACCAATGTTCTTTTAGCAAAGCCACGAAGAAAACCATGTTGTGATATGCTAAAATAAAGATCCAATCTCGCTTGCAAAACTGTATTTTTGGCAAAAGCCACAATGAAAAACCATGTCGTGTATATGCCAAGATAGAAAGTAAATCTCATTAGCAAAATACTATATTTTGGCAAAATCCACAGTGCAAATCCATGTCGGATATATGGCAAACTAGGGACTCAATCCCATTGCGACCATGATGGTGCCGGTCAATAAGATGACAAATCTGATTTCTGAACCAGTAGTTCAGTAAAAGCCACGACAAAAATCCATGTCGTGTATATGCCATATTGCGACCATGATGGTGCCAGCCAATAAGAAAAATAAGTATGATATCTGAACTTGTAGTTAAATAGAGTCACAACGAAAATCCATGTCGTGTATATGTCATATTGCGACCATGATGGTGCCAGCCAATAGGACAATAAGTCTGATATCTGAACATGTAGTCCAATAGAGTCACGATGAAGATCCATGTCGTGTATATGTCATATTGAGACCATGATGGTGCCAGCCAATAGGACAATAAGTCTGATATCTGAACATGTAGTCCAATAGAGTCACGACGAAAATCCATGTCGTGTATATGTCATATTGCGACCATGATGGTGCCAGCCAATAGGACAATAAGCCTGATATATGAACATGTAGTCTAATAGAGTCACGACGAAAATCCATGTCGTGTATATGTCATATTGCGACCATGATGGTGCCAGCCAATAGGACGATAAGGAGAATATCCTAGTGCTATAGAGGAACATCTCTGTGACCATCTCACTGATATGGTGCCAACCAGAGCTTCAAAACGTCAAGAATTGCTTTCGAGTTGCGGTGATAGAACATACCACACCTCAAGTGACTTATTAACTCCCTTGCGGCAATTACATGCTACAATTCTACCATGTTTCTAGTACCATATATGTGTTAGTACCTTTTCTGGTGATCCAGAACAAAAGATCATGCTGCAACTCAAGGTGGTTTTATCAATTATATTGTGATCTTCTAGTAGCCATGATGACAACTGGACGAGTTGGAGGGTTTCACATTATCAGGGGGACAAAACTGCAATGCTCTGCTATTCTCTAAATAAATGATCAAGCAAATACTAGGGTGGTAATTCTACGAGAATTATTACACTCATTTCATTTGCTTGTTTCTTTCCAACTTCATAAATACTTGCCAGTGTATGTAGTTGTAGTTCTATGATTGATCAAAAAATTTCCACGGTCAAAACAACCAAAATTCAACATTTGTCATTATAGGTGGTGTAACACCACCGATGACATAGCTTATGGTATAGACATTCATTGTTTGAATTTGCCTATCGCCCTGCGAACATGTGATGACATTATTTCCAAGCCTTAACTCAAGCTGTAGAAAAAATCAATGGCCATAGATCATTTTGGTGCTTCCTATTCTACCAATGTGATAAAAAATCTAGGAGATTTATCTTCATTTCAATGAAGAATCCTAATAACACAATGCTTTTTGGTGAATCCTTTGTGTCCAGTTGTGATGTGGGCAGTGGCAAGCAACATTAGAGCAACTGGGTGGGCCAGCACAAAGGAAGTCCATCTCAAGGCTCAGTGTAATCTTAGTTCCTCACTATACTTCGTTGTGGGCTGGGTGGGCCATGGCATGTTTTGATAACACATAGCTTCGCCATCGGATGTGCGTGCTCTTATATATGTTCGATGCACATCAAGAAGCATCGAGAACTGTCAAATACCTCCAGTCACTTGCTTTAGTAACTTATTTGCCACATGAATTGAGCAAAAAAATTTGACTAAATGATACCATTGAGGACTTTGGGGCAGGTCTATTTAGTCTTAACAAAATTTCACCTGGAAATCTTATAATAATCTACATTTATTGAGTACAGCCACTTGGTGTGATATTCATTGCTGTGTTTTGGGCATTTAGTAAACCCCCCTTGCTTATAATAGGTTCATAATACTATATGCTCCTGGTGATATCAAGTCAGCATAATTCATACCAACCATTGCAGGAATAATTTACCGCAGCGTCAAGCCCACAAGAGAGTAGACCACAACTAGTATATCAACCTCTCAAATAAGAGACAGCTGCCCCTACATGAATTTTTTCAAGAACATAATTCTGACATATAGCAGCAGTTGAAACACCAACATATGAGACAATGACATGTCTCGTATAAGTTTTCATGTATACAAGCACATCTGCATATAGTGTGTGGCACTGGGAATGGTATATTTCTAAATTATTCATATGCCCTGTAAGTTGGACCTGTGGTACCATTGAGGTGGCCCTACTTGATAGCATGAGTAACTTAGAAGGCGCGTTTGCACCCCCTATTGACACATCAATTTTTGTAGAACCTCATTTGGGTCAAACGTATCCAAAAAGTGTTGTCATAAGGCACCTCCTTGTTCCGAGAGGCCTCTGCTTGATACTAGTGCCACCTTGGTGGCATTAGAATGAGCTACGCCACTACTATGCATTCTAAACTATCTGCCGCTTGACATAGCATGGTCAACAACTTTTTAACCGAGCTCTGTCGTAAAGATCCTTCTGAGAGAGCATCACCGAGTATGTTTGACAAACACCATGGCCTTTTGTCATGAGAAAGCTAATACTATATGAGTGGTTTTTAAGGTTGCTTCGATATATATATTCAGATAACGTGTGTGCTCAAATTGTCTTGTGAGAGCATCTGGGAGAAATCAAATATTCTGGCATGTGTTCCTTACATCGAAAAAATGAATGCCAATTCTATCAGCTTTAGGCACTCCTCAGCTTAAATGTCATCTTTATAACTGCACCACACCATACCATTCTATCAGTCCTCTTGGTTTTGTGGGTGTTTTTTTAATATTAAAATAGCATGCAAATGTCACAGAGCGAGGATATGCCCCTGATCACATTGTGAGCAACCTGAGATGTCTCAGCTTCAACCAGGAACCAAAATTCGTGGATGATTTCAAAATGATAATTCTCTATCATGATAATCTACCCTGCTTGTGTATCCAATATACTGCCCTGCTTGTGTATCCAATATCTTGATAGTAAAGCATTCTTGATCAATGTAGACAATGTATGAAACATTTATGTATCACTACAGGCTGCTACTCATCTAAGGGGTCATTCAACAACTCAGTTGCGAAACATTATGACGTATGGATGTATAGAGTGTCATATGCCTCAAAGGCAGACTATGTCTATCAAAGACCATTATATGGCACTCAAACTACTTTTTCCAAATGAACTTGAATATAGATAACCTCTAAAAAGTTTAAGCATCGGCTTCCTTATGAAATAGCCTGTAGAACCCCATCAAGTCAGACATCACTATCTGTTTTGCTTGGCTACATCTGCTAAATTACCAGAATTATTGTGAATCATCTGCTGACTGAACCAAAGATCAAAAATTATTGAGCATGTATGGGCATGATATCTATATCTCAGTAAAATGGGAGTCCTGAAGGCCCCCTCTGGATTGTACAAGAGAAATTGTGGGTGATAACTACGAAATCGTGCCCCTACTGCACTACTTTTTAGTAGATCTTCCCGCATGCCTAATGGACTGAAAAATTTACATCTCCGGTAGTAATGTGTCTTCATCACTTAGATGCAAACAAGTTGAGATCAATCCTTTTGGAGTTCACCTCTTAATAAATTTGGATTTCAAAGTTGTTTGCTCTGTAGAATCGGATCTAAACTGCTCCTTGTGTAGAGTTAGACCACTGAATACTTTGGTTACATACATATTGCTGCCTTTATCCTTTTCGTGTTGCTTCTGAATAAATTGACATTGGTGTTCTGCTTTTTAATAGACTCTAAAACACTTTCATTCGAAGGCGACGACTCGTCAAAAATACCTCCACCTATTCCAAAACCCAATAATAGCAAAGCTGCTCTTACTTTAGGTTAGAGAAACCCTTTTTTGCCTTTGATGTAAGTAAAACTAAACATATTTTCTAGCATGAATAATGTAACATCCTAAATTTTCAATTTGAAATGTTATACATTAGATCATCATTGCATATCATATTTTATTTGCTTTGGTTTTGATCCTATAAATTCTACGCAACTCAAGGACCCACGGAGAGAGTTGGGGATTTTGTTATTTTCATATTTGAGTTTTCTCAAATTTTGAGAATAGGATCATTTGATTTTAATTATTTCATCATCAATTATTTCTATTACAAAAATATGAGAGAGGGAATAAATCGACTTTCCCAAAATAAAGAAATATTGAGGATTTAATAATAAAATCAAATAAGTTTTTACTTCAGAGTTTTTCTGTATTTTATTTGAATTTAGGAAAAATGTGCGTTTCTCAAAATTCCATTTAGGCCCCAAATAAATGTTCACCTTGTGAGGCTTGATTTTAGAAGCCCGGGAAAATTTATTTTGGGATTTTTGGAGTCCGTTTAGTATTTCTTTTTATTTTTCTTCCGCGCGTAATTATTTAAAAAAAACGAACCGACCTACGGGCCGTGTCCGATCGAGACTCCGGCCCGCTAGGCTTTATAAGCCGGGGGGGAGCCAGCCGAGGCCCAGCCGCCGCGCCCCAAACCCTAGCGCCCCGCCGCCTCAAGCCCCGCGCCGCCGACGCCAGCCGCCGCCGCACGCCGCCCGAGGTTCACCGCCGCCTCGAAATCCGTGCCGCCGTTTTTTTCTTCGAAAAACCGTTCGGTTTTTCCGTCGGGTTTTTTTAGTTTCATTTTTTTAAATAGATCGGTTCTCCAGTTTATTTAAATAGCGAGCGTTTGTCCGTTTGTTCGTTCTAGCGAACGTTCGTCATTTTTCTTTTTCTCGGATTAAATCCGCGATTTTTCTGATCGCGATTTCTGATCCGATTTTATTTTTAGTATAACTTTTCGCTCGTTTATCGGAATCAGGCGATTCAAGCGCCTGGAGTTTCATCTCGAAACCCTCTATCCGTTTAACCAACTTAAACAAGCTTTTGCTACTGTAAAAATTACCTTATATCCAAATTAGTAGAATGAAGTTGCTTTCTTTCGTCGTTTGACTTTCGTTGCTTCGTTTGATTTGATTCTTCTTGCCAACCGGAGTTCTTAAGTTGAACTTTCTGGTTAGATCTCTTATTTGAGTTTTACCTGTGCATTAGAAGAGTACTTATTGTATGCTTGTTTGTTTGTCTGCGATAGAATACCCGGAGTGCGCCGCCTGTTACTTTGAATCTCTAGGTTTCGCAGATCATCAGCAAGGCAAGTAACACGTTGATCATACCTTTTCTACTACCCAATTTTATTGCATTAGATCAATCCTCACACATTGCATGATTAGGATCTAATTAAATTGTGGGATGGGAAGTAGTTGAGGTAGTACCTATTACATGTTCATTATCAAACCTTTGGGAGTTACTTCTACGTTTGCTTATTGTGCCATGCTATGCTAGTAGACGTGGATTGGGTGAGTGATATCCATGACAGATGTGAGTTTGTTAATTAGTGGTTTATCTAAGGTGGAAACTTAAACACACATCTGGGTGGATTGAGGTACCTGGGTATCCCAGGATTGCCTGTTTTCTTTTGGACTACCACCCAGGCTCAAAGGGATCATGAGACTATTCATACTAGAAACTTACGTGTGCAGCCACAAGCTATTATGGGCTCTAGCATAGTTGACTAAGTCGTGCGAACTCTTACAGTGGTAGACTAGCAGATGTAGGTGGTACGGTCTACCCGATCGTAAGGTGCTAGCGCTTCTGAAAGACTATGTCTCGGTCATCCGTCTTCTCAAACACCATGTAGTGCGAGAAACCAAACGGAGGCGATCGAGTCTTGTGGGGAAAAGTGCGCAAACCTCTGCAAAGTGTAATAAACTAATCATGGTTAGTCGTGTCCCCGGTTATGGACGTTTTGAGTATCTAGTACTTGGATTATCATGTGAATCTCAACATGTTACTCTAAATTAATTTTGTTGGGTTTTGTTTAATGATGATTACTTTAATTGGGATTGAGGATGCTGTCAACCATTCTCAATGTTTAACAACTACCATGATAGTTAAATAAATTTATTCCTTGTAGTAGGGAAAAATTGGCTTTACGCAAAACTGTAACCATGGAGCTTTCCACCAGCCAAATATGCATATAGTATAGCAGTTTCATTCCATTACTCTCTATGTGTTACCTTGCCAGCATATTCCATGTGCTGACCCATTTCGGGCTGCAACGTTAATGTTGCAGACTTTTTAGACGACGATTAACGAGTTTTTAGGTCGTGGTTTTATACTCAGTGATGCCGTTGGAGTTGATGGACTCACTTATCTTCCAAGCCTTCCGCTGTTATCGTTATTAGATGGCCTTAAGCCATATTTATTGTAATAAGTTCTCTTTTGAGACACTCGATGTAATAAGTGTGTGATTGCTACTCTGTTATAAATCCTCCGAGTACTGTGTGGTGTCAGCATTACTGATCTAGGGATGACACCGGAGCACAAAGATCAGACTGTTTGAGGTCTGGTCGCTACAGAGATGGTATCAGAGCACACGCTGACTGTAGGACACGACCACTAAGCTAAAAACCTAGATCACTATTCACTCTCTTCTCTTCTAACCTCTCATGTTTTCTACTCTTTAGGATGGCGGATGCAAGGAACAAGTTCACACAACCGGATGAAGATACACCCTTTGGACGTCACTTGAAGGAAGTCACTAGATACCTGAACATAGGAGTACCAAACTTCACCGGAACCTACAACGCCACCTTATCTGAAGAAGAGTGCTGGATGATTCAAGTTCAAGTTCTAGGAAGGACGTTCATGCCAGTCACTGAGCCCATAGAGTTTTCTTTTGATGCACCAACTTGGAGTCTAGGAAAGAGCATGGCAGCTCACATCGCCATGGGACGCATTGGAGAAGTCTACCACAATGATCTCAAGGATACTATCTACCAGATTTGTGGGCACCGAGATGAACACTGGGAGATGATCAGCACAAGAAAGGATAGATCAATTGCAGCTTTTATCCAGGAGTTAAACCATCACATTCGACGACTGGAGAACCAGATGTGTGCCGACATGATAGACCTGAAGAAGGCAAGGACAAGAATCAAAGAACTGGAGGAACAACTCAAGGCTACACATGAAGATTATGAAGAGGAAATTGAAGTATTAGTGGACAAGAATGCCGACCTAACAATGAAGATCGGAATATTTATGGGAGGCCCTACACCAGTAGATGAAGACGAAGAACACAAGGAGATTCGCCCGGAAAACTACATCATCATCGACGACACCGATTCGGACCCAGATGATAGCGATGATGACTATGTTGATGAAGCAGGAGAAGATATCATGGAGTCTGCAACCGAAGAATATTTCTAGTAGACCACCTCATCAGTAGTAGTAGTCCACCATGTAAATACAGTAGTCCGAGCACTTTTGCGATAGTTAGATCGATTGTATGCCCTTGTTTGATTGAATGAAGTGAATTGTTTGATTTTGCCTCATGTGCATATGGGTAGTGTTTTCTCTTTAGACCCCCTCTCTTCTTACATCTCATCTTTTCTAAACCCTCAGATGCCTCCGAGACGTGACCCCGGATTTACCTTTCCACCGGAGCTCACCCAGTTGATCCAGCAGCAGAACACATTGATGCAGTTGCTAGTCCAGAATCAGAATCAGGGGAACAACAACAACCCACCACCACCACCACCACCTGTTGATCACTTAGCCCATTTTCTTAGGCTGAATCCGCCGATGTTTTCCAGTAGCACCGAGCCAATAGTAGCAGATGATTGGCTCCGCAAGATAGCTAGAGAGTTGACCACAACAGGATGCACAGATGCGGAGAAGGTGAAGTTTGTCGCACATCAGCTTGAAGGACCCGCGGCATCATGGTGGGAGAATTTCACAGCCACTTTCCCTGTCGACACCGTCACATGGGACTAGTTTCAGCAGGCCTTTCATACTGCCCATGTTTCAGCAGGAGCTATGGCCATGAAGAAGCGTGAGTTTCGCAACTTGCGCCAAGGAGGATGGACAGTCGGCCAATATGTGGAGGACTTTAGTAAATTAGCATGTTATGCCCTAGATGACGTTGCTACGGATGCAGTAAGCAGGAGAAGTTTCTGGAAGGACTGAACGATGAGTTGAGCATGCAGTTGATGGTAGCAACCTTCAACAACTACCAGGAGTTGGTAGACCGTGCTCTTATGATTGAAGGCAAGCAACAACAAATTGAGAACCGCAAGAGGAAGTATGGACAAGGAAAGTACAATTCAGGAGCTCAGTAGAAGCCACGTTTTACCCCTAGACCGGGAGGACATTTTCAGCATACCCATGGAGGTAGCTCGCACAATCACAACGGCACCAGGAATGGTAATGGGAATGGAGGAAGCAATGGCCAGAACCGCACCAACCCATCAACCCCAGTCAAGAAGGACCTGAGCCAAGTCACTTGCTTTAAGTGCCAGAAGACCGGACATTATGCCAATGAATGTCCTGAATCCCAGAATGGAAATGGCAATGGAAGCTCTGGGAAGAAGCCAAACCCTTTCAACAGGGGACAGGTGAACCACGTTAACGTGGAGGAGGTTGAAGAGCAGCCGAATGCAGTAACCGGTAAGTTTTTGGTTAAGTCATTTACTGCACTCATTCTTTTCGATACTGGTGCATCGCATTCATACATATCAAGGGGATTTGTGGATAAGTATAAACTGCCAACCCAAGCCCTTAGGTCACCCATGTTAGTAACCTCGCCTGGAGCAGAATATATGGCTAGTCTATGGTGTGATTGGTTACCATTAAGGATGGGTAACTATGTTTTCCCTCAGACCTAATAGTGATGGAATCCCAAGGATTGGATGTGATATTAGGCATGCATTGGTTATCAAAGTATGAAGGGAATACTGAATGTGCTAGTAAGTCAATTTTGCTTACCACCCCAGAAGGGAGAAGGATCAAGTATGTATCCCGACATGTGCCAAAGAGGACTCAAGTAAATTGCTTAACAGGAGTTGTGCAGGAGGAAGTACCAGTAGTGAAGGATTTCCCTGATGTATTTCCAGAAGAGTTGCCAGGCATGCCACCGGATAGAGAGATTGAGTTTTTGATTGAGCTATTGCCAGGCACAGGGCCAATATCGAAGAGACCATACCGGATGCCTGCAAAGGATTTGTTGGAAATTAAGAAGCAGATCAAGGAGTTACTGGATAAAGGATATATTCGCCCAAGTTCTTCGCCTTGGGGATCGCCAGTACTTCTAGTGGAGAAGAAGGATGGATCATTAAGAATGGTTGTCTATTATCGGGGATTGAATGAAGTAACGATTAAGAACAAGTACCCCCTACCAATGATCAATGATCTGTTTGATCGATTGCAAGGAGCTAAGGTATTTTCCAAGATCGATCTGCGATCAGGATACCACCAGTTGAAGATTCGAGAACAGGATATTACTAAGACAGCTTTTACCACCAGGTATGGGTTGTACGAGTATACCATTATGTCATTTGGTCTGACTAATGCACCTGCCTATTTTATGAACATGATGAACAAAGTGTTTATGGAGTTCTTGGATAAGTTCGTTGTGGTGTTCATTGATGATATCCTAGTTTACTCGAAAAACGAAGAGGAACATAAGGAACATTTGCGTTTGGTTCTTGGAAAGCTCAGAGAACATCAGTTATATGCCAAGTTCAGCAAATGTGAGCTTTGGTTGAAGGAAGTAGGATTCCTCGGACACGTTATATCCGGAGAAGGAATAGCAGTTGATCCCACTAAAGTTGATACCGTGACCAAGTGGGAAGCACCAACAACAGTTGGAGAGATCCGAAGTTTTCTTGGACTCGCCGGATACTACCGGAGATTTATTGAGAATTTCTCAAAGATTGCGAAGCCTATGACTGAGTTGTTGAAGAAGGATACCAAGTTCATATGGACTAAGGAGTGTGAGGCTAGTTTCCAGGAGTTGAAGAAACGTTTGGTTACTTCACCAGTGTTGATTTTGCCAGATCAGACCAAGGATTATGAGGTGTATTGCGACGCTTCACGTCAAGGACTTGGAGCAGTGCTTATGCAGGAAGGGAGAGTTGTTTCGTATGCCTCAAGACAACTGAAACCTCATGAGTTGAATTATACTACGCATGATTTGGAGTTAGCAGCCGTAGTGCATGCATTGAAAACATGGAGACATTTCCTCATTGGAAACCATTGTGAGGTGTATACGGATCATAAGAGTTTGAAGTATATTTTCACACAGAAGGAGTTGAATCTCGGAAAAAGGAGATGGTTGGAGCTCATCAAGGATTATGATATGAGATTGCATTACCGTCCCAGAAAGGCTAATGTAGTAGCTGACGCATTAAGCCGTAAGAGCCATGTCAACACATTAATGACGGGAGAAATGCCAAAGGAGTTAGCAGAAAATCTTTGAGAGTTATGTTTGGAAATAGTTCCGAGAGGCTATGTAGCAGCATTGGAGATTCAGTCAACTTTGATGGATAGAATCAGAGAAGCTCAGAAGATTGACAAGGAGATTGCCTCTATAAAGGAGAAAATAAGCGAAGGAAAGGCTAAAGGATTTCGTGAGGATGAGCACGACATCCTATGGTTTGAAGACCGTGTTTATGTGCCCAATGACCCGGAGATCAGGAAGTTGATTCTGCAAGAGGCACACGATTCACCATATTTGATTCACCCAGGAAATACCAAGATGTATTTGGACTTGAAGGATATTTTCTGGTGGACCGGAATGAAGAAGGATATTGCGGAGTATGTAGCTGTTTGTGATGTGTGTCAGAGAGTAAAGGCAGAGCATCAGAAGCCAGCAGGATTGTTACAACCATTGCCGATACCCGAATGGAAGTGGGATAAGTTAGGCATGGATTTTATCACGGGATTACCCAGGACTCATTCAGGCTATGACTCGATTTGGGTTGTAGTCGATCGATTGACGAAAGTAGCTCATTTCATCCCAGTAAAGACCACTTACACCAGTGCTAAGTTGGCAAAGATATACATGACCAGGATCGTATGTCTGCATGGAGTTCCGAGGAGTATCGTATCAGATAGAGGAACCCAGTTTACCTCAAAGTTCTGGAAGCAGTTGCACGAAACTTTGGGAACTAGGCTAGAATTCAGTACAGCTTTTCATCCACAGACAGATGGACAGACCGAGAGAGTCAATCAGATTTTGGAGGACATGCTGAGAGCTTGTGCGCTAGATTATGGATCTAGTTGGGACGAAAATTTGCCATATGCAGAGTTCTCTTACAACAACAGTTACCAAACCAGTTTAAAGATGGCCCCTTTCGAAGCTTTGTACGAAAGGAGGTGCAGGACACCGTTATCGTAGGATGAAGTTGGAGACCGCCAGTTATTTGGACCTGACTTGATTAAGGAGTCTGAACAGAAGGTGAAATTGATTCGTGATAGGCTCAAGATAGCTCAGTCCAGACAGAAGAGTTATGCAGATTCTAAACGCAAGGAGACAGTTTACGAAGTCGGAGACCGAGTTTATCTTCGAGTATCTCCACTTCGGGGAACAAAGTGTTTTGGGATTAAAGGAAACTTAGCGCCACGATTTGTAGGACCATATCAAGTTTTGGAACGTATGGGAGAAGTAGCCTACAAGTTGGAATTGCCCGAAGGATTGTCAGGAGTTCATAATGTGTTCCACGTTTCTCAGTTGAAGAAGTGCCATGCAGAGATGGCTGACATACCCTTGAGAGACACAGTGCCATTGGAAACAATTCGGTTGGATAACGATTTGACCTATGAGGAGAAACCAGTTAAGATTCTCGAGTTTGCCAGCCGAGTCACTCGCAGAAAGGTTATCAAGTTTTGCAAGGTTCAGTGGAGCCACCACACAGAGGATGAAGCCACCTGGGAGCGAGAGGAAGATTTGCTCAAGGACCACCCTCACCTATTTTCTAGCCAACCGGAATCTCGAGGGCGAGATTCATCTTAAGGGGGGTAGGTTTGAAACATCCCAAATTTTCAATTTGGAATGTTATACATTAGATCATCATTGCATATCATATTTTATTTGCTTTGGTTTTGATCCTAGAAATTCTACGCAACTCAAGGACCCACGGAGAGAGTTGGGGATTTCGTTATTTTCATATTTGAGTTTTCTCAAATTTTGAGAATAGGATCATTTGATTTTAATTATTTTATCATCAATTATTTCTATTACAAAAATATGAGAGAGGGAATAAAATGACTTTCCCAAAATAAAGAAATATTGAGGATTTAATAATAAAATCAAATAAGGTTTTATTTCGGAGTTTTTCGGTATTTTATTTGAATTTAGGAAAACTGTGCATTTTTCAAAATTGTATTTAGGCCCCAAATAAATGTTCACCTTGTGTGGCTTGACTTTAGAAGCCCAGGAAAATTTATTTCGGGATTTTTGGTGTCCGTTTAGTATTTCTTTTTATTTTTCTTCCGCGCGTAATTATTTAAAAAACGAACCGACCTACGGGCCGTGTCCAACCGGGACTCCGGCCCGCTAGGCTTTATAAGCCGGGGGGAGCCAGCCGAGGCCCAGCCGCCGCGCCCCAAACCCTAGCGCCCCGCCGCCTCGAGCCCCGCGCCGCCGCCGTCGCCAGCCGCACGCCGCCCGAGGTTCGCCGCCGCCTCGAAATTTGTGCCGCCATTTTTTTCTTCGAAAAACCGTTCGGTTTTTCTGTCGGGTTTTTTTAGTTTCGGTTTTTTAAATAGATCGGTTCTCCGGTTTATTTAAATAGCGAGCGTTTGTCCGTTCGTTCATTCTAGCGAACGTTCGTCATTTTTCTTTTTCTCGGATTAAATCCGCGATTTTTCTGATCGCGATTTCTGATCCGATTTTCTTTTTAGTATAACTTCTCGCTCGTTTATCGGAATCAGGCGATTCAAGCGCCTGGAGTTTCATCTCGAAACCCTCTATCCGTTTAACCAACTTAAACAAGCTTTTGCTACTGTAAAAATTACCTTATATCCAGATTAGTAGAACGAAGTTGCTTTCTTTTGCCGTTTGACTTTCGTTGCTTCGTTTGATTTGATTCTTCTTGCCAACCGGAGTTCTTAAGTTGAACTTTCTGGTTAGATCTCTTATTTGAGTTTTACCTGTGCATTAGAAGAGTACTTATTGTATGCTTGTTTGTTTGTCTGTGATAGAATACCCGGAGTGCGCCGCCTGTTACTTCGAATCTCTAGGTTTCGCGGATCATCAGCAAGGCAAGTAACACGTTGATCATACCTTTTCTACTACCCAGTTTTATTGCATTAGATCAATCCTCACACATTGCATGATTAGGATCTAATTAAATTATGGGATGGGAAGTAGTTGAGGTAGTACCTATTACATGTTCATTATCAAACCTTTGGGAGTTACTTCTATGTTTGCTTATTGTGCCATGCTATGCTAGCAGACGTGGATTGGCTGAGTGATATCCATGACAGATGTGAGTTTGTTAATTAATGGTTTATCTAAGGTGGCAACTTAAACACGCATCTGGGTGGATTGAGGTACCTGGGTATCCCAGGATTGCCTGTTTTCTTTTGGACTGCCACCCAGGCTCAAAGGGATCATGAGACTATTCATACTAGAAACTTACGTGTGCAGCCACAAGCTATTATGGGCTCTAGCATAGTTGACTAAGTCGTGCAAACTCTTACAGTGGTAGACTAGCAGATGTAGGGGATGTAGGTGGTACGGTCTACCCGATCGTAAGGTGCTAGCGCTTCTGAAAGACTATGTCTCGGTCATCCGTCTTCTCAAACACCATGTAGTGCGAGAAACCAAACGGAGGCGATCGAGTCTTGTGGGGAAAAGTGCGCAAACCTCTGCAGAGTGTAATAAACTAATCATGGTTAGCCGTGTCCCCGGTTATGGACGTTTTGAGTATCTAGTACATGGATTATCATGTGAATCTCAACATGTTACTCTAAATTAATTTTGTTGGGTTTTTTTAATGATGATTACTTTCATTGGGATTGAGGATGCTGTCAACCATTCTCAATGTTTAACAACTACCATGATAGTTAAATAAATTTATTCCTTTGTAGTAGGGAAAAATTGTCTTTACGCAAAACTGTAACCATAGAGCTTTCCACCAGCCAAATATGCATATAGTATAGCAGTTTCATTCCATTGCTCTTTATGTGTTACCTTGCCAGCATATTCCATGTGCTAACCCGTTTCGGGCTGCAACGTTAATGTTGCAGACTTTTCAGACGACGATTAAGGAGTTTTTAGGTCATGGTTCTATACTCAGTGATGTCGTTGGAGTTGATGGACTCACTTATCTTCCAAGCCTTCCGCTGTTATCGTTATTAGATGGCCTTAAGCCATATTTATTGTAATAAGTTCTCTTTTGAGACACTCGATGTAATAAGTGTGTGATTGCTACTCTGTTATAAATCCTCCGAGTACTATGTGGTGTCAGCATTACTGATGCAGGGATGACACCGGAGCACAGAGATCAGACTGTTTGAGGTCTGGTCGCTACAAATAACCTGAAATCACACATGTGTATGCTGCATTCAGCCTACTATATGCCCATAGTTGAGGAGACTAAAACATTTACCAGATGAAGTACCACTCCTAGGTGCTTCTGTTGAAGAAAAAAATGGGTGCCCCTAGTCTAGCTAAGAAGCTAGATCTTTAATCCATTAAAACACATCACTGATCTCTTTTCTTTTTTTATGTCGCTAACAGAGTCACTCCTTGTGCAGAAAACTTCAGATGTCTATGCTAAAACTACTAACAAAGTTGCCCCGTTTGGGTAAGGATCAAGCTTACTAACTGACATTTCCTAGTTTTCTCGCTTTCCTTGCCATGCGGATATTATTGTGTAGTAATCATGAAGACTTGTACAACATGCAAAACTATTCAAAAGCATAGCAGTAATAAGAACCTCTTGTACAACAAAATTTCCTGAATATTTGCTTCACAGATTGAGTGATTTCTTAAAACGGCATCACTTAGCTGAAGGATGGCCAAAATGGTTACTCATGTACGTCGAAACTTCTGCTCCTACAAATGTTGCTTCCCCGTCTATTCTGCATGGCGCAATACTACTTGAATCAACCCTTACTTCTGGTCAAAACAAAAACAAACAGTCATCTCTCACATGGACAAGTATCTATGAAGAGACAAATTTGAATCAGGTCGGTACTGAAGAAGAAGCTGCTGAATTATTGGTCACATGTATATCGTGCTTCCAAAGGTTAAATTGTAGAACATCACAATCTTTAAACTATGTTTGTGAGACTATTCATGCAGTAGTTGAGGGATGATTTCTCTAATTGGCTGATCTGTGAATACAATAAGTCATAAAAATTTCACAGGTTACATTTTGGCATAATCTCCACTTCACTGGTGCAAGGACTACCAGTTGGACGACGATTGAAAGAACCTGCCGAGGTTGTACTTCTTCACACAACTATTTAACCTGCAGCGCTATATCAGTCAAGCTTATCTACACAGATGTAAAAGAACTATTGTATCCCTTGATGATGACACTTATCTCTGGTCAGACCTTGATTTTGCACCGATTGAGGTGCACATGTGCCCCAAGATATCATGTATGTCACTGATTCAACGCATCAATGCTTGGCCAACAAATAAATATATGTGCCTTGTGATAAAAATGGAGTCGTACAAATATTAGAAAAAATGGCCCCACAAATGCTCCTTTTACAATGTTTTGCAGGAGTATGCTATCGATGATCATTGAAGCGCAACGAAGATAGGAGGAGAATCATGTCCCACCGGGCGTGCCATTTGTTTTCCCAAGATAAATACTAAAATCTATCCGCGTTCGGCATTTTTTAGGTGCGGATGTGCCAGTATACAACTGTATACAAATTCATTATTTGAATACACAGAAATAGGAGACTTGCACTTTATCGAATTAGCAAAGGATTGCCTATTTCTATTTCACATGTATGTTCCATATTGCGCCTGTACGGACACGGGCGCTGGCGCTGGCATGTACACTCCTGTTGTTCTATGTTGACACTAGAAAATTTTTGAAAGCAATAAGAGGCAACGGATATCATCCCGTCCCCAAAGGTGGTACGTTCCCTATCGAAACCATCATGATTGTTATGAGAAGCTCTAGTTTGTGAGAAGCTTATACCCAAACCCGCCCCAAATGGGACAAAATTTTCACCAGGCATGTTGATGCCACGCCATGATAGCATGCCAAGTTTCATGAATTTTAGACGTGTTTTGGATTTACTAGAATTTAAAAACCAGGTATCTCAACATTTTGCCGGCAATCATGAGTGCCCTGGTGTTTGAAATTCATTCCCATCGCTTGCATGGGACCTAGAAATTCACCCAAGGACACACATGTGATTTCTCAACCAACTTTAGTGCATTGGAGCATGTGCTTGTAGTTCAGATTTGAATTATGCACATAAAATTCCTAGAAAACCCAGTTAATGTATAAAAAGGCCGAACGAACCCCGAAAAATTCATTCATATTTCTTCCATGGGACCTAAGCATGCACTAAAGGACACAGATTTGATTTTTCAACCAATTTGTATGCACCGGAGCATGTGCATGTAGTTTAATTTTTAATTGTGCACCTGAAATGGCTAGAAAACCAGTTTAATGTATGAAATGTCCAAACAAACCTTGAATAATTCCAATTCTTTTACGACACACATACAGTTGCATGTTCACTTCAAATAAAAGGTCTGGCAATTCAAACACCGTCCATTGCCACTATTTCTATTTCACATGTATGTTCCCTATTGCGCATGTACGGACACGGGCGCTGGCGCTGGCATGTACACGAGCTCGCGCGGGTCCGCGGAGACCTCGCTGACGCCCGCCGCTTCCAGCTCTGCGATAGTGCTCGGCGACCAGCCCGTTAATGCTACGGGGATGGTCGTTGGCGCGGGCGCAGGGATGGGAGCTGGGACGGGAGCGGGGGCAGCAACTGCCGCGGCCAGCTCGTTCTGGGCCATGTCCATGAGGCCCCATTCCTCCTTATTTTCTATCTCCTCTGGCTCGGAGTCGACTTCACCAAACTTGAAGACTAGTGGCATATGATCATTCTGCGCCATGGTGGTGGAGGTCTGCGGGGGGGAGGGTAATGGGAGGCGAACAATAAGGCTGCCCGTACTAAACAGAAACTTGGGCGCCATTAATGGAGAGGAAGGCGGGCGACCATGGAAATCAAAAGGCTCACTTCCCAGTGAGCCTGCGCAGCATACAGCTCGTACGCTTCTTGGTGAGCCTGCGCATTGGAGGACAGCTTGCATGCCTCTCGGTCAGCCTACACACCAGACTGTGCTCGCACGCCTCCCGTTCAGTCAAGGTCAAGCAACTGTCTGCATGGCACCTCCTACAACCATTAAAACCAAGACACGTGGCATCACATGAATGGTTAACAGAATGCACACGGTCTGAATTATACAAACATTTGAGATATTAAAGTGGCAGCTATTTTTTCAAAATGCCTTTGTTGGCTGTCATTATTTGAGTGTGCCTTCTCTCAAAATGGAAACGAAAAATACCACATCATGTCAGGTGCCATTCCATGATAGCATGCCAAGTTTCATGAATTTCAGACAAGTTTTGGATTTACTAGAATTTAAAAAGTAGGCATCTCAATGTTTTGTCGGCAATCAATGGTCCCTTGGTGTTTGAAATTCATTCTCATTTCTTGCATGGGACCTAAGCATGCACCCAAGGACACATATTTGATTTTTTTTCAACCAATTTATATGCACTAGAGCATGTGCATGTAGTTAAAATTTGAATTATGCACATAAATGCATTGAAAACTCAGTTAATGCATAAAAATGTCCAAAAGAACCCCCCAAAATCACAAAATTGACACAACACTCCCGTTGTACTATGCTGACACGAGAAAATTTTTGGAAGCAATAAGAGGCAGTGGATATCGTTTCGTCCCCAAAGGTGGGACGTTCCCTACTGAAACCATGATGCTTGTTGTGAGAAGCTCTGGTTTGTGAGAAGCATATACCGAAACCTGGCCCAAACGGGACAAAAAATTTACCACGACATGTTGATGCCGCTCCATGAAAGCATGCCAAGTTTCATGAATTTCAGACGAGTTTTGGATTTACTAGAATTTAAAAACCAGGCATCTCAATGTTTTGCCGGCAATCAACGGTGCCCTGGTGTTTGAAATTCATTCCCATGGGACCTAAGCATGCACCCAAGGACACAGATTTGATTTTTCAACCAATTTATATGCACTGTAGCATGTGCATGTTGTTCAAATTTGAATTATGCACATAAATGCATTGAAAACTCAGTTAATGCATAAAAATGTCCAAACGAACCCCGAAAATCCCAAAAAATGACACAACGCTCCTGTTGTTCTATGTTGACACGAGAAAATATTTGGAAGCAATAAGAGGCAGTGGATATCGTTTCATCCCCAAAGGTGGGACGTTCCCTACCGAAACCATGATGCTTGTTGTGAGAAGCTCTGGTTTGGAAGAAGCATATACCCAAACCTGGCCCAAACGGGACAAAAATTTTACCACGGCATGTTGATGCTGCTCCATGAAAGCATGCCAAGTTTCATGAATTTCATAAGGCTTTTGGATTTACTAGAATTTGAAAATGAGGCATCTCAATGTTTTGCCGGCAGTCAATGGTGCCCTGGTGTTTGAAATTCATTCCCATGAGACCTAAGCATGCACCCAAGGACACAAATTTGATTTTTCAACCAATTTATATGCACTGTAGCATGTGCGTGTAGTTCAAATTTGAATTATGCACATAAATGCATTGAAAACTCAGTTAATGCATAAAAATGTCCAAACGAACCCCGAAAAATCCCAAAAATTGACAAAAACTCCTGTTGTACTATGATGACATGAGAAAATTTTTGAAAGCAGGTACACGCAATGGATATCGTTTCGTCCCCAAAGGTGGGACGTTCCCTACCAAAACCATGATGCTTGTTGTGAGAAGCTCTGGTTTGTGGGAAGCATATACCCAAACCTGGCCCAAACGGGACAAAAAATTTACCACGGCATGATGACGTGAGAAAATTTCTGAAAGCAGTAAGAGGCAATGGATATCGTTTCGTCCCCTAAGGTGGGACGTTCCCTACCGAAACCATGATGCTTGTTGTGAGAAGCTCTGGTTTGTGAGAAGCATATGCCCAAACCTGGCCCAAACGGGACAAAAATTTTACCACGGCATGTTGATGCTGCTCCATGAAAGCATGCCAAGTTTCATGAATTTCAGACGAGTTTTGGATTTACTTGAATTTAAAAACGAGGCATCTCAATGTTTTGCCGGCAATCAACAGTGCCCTGGTGTTTTAAATTCATTCCCATGGGACCTAAGTATGCACCCAACAACACAGATTTGATTTTTCAACCAATTTATATGCACTGTAGCATGTGCATGTAGTTCAAATTTAAATTATGCACATAAATGCGTTGAAAACTCAATTAATGCATAAAAATGTCCAAACGAACCTCGAAAATCCCAAAAAATGACACAACACTCCTGTTGTTCTATGTTGACACGAGAAGATTTTTGCAAGCAATAAGACGCAGTGGATATCGTTCCATCCCCAAAGGTGGGACGTTCCCTACCGAAACCATGAAGCTTGTTGTGAGAAACTCTGGTTTGTGAGAAGCATATACCCAAACCTGGCCCAAACGGGACAAAACTTTTACCACAGCATGTTGATGCTGCTCCACGAAAGCATGCCAAGTTTCATGAATTTCAGAAGAGTTTTGGATTTACTAGAATTTGAAAACGAGGCATCTCAATGTTTTGCCGGCAGTCAACGGTGCCCTGGTGTTTGAAATTCATTCCCGTGAGACCTAAGCATGCACCCAAGGACATAGATTTGATTTTTCAACCAATTTATATGCACTGTAGCATGTGCGTGTAGTTCAAATTTGAATTATGCACATAAATGCATTGAAAACTCAGTTAATGCATAAAAATGTCCAAACGAACCCCGAAAAATCCCAAAAATTGACACAACACTCCTGTTGTACTATGATGACATGAGAAATTTTTTGAAAATAGGTACACGCAATGGATATCACTTCGTCCCCAAAGGTGGGACGTTCCCTACCAAAACCATGATGCCTGTTGTGAGAAGCTCTGGTTTGTGAGAAGCATATACCCAAACTTGGCCCAAACGGGACAAAAATTTTACCACAGCATGATGATGCCGCTCCATGCAAGCATGCAAAGTTTCATGAATTTCAGACGAGTTTTGGATTTACTAGAATTTAAAAATGAGGCATCTCAATGTTTTGCCGGCAATCAACGGTGCCCTGGTGTTTGAAATTCATTCTCATGGGACCTAAGCATGAACCCAAGGACACAGATTTGATTTTTCAACCAATTTATATGCACTGTAGCATGTGCTTCTAGTTCAAATTTGAATTATGCACATAAATGCATTGAAAACTCAGTTAATGCATAAAAATGTCCGAACGAACCCTGAAAATCCCAAAAATTTACACAACACTCCTGTTGTTCTATGTTGACACGAGAAAATTTTTGGAAGCAATAAGAGGTAGTGGATATCGTTTCGTCCCCAAAGGAGGGAAGTTCCCAATCGAAACCATGATGCTTGTTGTGAGAAGCTCTGGTTTGTGAGAAGCATAAACCCAAACCTGGCCCAAATGGGACAAAAATTTGACCACGGCATGTTGATGCCGCTTCATGAAAGCATGCCAAGTTTCATGAATTTCAGACGAGTTTTGATTTACTAGAATTTAAAAATGAGGCATATCAATGTTTTGCCGACAATCAACGGTGCCCTGGTGTTTGAAATTCATTCCCATGGGACATAAGCATACACACAAGGACACATATTTGATTTTTCAACCAATTTATATGCACTGTAGCATGAGCATGTAGTTCAAATTTGAATTATGCATATAAATGCATTGAAAACTCAGTTAATGCATAAAAATGTCCAAACGAACCCCAAAAATAACAAAAATTGACACAACACTCCTGTTGTACTATGATGACATGAGAAAAAAATTTGAAAGCAGTAAGAGGCAATGGATATCGTTTCATCCCCAAAGGTGGGACGTTCCCTACCGAAACCATGATGCTTGTTGTGAGAAGCTCTGGTTTGTGAGAAGCATATACCCAAACCTGGCCCAAACGGGACAAAAATTTTACCACGGCATGATGATGCCGCTCCATGAAAGCATGCCAAGTTTCATGAATTTCAGACAAGTTTTGGATTTACTAGAATTTAAAAACGAGGCATCTCAATGTTTTGCCGGCAATTAACGGTGCCCTGGTGTTTGAAATTCATTCCCATGGGACCTAAGCATGCACCCAAGAACACATATTTGATTTTTCAACCAATTTATATGCACTGTAGCATGTGCATGTTGTTCAAATTAAAATTATGCACATAAATGCATTGAAAACTCAGTTAATGCATAAAAATGTCCAAACGAACCCCGAAAATCCCAAAAAATGACACAACACTCTTGTTGTTCTATGTTGACACGAGAAAAATTTTGGAAGCAATAAGAGGCAGTGGATATCGTTTCATCTCCAAAGGTGGGACGTTCCCTACTGAAAAAATGATGCTTGTTGTGAGAAGCTCTGGTTTGTGAGAAGCATATACCCAAACCTAGCCCAAACGGGACAAAAATTTTACCACGGCATGTTGATGCTGCTCCATGAAAGCATGCCAAGTTTCATGAATTTCAGACGAGTTTTGGATTTACTAGAATTTGAAAACAAGGCATCTCAATGTTTTGCCGGCAGTCAACGATGCCCTAGTGTTTGAAAGTCATTCCCATGAGACCTAAGAATGCACCCAAGGACACAGATTTGATTTTTCAACCAATTTAGATGCACTGTAGCATGTGCATGTAGTTCAAATTTTAATTATGCACATAAATGCATTGAAAACTCAGTTAATCCATAAAAATGTCCAAATGAACCCCGAAAAATCCCAAAAATTGACACAACACTCCTGTTGTACTATGATGACATGAGAAAAATTTTGAAAGCAGTAAGAGGCAATGGATATCGTTTCGTCCCCAAAGGTGGGACGTTCCCTACCGAAACCATGATGCTTGTTGTGAGAAGCTCTAGTTTGTGAGAAGCATATACCCAAACTTGGCCCAAACGGGACAAAAATTTTACCACGGCATGATGATGCCGCTCCATGAAAGCATGCAAAGTTTCATGAATTTCAGACGAGTTTTGGAGTTACTAGAATTTAAAAACGAGGCATCAATGTTTTGCCGGCAATCAACGGTACCCTGGTGTTTGAAATTCATTCCCATGGGACCTAAGCATGCACCCAAGGACACAGATTTGATTTTCAACCAATTTATATGCACTGTAGCATTTGCATCTAGTTCAAATTTGAATTATGCACATAAATGCAATGAAAACTCAGTTAATGCATAAAAATGTCCAAACGAACCCCGAAAATCCCAAATATTGACACAACACTCCTGTTGTTCTATGTTGACAGGAGAAAAAATTTGGAAGCAATAAGAGGCAGTGGATATCGTTCTGTCCCCAAAGGTGGGAAGTTCCCTACCGAAACCATGATGCTTGTTGTGAGAAGCTCTGGTTTGTGAGAAGCATATACCCAAACCTGGCCCAAATGGGACAAAAATTTAACCATGGCATTTTGATGCCGCTCCATGAAAGCATGCCAAGTTTCATGAATTTCACACAAGTTTCGGATTTACTAGAATTTAAAAATGAGGCATCTCAATGTTTTACCGACAATCAATGGTGCCCTGGTGTTTGAAATTCATTCCCATGGGACCTAAGCATGCACCCAAGGACACAGATTTTATTTTTCAACCAATTTATATGCACCATAGCATGTGGATGTAGTTAAAATTTGAATTATGCACATAAATGCATTGAAAACTCAGTTAATGCATAAAAATGTCCAAACGAACCCCAAAAAATCCCAAAAATTGACACAACACTCATGTTGTTCTATGATGACACGAGAAAATTTTTGAAGCAATAAGAGGCAATGGATATCGTTTCGTCCCCAAAGGTGGGACGTTCCCTACCGAAACCATGATGCTTGTTGTGAGACGCTCTGGTTTGTGAGAAGCATATACCCAAACCTGGCCTAAACGGGACAAAAAAATTACCATGGCATGTTGATGCTGCTCCATGAAAGCATGCCAAGTTTCATGAATTTCAGACGAGTTTTGGATTTACTAGAATTTAAAAACGAGGCATCTCAATGTTTTTCCGGCAATCAACGGTGCCCTGGTGTTTGAAATTCATTCCCATGGGACCTAAGCATGCACCCAAGGAAACAGTTTGATTTTTCAACCAATTTATATGCACTGTAGCATGTGCATGTAGTTCAAATTTTAACTATGCACATAAATGCTTTGAAAACTCAGTGCGTAAAAATGTCCAAACAAACGCCGAAAAATCCCAAAAATTGACACAGCACTCTTGTTGTTCTATGATGACACTTGAAAATTTTTGAAAGCAATAAGAGGCAATGGATATCGTTTCGTCCCCAAAGCTGGGACGTTCCAAACCGAAACCATCATGCTTGTTGTGAGAATCTCTGGTTTGTGAGAAGCATATACCTGAACCTGCCCCAAATGGACAAAAAATTTAACATGGCATGTTGATGCTGCTCCATGATAGCATGCCATGTTTCATGAATTTCAGACTAGTTTTGTATTTACTAGAATTTAAAAACCAGGCATCTCAACATTTTGCCGGCAATCAACGGTGCACTGGTGTTTGAATTTCGTTCCCATCTCTTGCATGGGACCTAGAAATTCACCCAAGGACACACATGTGATTTTTCAACCAACTTTAGTGCATTGGAGCATGTGCTTGTAGTTCAAATTTGAATTATGCACATAAAAGTGCTTACAAAACCCGGTTAATGTATAAAAAAGGCCAAACAAACCACGAAAAATTCCAAGATTGAACACAACACTCCTGTTGTTCTATGTTGACACTAGAAATTTTTTGGAAGCAATAAGAGGCAACGGATATCGTCCCGTCACCAAATGTGGGACGTTCCCTATCGAAACCATCATGCTTGTTGTGAGAAGCTCTGGTTTGTGAGAAGCTTATACCCAAACCTGCCCCAAATGGGACAAAATTTTCACCAGGCATGTTGATGCCACTCCATGATAGCATGCCAAGTTTCATGAATTTTAGACATGTTTTGGATTTACTAGAATTTAAAAACCAGGTATCTCAACATTTTGCCGGCAATCATGAGAGCCCTGGTGTTTGAAATTCATTCCCATCGCTTGCATGGGACCTAGAAATTCACCCAAGGACACACATGTGATTTCTCAACCAACTTTAGTGCATTGGAGCATGTGCTTGTAGTTCAAATTTGAATTATGCACATAAAATGCCTAGAAAACCCAGTTAATGTATAAAAAGGCCAAACGAACCCCGAAAAATTCCAAGATTGAACACAACACTCCTGTTGTTCTATGTTGACACTAGAAAAATTTTGAAAGCAATAAGAGGCAACGTATATCATCCCGTCCCCAAAGGTGGTACGTTCCCTATCGAAACCATCATGATTGTTATGAGAAGCTCTAGTTTGTGAGAAGCTTATAGCCAAACCCGCCCCAAATGGGACAAAATTTTCACCAGGCATGTTGATGCCACTGCATGATAGCATGCCAAGTTTCATGAATTTTAGACATGTTTTGGATTTACTAGAATTTAAAAACCAGGTATCTCAACATTTTGCCGGCAATCATGAGTGCCCTGGTGTTTGAAATTCATTCCCATCGCTTGCATGGGACCTAGAAATTCACCCAAGGACACACATGTGATTTCTCAACCAACTTTAGTGCATTGGAGCATGTGCTTGTAGTTCAAATTTGAATTATGCACATAAAATGCCTAGAAAACCCAGTTAATGTATAAAAAGGCCGCACGAACCCCGAAAAATTCATTCATATTTCTTCCATGGGACCTAAGCATGCATTGAAGGATACAAATTTGATTTTTCAACCAATTTGTATGCACCGGAGCATGTGCATGTAGTTTAATTTTTAATTGTGCACCTAAAATGGCTAGAAAACCAGTTTAATGTATGAAATGTCCAAACGAACCTTGAATAATTCCAATTCTTTTACGACACACATACAGTTGCATGTTCACTTCAAATAAAAGGTCTGGAAATTCAAACACCGTCCATTGCTGCTGTGACCCCATTTTACAATTCAAATCAAGTAGATCCCACACAGTTTATTCTCACCAACCGTGTGAGATGTAGTACAAAATATCTTGGAGCACCGGCGATGTATAGTACGCCTATGGCTTACACGAGAAGGTGCGTCGGCTACAGTCCACAGCCGGCGTGTCAAGCAAACTAGCTCGCTCCCCAAAACTCCCGCATCTGCATCCCTCGGAATCTCTACAATATCAACCGCCTGGAAGGTTTTAATATTTGATAGCACACGATTAGTATCTGCGGACCGTGTGCGATGTCTGTTACTCCGCTCTGCTTCAGTCCCTTGATTCAAATTTTCAATAGCCCCGGCATTTTACTCCCGCACCTGCATCGCTCGCAATATCAAAAATATCTTCTCGCCCTTGATCCAAATTTTCAGTAGCCCCGCCTTGTTACTCCCGCCTAGTAAAATTTTCAGTTGCCGCAGTATTTCCTCAAACGCAACCTCCGCTCACACAGACACACACAACCATCGAAACCATTGGTAGGTCGCCACCATCGCTGGCGCCTCCATCCTCAACATCTACCTGTGTGCCAGGGAGCTCGAGTAGCCAATGGACAAAAAGAGGTTTATCGCGGCCTTTTCGCATGACACCGGCGAGGTGGCCGCCAAGGTGTCCGCACTTCCTTCGCGGGCCCGATCCTCCGTCGCCACGCCCCTACGTCGGCTTGAGGACTTCCCCATCCTCCCCCGAACCCGGCAGCCGATGAAATCCCACCTCGGGGTCCGGCAGTGGCAGTGGGGGACATGGGTCGCCGAGATTACAGATCAAGAGGCCCACACCTGCCGGTGGCTCGGTAGCTTCCACACGGCCGAGCTCGCGGCCATGGAGTACAACCGCTGGCAGGTCCGCTACCATAGTGCGGTGGCTAGTCTCAGTTTCCCCTTTGGCACACATCCGGTCCACCTCGTTCCGCCGGAGCCAGGGGTGGTGAGCTCGGCTATGGCGCAGGAGGACCGCAAGGCGTGGGAGCGTCTCGAGGCCGAGGCCGCCGACGAGGCCTACATGCAAGATCTCCCTGGCAGCACCCGGAGCTCGTGGAGGCGGAGCGGACGATCTTTGTCGGTGCGGAGGGCGGCGAGGTTATCGCACTCTCCTCCGATGACGAGGTCGAAGGCGGTGAGGACGGCAAGGTTATCGCGTTGTCCTCTAATGACGAGGTCGAAGGTGCCGGCCACGGCAGCGCGAAGGGCATCGAGGTGGGGCCCGAGGACGAGAATATCGGTGTCGACGAGTGGAGGAGTGCCTTCCCCAATGACCCCGACGATGGTACTGGCCCGGACCCGGCTCGCGGCACACCGTGCATGATGAGGAAGGATTGGTTTGACCTCTACTTCGACCGAAAATAGTTTAGCTTAGTTTAAATTTATGTTATATGTTCGGTTATGCAAAGCTATCTATATTTATGTTTGAATGCATGCTACTTTCGGTTGAACTTGCTTTGAACTTGATCAAATTGAAGTTTACAACCTTAAGTTTAGGGGATCGACTAGAAAAGGCCAAAAATTACTGGAGTATATATATATATATATATATATATATATATATCCACTAAGGGTTTTATTCCTTTAACTTTTTAAGGATCGCCTATAGATGTCCTGATGACTTGTTTATTTCAGTTGTTCACAATGTGATGCTCTATATGTGCAACTATTTGCTGTGCAGTTCAATTTCATCAATAACAGTTTCGACAATACCACTATGAATTACGATATTTGGTTGTTGTTAAGGATATTGCAGTTAATATCCCTTTTTGTTTTCCAATTGTTGTTTAGCAACATGCATTGTACTGAATGACTAAATATGCAATCCCAGGCTACATAGCAACAAGGAAGAGTGTTACCTTAATGTTCTAATGATGTCTAGATATACATGTAATAAAATCTTATATAATGGGATGAATGGAGTGTTGTACTACATCATTTTTCAATTGTTGTTTAGCTTCTAATATTAACTTGGCGCTTTTAGGTACATATATCATTGCCAAAGATCCACACTTCGACCATTTCTGCGTATGGGGTAATGAGATATTCATTAACCAGCATCAAGTGAGGAAACTGATAAAGATTGTTACTAAAATGGGTCAAAAGATGTCAATTAAACTATTTGTTTACACTTTATGCAACACAACAGTGAACTGCAGGATGGTAAGTAAAAACCCTGTAGCCTTCTTTTTACTGCCCGTAATGAGTTGTGTTAGATGACAATATCTGAATGTTTTTTCTTTTGTAGTGGATCCTGAAGCAGTTTACTCAAGATTACCTCTCAAACTACATGATAGCTGGCCGGCCATCACAAGGGGTTGAACTAGAGTCCTGCATGCCTTCTGCATCCAGGAGAGCACAATAGGGCCATCCGCTTCACCTTGTTCATCAACTGGAATATCCGTCGCCTCTTTCTTTACCATCTGTAATAGTACAAGTATAGAACCCTGGTACATCATTCTTTATTTGGTGCTTCTGTAATTCTTAAACATATGTACATGTGAATCGAATAATGCATTGGTTGTCTGAACCTGATGGATATGATTAAAGCTATAGCGTACTTTAAAGTTTAAATTAGGTACAATTTTAAATAGCAGCAATTAAATTAAGGCGAAATTACATTGTGCAGGTCATTATGGCACACACGGTTGGTAAAACACAAGCATTTGCGATATACACCATAATCCGAGATGGTCCACAGAGAGGAAACATGTGCAAGCATGCACACAGTTGCCGTTTGCAAAGCGTGTGTGATGTCAGACACTATCACATGCGGTGCGGGAAAACTAAATGTGTGTGATTGTCTACCTATCGTACACGGTTCATAATCATGAATTGTTTGTGATGTGCCAGGCATCGTAAATCTCCATGCCTAGAATCTGCCTAGAAAACTCCCATGCCTGGAATCTGCCTGGTTTTAGGCAGAACCACAAAACTCCGACTGCGATGGCAATGCGAGCACAAACGAGTTGGCAAGGATGAAGCGTTTGGATATTCGAGATATCGGAAACGGTTATACAGGGAAAATTGTATGCATCAAGGCTCCCTATCCCTGACGGTTTCTGGGTCATGTGGGAAGGACCCCCCTATCGCCCACACTCACTTGGAGACGGTTCCATATGCCATCGCGGAAAGGGGTAAAAAAACAGTTTGTTTAGGACCGACGCGCACCAGGGACATGCAAGGAAAAACCATCCACAAGCAGAGCGCGTGGAGGTACGTGAGCAGAGCGTGCCGCGGCACCTAACAGCGAGCAGAGGGCTCCACGGCGCTGGGGGATGTTAGTATAGGGCGGCATAGTGACACGTGGCAAATAAGACGAACTGTGCGAGCGATGGCGGAGACATCAAGAACAATTCATATTAGAGTTGCATGTGCGATACGTGGCATACAGTTGATCCATCTGAGTTGTTTGTGATGGAATAAGTCATGTGTGTGTGGGAAAACGCTTGATGGTATACAATTGTCATCGATTGATGAATTCATCACCGACGGGTTCCCTATTGTGGTCTGTGTGCGATGTGACATGCTCTGTCTGCCGAACATCTATGCTCTGTCTATAGAAGAACAACATATATAATTATAATAGGACATGATTGCAAAATCAAATTAAACTTCCAATTATGTTATATAACAAATAGCATAAATATTGCAAGGTTCAAATTCAGGCATTACAAGGCCCAAATTCAAAGATTACAAGGTTCAAACTATTCTGACAAATAAAAATCATCTTCTTCAGAATATTTTTCAGGCATTATTTCTGCGAAAGGATCAGCCACTGAGAAGTCATATACGGCTTGATACAGTGACTTCTGAATAATCTGTCATATGAAGTTACAAACCAAAATTCAGCTTCCGCAGAGCCTTTTCCATTCAGTTGTAGACGCCTGCGCTCTTTAGAAATCCATTAAATTTTACGTAGTAAATATAGCGCAAACCTGATTACCTTGAGTAACCTTGCTTTCTCAACAAAGAACATGGCAAATTTAATTTCTTGTGTGGTGCCTTGGTACTCGTTAAAACTAATTTCTGTGAGATGAAGATCAAGGCATTCAATGGGATTGTTATATTCCCCAACATATTTTACATTCAGGCCTGCTAGTATCTGCATATAAAGACAACATATTAGTGCCTAGCGGCAGATTTGAACACTTTGGGCCTCATTGATTTGTAGGATTTCTAAAATACACGAAAAGAGTGAAATGCCACCTTCAATCTATCATGATTAACATCTTAAAAAATATATGTATTGAAATCCTCCAAATTTCCTTTAGAAATCATTCTACATTTGTCATTGTAATCATGGGTAAAAGTAACAAAAATTTGAGTTCCGTTGTGTTTAACAATTAATAGGAAAGGAGCATCACCTCGATGCACAGCTTCTCCATGTAAGGAAAGCATCTAAGGAATCTAACAACTTCATCCAGATCGGGGCCGACAGATTGTAGTGCCAAGATTTTCACGGTGAGCAGAGGTTGGGTCAAGCTTGTGAGAATCATTTTCTGGATGACAGGCGAGCATATAGATGAACAGAAAATATATAAAATGTGTTGTCCAATAATATATAAGAAGGAGAACAAGAAGACTGTTGTACCTGAATGGATAACGATCCAGTAACAAGTTCATTGAATTCAGCACACGAATAGCCCAACACTATCAATTTTGGTGCGTGAATGACCCTGATTCTTGCTAGACCTAATTTATCAAGTACATACAATCTCTCGAGGAAAGGCGCAGTCTCAATGACCATATCATGAAACACCTCAACTGACAGCCTTGGGCGGCGCCAGCAATGCACATAAATCGCACGGACATTCATCGAGGTGATGTGGAGGCTACTGAACCCATCCATCGCTTGAAGACGAAGGTACTCGAGCGTTGTACAACCAATGAACAGGCGCTCCAAATTCTCCTTCGAGATGCGGACAACAATGAGCTCGAGGTGCTTAAGTTTAGGGAGATGAAGAGCGTGTGCAACATCAATTCGGGGAAATGCACTGCCTGAATGTAGCGCGGTGCAGCGTGGGCGCGGACAGCGGCAGTGACTGCGGACCCCAGCATGAAAGCTGAGCCTCCTTCTAGCTTGAATCTAGGCTGGATTAGCAACCGGTAGTGAAACCTGGGGTCGGCCTTGTAGTGGAACTGAACTTGCCGATAGCAATAACAAGGCGTCTGACCAGCCCAGGGTGCGTGGCGAGGATGTGGGACAATGCATCCAGGCAATGGCGCTCCCCGCCACAGAGCTCGTCATCAACGAAGAGGTCTAGGGGTGGAGTGCCAAAGGGGGCACCACCATCGTGAGAGGACAGTGGTCCACACACCAGATTTGATGGGAAGGTGGGATATGATGGTTGCCAACATCTCTGTGGGGACGGCTGCTTGATAAGTCCACCCTCGCCACAGGCTCTTGCGGTTCTGGCTCGACCCGACCCCACTTGTTGGCCAGCTCGTCCTCCATCTCACAGCAGGTGGCGATCCTCGGCGGCGGTGCTTGTAGATGAGAACGGAGGACTGTTCTACATACCTTCCCGAGGCGGCCGAAACAAAAGTTCAAAACCAACAATTAATTGCAGCTCTCACGGCTCGCTTCCTAATACGGTGAGCGTGCTCGGCGGACTGCTCACAATCGTCCCGTCTAATCAAACAGCTTCTCGCGGTAGTAAATGGTTAGTTGAACACCCACGGTTGGAATAATACGACCGTATGCGATAATAATGTGGTGGCTATTTGTTAAAAATGCCTAGGAAAATCAATTAATAAAAAGGCAAAATGAACCCTGAATAATTTCATATTTTTAGCACGACACTCCTATAGTTGCATGTTGCCTCTGTAAAATAAATGAAGGCGGGAAGAGACAGTGTATGTCGTTTTGCACACAGATCAGGTGACCAAGTTCCCTCTCAGAACCATGAGGCTTCTTGAGAGAAGCTCCGGTTTGTATGAAAGAAAATATGGGTTAAAGCCAAGTTGAAAAGGGCAACAATATCTAATTCCATCTTACACAAGGTCCAAAAGCACGAGGATTAGTTGTTCACCGGGTTTACAGAAAATCCAGATTGAACAAGACAATAACATCTAACTCAACCAAAGTTTTCGGCAGTCACAATCAAATGGATCGGTCTAATCCATACAATCAAGATCCTGGGCTGGAAAATATACTGGTACATGAAGACAATTTGTTGTACCGAGCACGTTCAGAAGCCCTTTTGTCCACCTGAAACTTCTTTTTATGTTGTTCAACGTGTCCATCCATGAGAAAGTTTTTGTTAAAAACCTTAATCCTCATGGACAATAGTACCCTTGCATTCAACAGGAAGAATGTGACAAAGCAAGTATCTGCATGGTTGGATGCATATCGTTCTAGCATTATTGTCCTCAAAGGAATGTCATGAGAACTAAGAAAATCCTGGTGCTTCTTATGCCACCGATTAGTTATACCTTTTTTTGATGTGCTTTTGCCTAAATAGACATGAAGACCAAAAATAGTTAATGTCTAAAAAGGGTATGTTGAAAGAGCAACCATTGAACGGTTAATTCTAGTAAATTATATATGGGATTTCAATGTGCTTGAAACGATCACCTCTATATCCAAATTCTCCAGACCTGGAAAGCATCGCAGCAATCCGATAATCGTGTTTAGATCAAAACACCACATACTGATATGTAAGGTCCTCACAGAATCCAGCACCATTGATAGGGTATCCATGGACAAACTCTTCATTGAGCATAGAACATAATATTAGTACCAAAAGTGTACTCCAAAATGATATAAAACTTATGCGCACAAATGAAAAATGCAGCTTATGGTTATAAAAGTGTGATGATATAAAACTTATGTGCCCAAATGAAAAATGTAACTTATGATTACAAAAGTGTTGATGATAATATACAATACCTGAATAAATGTGGAGCCAAACATCATCTTGTAACCTTCATGCGGATCAGGAATTACACCCAAGGTCTCTAGTTTAGGCGCAGAGACCACAATTATTTGTGAAGGTGCATAACGATAATAAAGGAGCAACCTTTGGAGTGAAGGGGCATCATTGATGATGAGCTCCTGTCCTTTAAAGGAAATTCCAATGCTTACAAGGTGAGGCGACTTTATTTGGAGATAACGAATACGAATTTCTTTTCCAAAAAGAAGCTACAAGCGCTCTAGGGCAGGGTAGCAGGAGTGGATGATGTTGTGTAGTGAGGCCTCCAACAGATCGACCACCACAAGCACAAGTTTTTTTTAGCAGTGGGAGTTGAAGGATTTGTACAGATTGCCTGCTAGATGGCACCAGGCTAAGGTGGCAGTGTGGAGAGAAGAGGAAACCATGAGATGAACATCGGTGGTGAGGGCACAGCTACAACGCTTGGTGGGAAGCTATTTGCGTAGTAATGGTAGAACTCAAGATGCTGGAGTTTTTTGAATTGAGAGTATGTCAACCAGGCACCCATCGTGTAGTGTATGTGCAGCAGGCAGCAAGCCAGGATGCATAGGCATTGAACGGAGCCCTAGTGGGAGGAGATGATTGCTCCATGGAGTTCAAAATCATGAACGATAGATAGCCAGCAACAGTCGAGATTAAGAGGCGCGGCGCGCCACAGAGTGCGCCATCGTGATGTGAGGACCTGTATGCGGCATCCATCCTTGGTGGGGAGAGGAAGATGATCTCCCCAAGGATGGCATCCGGTAGATTGCTAATGCGGTCTACCGGAGATTCTACGGGTTCCTCGGATCCAGGGTGTGGCCACTTCTGCCCGCATTGCCGGGTGCAGGATCTACGACCGGCGGCACCGCTGGCCGGAGCCTCATCAGTGTACATACCGATCTAGGGGGGAATTGGCACAAACATATATGTAGGACATTCAAAATCAATTCTAAAGATCAAGAAGAAAAGAATGGCACAGATATATGTACGACAATCCAAATCAATTCTCAAGATCTAGCTACGAATTATTAGCACAAACGCTAGCCCTAATCGGATGATTAGCAAAAAACTCATTTGTACAGAACAAACAATTAATCACTAACCATAGATACCATTCAAACAATCAATACACTACATGGATCTAACGAATCTTACTCTTATTTCATGTACTGGGTGAACATAACCATAGGATTTCTATTCCAAGAAAAGAAGGGGGTGGACTAACTGTTTTCTTCCGTCGAAGTCGGAGTCATTGCTGGAGTAGCTGCGAACCTCTGGCTCCGGCTGGGGAGGCACAACGACAGCGACGAACTCAAGGTCATGTTGCTGCCCGCGCGAGACCTCCTCGGTGGTGATCGCAACCTCTGTGCCCAGATTCATGCGTTGTGTGGGTGCTTCACCAGGCCCGGCGTCCGCCCACCTCCCTCCGATGGGTCGCACTTTCGGAGGCATCCTCATACACTCCAGGCGGGGGTGACAACTCTGGACGAGGGTTGCAGCTGCCTATTATTACCAGCGGATTGGGCGTGCCATTAATATGGAGTAGCGGGAGCATGGTGGGTGGCGGTCAAAGGGTTGGCTCGCCTCCCGGTGGGCCTGTGCAGCGGACTGTTGGCATGCCTACCGTCATTTGACATAGCTACTAGCACGCCCCCTGGTGACACTGTGTAGTGAACACACGCATGCCTTAGCCTCCGGGTCTGCCTGCGACGGAATGCTCGCATGCGTTTTTGGTGATTAATTCTATTGCTTCATTGCTTAACCAAAGCACGACACGTACATTGTTCGTCTAATGCTCACGGTTCCAATAAAGAGTCTGTTTGCAATATTGGTTGCTAATTATTAATAATTTCTTATGTGTAAGAAGATTATATCGAAACTTGTCTCAAATTTTACAAAAACAATAATATCACAGTCTATTGGTGTCCATATGACACCACGATAAGTTTCATGAATTTCAACTTAGTTTTGGATTACTGGACTTTAAAATCAAGATTCTCGATGTTAGAAATTTCTTGCAAGGGGACTAGTAGACATGCACCCAGGGACACGTACACATATGATTTTCCAATCCATTTTGGTGCACGGACACGGGTCTCATGTAGCTCAAATTTGATTTTTGCATATTAAATCCCTACGAAATCAATCAATGTATAAAAACGGACGAATGATATCTGTTTTTTGCTTTCAATTTTTAACACTAAACTCCTTTGGTCGCATGTTCATTGCAGAAAAAGTTTGACATGCATCTTTGGGCCACATGCACGTGGTGGTCCTAGGACACTCACTCCCGTGTGACGCTCACCAATAAGGATGGTCATTTTTTGTGTTACGTACGCTATGAGTATATATAGAGTGCGCGTCAAAAGGGTGGGAGCAACATATACTATGTGTCATATAGAATAGTCACTCGCTTGCGATGCTTCCTTCTGTGGGTCCACGAGGTTGTCTGTCGGATTCTGGGTTCCAGCGAACCCTTGAGATTCGAACACTCGGGTGTGCATGAAGAACTCTCTCTCTCTCTCTCCCTCTCTCTCTCTCTAGCTCGCTCGCTCGCACGACAATCTCAAGGCCTGGCTCGACAAACCCAAGGAACACGGGACACAGAGGTTTATACTGGTTCGAGCCACCATTGTGGTGTAATACCCTACTCCAGTGTGGTAGTGGATTGTCTCAAGGGCTAGGGATGAACTAGTAAAATGGATGAACTGCCTCCTGAGGGGAGGTGTTCTTGACCTGATGAGCTGGCGTGAGTGTGGATGGTCTGAATCCTCTCTCTATGGAGGTGGCTAGCCCTATTTATAGAGGCCCTGGTCATCTTCCCAAATGTTTGGCAGGAAGGGATCCAACAACGGCCAAGTTTAAAGGGGGACAGCTAGTACAAGCTATCCTGACAAAAGCTGATCTTCGCCTGCCAAAGACTCTGGTGGTGACGCTGTTGTGGGCTCCGCGGTGACCTCCGTCCTGCCGTCCTGCTGGCCTTGGTCTTGTTGCACTAATAAGGAATCATTTTCCTGATGCCTCAGGACTCCTCGCCTGCGCCTGCCTCTTTAGCACCAAAGAGGAAACTGGTACACTACGCCTGCTGGCGTTCACCTGGCCTTGGTCGTCATGGCTTGCGTCATGTGAACCTCGCAAGGTGCCCCTTGCATAGATATCTCCGCTCCTCGGGAGCTAGCCTGTTGAGGTTGACCCCAGGAAGGTTTTGGCGTTGCCCACCTCGCGAGGCTTGGCCCCTCACGAGGGTCTTGAGTGGTTGTTGCTGAAGATGGGTTGTACCAGGCCGCTGGTGGAGCCACGCCGTGGGCCGCAAGCAGGCAAGTCTGGGTACCCCCATTCCCAGGACGCCGACAATAGCCCCTGGGCCCAAGGCTCGCTCGAACTTGGCTTCGAGGTGAAGCCAAAGGGAACGTGCAGAGCACCTCGAGCCCCAACCGCCTGCGGCCTGCGACTGACGGCACGGCAGACCCCTTCCGCTTCACATCCTTGGCCTTAGCCTTCTTGTCTTCTGGGTCGGTAGCTGGGAGCTCGAGGAGGGAGAGACGCCCCTTGTCAGCTCTTGCGCATTTGGTTTCCATGTTGAACATCTCCAGAGCCGTGCATAGGTCTTCATGGATGGCGAGCTCCTCCTTCATCTTGACGTCGCGGATGCCATCGGAGCACGCGGAGATGATGGCCTCGTCCGTCACCTTGGGGATCTTGAGGGGAACGTTGTTGAAGCGCTGGATGTATTTCTGAAGTGTTTCCCCTGGCTCCTGCTTGACGCGTCGTAGGTCACCCGCGGCCGGGGGGCGGTCACAAGTGCCCTGGAAGTTGGCGACGAAGCGCTCATGCATCTCACACCAGAAGGAGATCGATCCCACAGGCAGGTTCACGAGCCACGAGCGCGCGCCATCCTTGAGGGCCATGGGAAACCAGTTCGCCATGACCTTTTCATCGCCGCTGGCTACCTCGATGCTTACCTCGTAGAGCTGCAAGAACTCCGTAGGGTCGGGGGTGCCATGGTAGCGTGGAGGCAGGTCTATCTTGAAATTGTCATGCCAGACGACGCTACGCAGCTCAGGAGTGAAGGCGCGGCAGCCTACTGTAGTCACTGGAGCCCGTCGAGGGGGCGGGGCTTGGTCTTGGTATCTGCGCGCTGCCACCGCGGGCTTTCCATGGTCTTGACGCGATGGTGATGGGAGCGCAGGGGCATTATCTTGCTACGGTCGAGGGACTTCTTAGTAGCTTCCTTCTTCATGTGCAGGCGCCCTGCGCGGCGGTTCGTGCCACAGGGCCGCGCGTCTTGGTACGAGGGCGACGTCTTGATGCAGAGGTGGTGGAAGCGCTCCATGGGCCACATCACCCATAGCTGGAGGTGGGCGAGGCAGCGAGAGGGACGGTGCGGGGGAGCCCCCAGCGGCGCTGACGAGCTCGGCGATGCGGTCCAGCCAGTCTTCGAAGAGGTCATCGATGGCGGCGTTGGCAGCGGGTGATGGAGAACGGTGGGGAGATCTGCCGACGAGCGTCGTCTGAGTGATGCGAGCGGCAAGGGCGGCCTGACGCTCAGCACGGGCTCGGCGGGCGTCAGCCATGGATGCGGCGGAGCAATGGAGCATGGATCAATGGAGGAAAGGCTTCGACGCACCCCTACCTAGCGCGCGAAATGTTGGATTCTGGGTTCCGGCAAACCCTTGAGGTTCGAACACTCGGGTGCGCATGAAGAACTCTCTCTCTCTAGCTCGCTCGCTCGCACGACGATCTCAAGGCCTAGCTCGACAAACCCAAGGAACACGGGACACATAAGTTTATACTGGTTCGGGCCACCGTTGTGGTGTAATACCCTACTCCGGTGTGGTGGTGGATCGCCTCGAGGGATAGGGATGAACTAGTACAATGGATGAACTGCTTCCTGAGGGGAGGTGTTCTTGAGCTGATGAGCTGGCGTGAGTGTGGATGGTCTGAATCCTCTCTCTATGGAGGTGGATGGCCCTATTTATAGAGGCTCTAGTCCTCTCCCCAAATGGTTGGCGGGAAGGGATCCAACAATGGCCAAGTTTAAAGGGGGACAACTAGTACAAGCTATCCTGAAAAAAGTGGTCTTCGCCTGCCAAAGACTCCGGTGGTGAGTGCTACCTCTTGAGCACTGCGTTGGTTTTCCCCGAAGAGGAAGGGATGATGCAGCAAAGTAGCAGTAAGTATTTCCCTCAGTTTTGAGAACCAAGGTATCAATCCAGTAGGAGGCTACGTGCGAGTCCCTCGTACCTGCACAAAACAAATAAATCCTCGCAAACCAACGCAAATAGGGGTTGTCAATCCCTATACGGCCACTTCACGAGAGTGAGATCTGATAGATATGATAAGATAATATTTTGGTATTTTATGATAAAAGATGCAAAGTAAATAAAGGCAAAGTAAAAAGCAAGGAAATAACTAAGTGTAGGAGATTAATATGATAAAGATAGACCGGGGGCCATAGGTTTCACTAGTGGCTTCTCTCGAGAGCATAAGTATTCTACGGTGGGTGAACAAATTACTGTTGAGCAATTGACAGAATTGAGCATAGTTATGAGAATATCTAGGTATGATCATGTATATAGGCATCACGTCCGAGACAAGTAGACCGACTCCTGCCTGCATCTACTACTATTACTCCACTCATCGACCGCTATCCAGCATGCATCTAGAGTATTAAGTTAAAAACAGAGTAACGCCTTAAGCAAGATGACATGATGTAGAGGGATAGACTCATGCAATATGAAGAAAACCCCATCTTGTTATCCTCGATGGCAACAATACAATACGTGCCTTGCTGCCCTACTGTCACCTGGGAAAGGACACCGCAAGATTGAACCCAAAGCTAAGCACTTCTCCCATTGCAAGAAAGATCAATCTAGTAGGCCAAACCAAACTGATAATTCGAAGAGACTTGCAAAGATAACCAATCATACATAAAAGAATTCAGAGAAGATTCAAATATTATTCATAGATAGACTTGATCATAAACCCACAATTCATCGGTCTCAACAAACACACCACAAAAGAAGATTACATCGAATAGTTCTCCACAAGAGAGGGGGAGAACATTGTATTGAGATCCAAAAGAGAGAAGAAGCCATCTAGCTACTAACTATGGACCCGTAGGTCTGAGTAAACTACTCACACTTCATCGGAGAGGCTATGGTGTTGATGTAGAAGCCCTCCGTGATCGATGCCCCCTCCGGCGGAGCTCCGGAACAGGCCCCAAGATGGGATCTCGTGGATACAGAAAGTTACGCGGTGGAATTAGGTTTTGGCTCCGTATCTGATCGTTTGGGGGTACGTGGTATATATAGGAGGAAGGAGTACGTCGGTGGAGCAACAGGGGGCCCACGAGGGTGGAGGGCGCGCCTGGGGGTGGCAGGCGCGCCCCCCTACCTCGTGGCCTCCTTTTCTTTGCTTGACGTAGGGTCCAAGTCTCCCTGGTCTTGTTTCGTGAGAAAATCACGTTCCCGAAGGTTTCATTCCGTTTGGACTCCGTTTGATATTCCTTTTCTTCGAAACCCTAAACAGGCAAAAAACAGCATTCTGGGCTGGGCCTCCGGTTAATAGGTTAGTCCCAAAAATAATATAAAAGTGGATAATAAAGCCCAATAATGTCCAAAACAGTAGATAATATAGCATGGAGCAATCAAAAATTATAGATACGTTGGAGACGTATCAAGCATCCCCAAGCTTAATTCCTGCTCGTCCTCGAGTAGGTAAATGATAAAAACAGAATTTTTGATGCGGAGTGCTACTTGGCATAATTTAATGTAATTCTTCTTAATTGTGGTATGAATATTCAGATCCGAAAGATTCAAGACAAAAGTTCATATTGACATAAAAATAATAATACTTCAAGCATACTAACAAAGCAATTATGTCTTCTCAAAATAACATGGCTAAAGAAAGTTATCCCTACAAAATCATATAGTCTGGCTATGCTCTATCTTCACCACACAAAATATTTAAATCATGCACAACCCCGATGACAAGCCAAGCAATTGTTTCATACTTTTGACATTCTCAAAACTTTTTCAATCTTCACGCAATACATGAGCGTGAGCCATGGATATAGCACTATAGGTGGAATAGAGTGGTGGTTGTGGAGAAGACAAAAGGGAGAAGATAGTCTCACATCAACTAGGCGTATCAACGGGCTATGGAGATGCCCATCAATAGATATCAATGTGAGTGAGTAGGGATTGCCATGCAACGGATGCACTAGAGCTATAAGTATATGAAAGCTCAAAAAGAAACTAAGTGGGTGTGCATCCAACTTGCTTGCTCATGAAGACCTAGGGCATTTTGAGGAAGCCCATCATTGGAATATACAAGCCAAGTTCTATAATGAAAGATTCCCACTAGTATATGAAAGTGATAACATGAGAGACTCTCTACTATGAAGATCATGGTGCTACTTTGAAGCACAAGTGTGGTAAAAGGATAGTAACATTGTCCCTTCTCTCTTTTTCTCTCATTTTTTTATTTGGGCCTTTTCTCTTTTTTATGGCCTCTTTTTCTCTTTTTTTTTTTCGTCCGGAGTCTCATCCCGACTTGTGGGGGAATCATAGTCTCCATCATCCTTTCCTCACTGGGACAATGCTCTAATAATGATGATCATCACACTTTTATTTTTCTTACAACTCAACAATTAAACTCGATAGTTAGAACAAAATATGACTCTATATCAATGCCTCCAGCTGTGTACCGGGATATGCAATGACTCATGAGTGACATGTATGAAAGAATTATGAATGGTGGCTTTGCCACAAATACGATGTCAACTACATGATCATGCTAAGCAATATGACAATGATGGAGTGTGTCATAATAAACGGAACGGTGGAAAGTTGCATGGCAATATATCTCGGAATGGCTATGGAAATGCCATAATAGGTAGGTATGGTGGCTGTTTTGAGGAAGGTATATGGTGGGTGTATGATACCGGCGAAAGGTGCGCGGTATTAGAGAGGCTAGCAAAGGTGGAAGGGTGAGAGTGCGTATAATCCATGGACTCAACATTAGTCATAAAGAACTCATATACTTATTGCAAAAATCTACAAGTTATCAAAGCAAAGTATTACGCGCATGCTCCTAGGGGGATAGATTGGTAGGAAAAGACCATCGCTCGTCCCCGACCGCCACTCATAAGGAAGGCAATCAAAAAATAAATCATGCTCCGACTTCATCACATAACGGTTCACCATACGTGCATGCTACGGGAATCACAAGCTTCAACACAAGTATTTCTCAAATTCACAACTACTCAACTAGCATGACTTTAATATCACCATCTTCCATATCTCAAAACAATTATCAAGTATCAAACTTATCATAGTATTCAACACACTCATAAGAGAATTTTTTATTATTCTTGAATACCAAGCATATTAGGATTTAAGCAAATTACCATGCTATTAAGACTCTCAAAATAATCTAAGTGAAGCATGAGAGATCAATAGTTTCTATAAAACAAATCCACCACCGTGCTCTAAAAGATATAAGTGAAGTACTAGAGCAAAATTATATAACTCAAAAGATATAAGCGAAGCACATAGAGTATTCTAACAAATTCTAAATCATGTATGGCTCTCTCAAAAGGTGTGTACAGCAAGGATGATTGTGGTAAACTAACAAGCAAAGACTCAAATAATACAAGACGCTCCAAGCAAAACACATATCATGTGGCGAATAAAAATATAGCTCCAAGTAAAGTTACCGATAGAAGTAGACGAAAGAGGGGATGCCTTCCGGGGCATCCCCAAGCTTTGGCTTTTAGGTGTCCTTAGATTATCTTGGGGGTGCCATGGGCATCCCCAAGCTTAGGCTCTTGCCACTCCTTGTTCCATAATCCATCAAATCTTTACCCAAAACTTGAAAACTTCACAACACAAAACTTAAAGTAGAAAATCTCGTGAGCTCCGTTAGCGAAAGAAAATAAAAGACCACTTCAAGGTACTGTAATGAACTCATTCTTTATTTATATTGGTGTTATACCTACTGTATTCCAACTTCTCTATGGTTTATAAACTATTTTACTAGCCATAGATTCATCAAAATAAGCAAACAACACACGAAAAACAGAATCTGTCAAAAACAGAACAGTCTGTAGTAATCTGTAGCTAGCGCAAGATCTGGAACCCCAAAAATTCTAAAATAATTTCTGGACGTGAGGAATTTATCTATTAATCATCTGCAAAAATAATTAACTAAATATCACTTTCCAAATAAAAATGACAGCAGTTCTCGTGAGCGCTAAAGTTTCTGTTTTTTACAGCAAGTTCAACAAGACTTTCCCCAAGTCTTCCCAACGGTTCTACTTGGCACAAACACTAATTAAACACAAAAAACACAACCAAAACAGAGGCTAGATAAATTATTTATTGAATAAACAGCAAGGAAAAATATTGGGTTGTCTCCCAACAAGCGCTTTTCTTTAAAGCCTTATAGCTAGGCATGATAATTTTAATGATGCTCACATGAAAGACAAGAATTGAAGCACAAAGGAGCATCATAAACAATGACAAACACATCTAGTCTAACATACTTCCTATGCATAGGCATCTTATAGGCAAAACAAATTATCAAGGCAAGCAAAAACTAGCATATGCAAGGAAGGGAAAGAAACAATAGCAAGTCTCAACATAACGAGAGGTAATTTAGTAACATGAAAATTTCTACAACCATATTTTCTCTCTCATAATTAATTACATGTAGGATCATATCAAATCAAAAATAGCTATCAACATAAAATATTTCAACACGATCCATATGCCATGCAAGTTGAACCTTCCAAATAGTGGGGATTACATTAACTAAAGTCATGAACTCTCCAAACCACTTTCGAATGTTATAGCAAACACTATTATCAATCTCATATTCATATGGGGGATAAAAAATTTTTCAAGATCAAAGAAGAATCACCCCAATCATGATCATTGCAACAAGTAGTAGACATAGCAAAACTAGCATCCCCAAGCTTAGGGTCTTGCATATTATTAGCACAATTGACATCAAATAGAATTTATTACTATCATCATTGCAATCATGCTTTTTATTCAAAGATCTATCATGAATCACTCCATAAAGTACTTCATCACAATTTTCAGATTCACGAATTTCAAGCAAAACTTCATAAAAGATAATCTAGTGCACAAAACTCACTAGCAATTGGTTCATAATAAATTGGATCTCTTAAAAAGATTAGCAAGTGGATGAGGATCCATAGATCTTAGGTTCTCTGTTTAGATATAAATAAACAACTATTCCAACCATACGAGCAAACAAGAAAGAGCAAAAGAGGCAAATGAGAAAGAGAGGGGAGGATAGAGAGAGAGGGCGAATAAAAGGCAAGGGTGAAGTGGGGGAGAAGGAAAACGAGAGGAAATGGCAAATAATGTAATGCGGGAGATAAGGGTATGTGATGGGTACTTGGTAATATGTTGACTTTTGCGTAGACCTCCCGGCAACGGCGCCAGAAATCCTTCTTGCTACCTCTTTAGCACTGCGTTGGTTTTCCCCGAAGAGGAAGGGATGATGCAGCAAAGTAGCGTAAGTATTTCCCTCAGTTTTTGAGAACCAAGGTATCAATCCAGTAGGAGGCTACGCGCGAGTCCCTCGTACCTGCACAAAACAAATAAATCCTCGCAACCAACGCAAATAGGGGTTGTCAATCCCTATAAGGGCCACTTACGAGAGTGAGATCTGATAGATATGATAAAGATAATATTTTTGGTATTTTTATGATAAAGATGCAAAGTAAAATAAAGGCAAAGTAAAAGAAATAACTAAGTAGTAGGAGATTGATATGATAAAGATAGACCCGGGGGCCATAGGTTTCACTAGTGGCTTCTCTCGAGAGCATAAGTATTCTACGGTGGGTGAACAAATTACTGTTGAGCAATTGACAGAATTGAGCATAGTTATGAGAATATCTAGGTATGATCATGTATATAGGCATCACGTCCGAGACAAGTAGACCGACTCCTGCCTGCATCTACTACTATTACTCCACTCATCGACCGCTATCCAGCATGCATCTAGAGTATTAAGTTAAAAACAGAGTAACGCCTTAAGCAAGATGACATGATGTAGAGGGATAGACTCATGCAATATGAAGAAAACCCCATCTTGTTATCCTCGATGGCAACAATACAATACGTGCCTTGCTGCCCTTACTGTCACTGGGAAAGGACACCGCAAGATTGAACCCAAAGCTAAGCACTTCTCCCATTGCAAGAAAGATCAATCTAGTAGGCCAAACCAAACTGATAATTCGAAGAGACTTGCAAAGATAACCAATCATACATAAAAGAATTCAGAGAAGATTCAAATATTATTCATAGATAGACTTGATCATAAACCCACAATTCATCGGTCTCAACAAACACACCGCAAAAAGAAGATTACATCGAATAGTTCTCCACAAGAGAGGGGGAGAACATTGTATTGAGATCCAAAAAGAGAGAAGAAGCCATCTAGCTACTAACTATGGACCCGTAGGTCTGAAGTAAACTACTCACACTTCATCGGAGAGGCTATGGTGTTGATGTAGAAGCCCTCCGTGATCGATGCCCCCTCCGGCGGAGCTCCGGAACAGGCCCCAAGATGGGATCTCGTGGATACAGAAAGTTACGACGGTGGAATTAGGGTTTTGGCTCCGTATCTGATCGTTTGGGGGTACGTAGGTATATATAGGAGGAAGGAAGTACGTCGTGGAGCAACAGGGGGCCCACGAGGGTGGAGGGCGCGCCTGGTGGGGGTGGCAGGCGCGCCCCCTACCTCGTGGCCTCCTTTCTTTGGCTTGACGTAGGGTCCAAGTCTCCCGGGTCTTGTTCGTTGAGAAAATCACGTTCCCCGAAGGTTTCATTCCGTTTGGACTCCGTTTGATATTCCTTTTCTTCGAAACCCTAAAACAGGCAAAAAACAGCAATTCTGGGCTGGGCCTCCGGTTAATAGGTTAGTCCCAAAAATAATATAAAAGTGGATAATAAATCCCAATAATGTCCAAAACAGTAGATAATATAGCATGGAGCAATCAAAAATTATAGATACGTTGGAGACTTATCCAGTGACGCTTGTTGTAGGCCTCCGCGGTGACCTCCGTCCTGCCGTCCTGCTAGCCTTGGTCTTGTTGCACTGATAAGCAAACCTTTGTCTGATGCCTCGGGACTCCTCGCCCGCGCCTGCCTCTTTAGCACCAAAGAGGAAACTGGTACATTGCACCCGTTGGCGCCCCCTGGCCTTGGTCGTCATGGCTTACGTCACGTGAACCTCGCGAGGTGCCCCTTGCATAGATATCTCCGCTCCTCGAGAGCCAGCCTAGTGAGGCTGTCCCCAAGGAGGTCTTGGAATCTCCCGCCTCACGAGGCTTGGCCCCTCGCCAGGGTCTTGAGTCGTTGTTGCTGAAGATGGGCCGTACCAGGCCGCTAGTGGAGCCACGGCGTGGCTACAGGCAGGCAAGTCTCCCTGTTCCCAAGACGCCGACATTGTCCTCCATCACTTTGACCCAATGAGAGAGGTTAATTTGACCGACAAGGAGGTTTGTTTTTGGTTTGTGTTGCGATTGGAGTATATAGTATGTGTCAAAGAGGGGAGGATGGGGCCAACACATACTACACACACGTCATGAACGATCTCGCTCTGTGTCGGGACTTTTCAGTTTCTGAGGCGTGTGCCACATCGAAGTTGTGCATAGTGGGTATTCGAACATCACCATCACCTCACGTGCAGATAATGGTTGTCACTCACTCGCCTGCGATGCTTCCCTCCATGGGCCCGCGAGGTCATCCTCCATATAAATTGACCCAACAAGAGAGGTAAATTTGATGAACAAATAAATTATTTTCGTATGAATATATATTATGCGTCGAAGAGGGGAGGGGACGAACATATACTGCATGTCATGAACCTCGCTTCGTGTGGGGACTTAAAGGTTTCTGACGGAGGTGCCACATCAAAGTTGTGCATATTAGGTATTCAAACATCACAACCACACATCTCCATACATGTGTTTGACCCACATGCAAGCAATGGCGGTTGTCCTCTAGCACTCACTCACGGGGGTATCGACGAGATGCTTCGTCCATCTGTGTGCCCGCTTGGTCGTCAATCATTTTGACCGACAGCTATAGAGGCTAATTTGACTTATAATTAGGAGCAAATTAAATTTTGGTTCATATTATACGGTACATGTCATTTTGTGAGATCACATAATATACTTTGAGCGCATGTGTACGCATGAATCCCTCCCACCGGATCTAAGTGGGGACCCAGGGGGTGAGCACGTGACGCGTCATGAACCTCCCTCTGTGTGGGACTATGCGATTTTCGACGCATGCGCCACATCAAAATGTTGTGATTTCGGTATTCAAACATATGCATGCATCACACATGTTCATACATATGTTTGGGGCACATGCATGCAGTGGTTATCTTTGGACACTCTCCCTCGCTTGGTTATCATCGACGACCTATATATTCGTGGGCCGGCGTGGACGTCCATCACTTCGATCGACAATGAGAGAGGTTACCAGGGTGAGGATTCTTCTTCTCTTGGTTCATGTTACCGTATAGTCGTACATCGATCATGGTGAGATTCCAGACCTAAGTTTGAGCGCATGCATACACATGAATCCCTATATATACTATAAGTGTCATGAACCCTCGCTCAATGTGCGGACTTTCCTTCCAAAAGCATGGTGCCACATCAAAGCCGTGCATTGGATATATTCAAACACCACATAACACTTCCATCCATATGTTTGCGCCACATGCACGTAGTGGTTGTCTTCAGGCACTCCCTCGCGTGGTTATCGACGACAAGCTAGCCTATTTATGGGGCCGCGTGTGGACGTGGTCCATCGCTTTGACCCAACAACAAGAGAGGTTATACGACCAAGGTGGTGATTCTTCTTAGTCGGTGTTACAAATACGTCGTGGTGAGATGCCCCCTCCCACCGACACAAAGTGCAACTTCACATTTGCTGAACCTACATGGGGTCGGGGATGTCCGGTTAATTTGTGAGGCACATGTGCCACATCAAAATTGTGAATTGGGTATTTAAATATCACACCACATGTTTTCACACACACACACACATTGGGTCATGGACACATGTGGTTCGTATGTGGTCTCACCCATCTCGCGCCACAAACACACATTTGTGGGCCGGCACATGGTCCATATTTAACCGAAAGCAAAAAGGGGGGTTGACCATGATGTACTCATTGTGGTTTTGTGTTACGGTAGGGTGTGATGTTGAACCTAGCTATTTGGGGGCACGCATTCTTAGCTAGGATTCCCCTCCCGCCAACACGAAGTGTGTGTGGGGGGGGTGCTAGAAATAATAATGTGTGCTTTGTGCAGGCGCCACATCAAAGTTGTGCATTGGGTATTTGAACATCAAACCACCCTTTTCATACATATATTTGGTCCACATGCAAGTGTGTTCGTATTCTGACCCTTTCCCACCTTTTTTTGCCAAATTTATAAACAGTATACGAGTCGGATGCAGCAACCGTCTCCGATCGGGTACGCAACAGACACTGTTCCCTCGGACTACCCATGTGCCATGCCTGTGCCCCTGTCGCCCACATCATCACAGTAGATTGGGCTCCATGAGGCTTCCCTCTCTCGCAATCTTGAAAATATCTACCCGCCTAGAGAGTTTTTCTGTTTGATAGCACATGATTGGTATGTGTGGACCGTGTGCGATGTCTGTTACTCCCGCTCCGCTTCAATCAGTTGATCCAAATTTTTAGTAGCCCCAGCATTTTACTCCCACCTACATCCCTCGCAATCTCAAAAATATCTACTCGGCTGGAGTGTTTTTCTGTTTGATAGCACATGATTATTATGTTTAACCGTGTGTGATGTTCGTTACTCCCGCCCTACTCTGCTTCAATCCCTTGATCCAAATTTTTGGTAGCCCCGCCATTTTACTCCCACCTAGAAAAATTTTAGTAACCGCGGCATTTCCTCAAACACCACCTTGGACCCCCTCCACACACACCTCAAATCCTACGCTCACCCAAATCCCCCACTCACACACACACACACCACCGCTCCCTCGCTCAAAACCCTAGCTAGGTCGTCGCCACCACTGCCACGCTGCCCTCATCGTCAACCCCTGTCGGTCTGCCCATGCAGGTTACCCACCGATATACATACCCTCGCCGCCCTGAGTTTCTTAGATGACGCCTGCGAAATGCCCCCTTTCCCATAGATCCCCATCCCCATCCCCCACTCCAAGGAGTCGCAACCTAAGGCCGGGTACACTTTCTGGGGAGCTCGAGGAACAAATGGCCCAAAAGAGCTTTACCAAGGCCTCTTCGCCTGACGTAGGCGAGGTGGCCGCCGAGAAAGCTGACGATGATGACTGGCCACAACCTTTCAATCAGCGCGCTAGAGTATTCTGGCATGTCGCAGACACCGACTACGACATCGAGGTCGTTGACAGTGACGGCTTGACGCGGGCTATGTCACATGTTAAGTTTCCCACCCCCAACCACTCAGGTTCAACAGTCATCGATCTCATTTATGGCCCTGCCGCTGATCTCTTGTGGCTCGTTATGAACAATTTGCCATCCTTCATCACCATGGAGCCCCTTTTGTCATTTATGAAGGACACATTCTACGATGTTGGCTTAGGATCCTCAGCTGCCAAGTCAGACCTCATCGACGGCAGCCACGAGGAGGAGCCCATCTATGACAAGTGAGGAAACCCATGATTTGTTTTGATGTGTCTCTTCACCGGGGGAATCCCATGATTTGTTTTCTCGAACCCCCTTTTTTGGTGAGAACCTGCCCAATATTTATTGTTATATTTGGTTGTTTGCATCATGCGTTGTTTATTTCTACGGTTTTGGGTTGTTCGGTTGTTTGTAGTTACCATATGTCTAGTTTTAGTTGCCATCTTTGGTTGTTCGTAGTATGCCTTGTTTATTTTAGTTATTCACAATGTGATGTTCTATATGTGCTAGTATGAACTATGCAGTTCAATTTCATCAATACCAGTTTTAACAATAGTGCTCTATGAATGACTATATTTGGTTGTTGTTAAGCATGTTGCATTTAACAAGCCTTCCCGTTTGATTTAACAATAACCAGTGTACTTAGACCGGCACAATACAAGTTTGAATGACTATGTTTTTTGTTTTTAAATGTTAGCCATGTTGCAGTTAATAACACACATTTCCACTTCTTGTTTTTTCTTAACTAGCATTTAACAATAACCAGTGTACACACCTTTGCCATGAAGCTATCATTTGAAAATTATGTTGTCTACCATGGATATATTTGGTTGATGTTTAGCCTATTGTGCTTAACATGCCTTTAGATGTACTTACACAAGACAATATTGGGAACATATGTTGCTTAACATCGAGGTTAGTTTCATCCCATGGCTTATATATACTCACTGTTCAGGATATCGGTATCTGGTACCATATAGGCCGTTTATTCACTTATCATTGCACGAGAGTGTGGCAGGTAATAGGGATGCCCAATCCTGAAATGAAAAAATTTATTTATATGTTTTCAATAATAAATTCCTTGGAAAGTGTTGGTATGGAAGGCACCCGTGGATACGGCTAGCCATGGATTGTGAAAGAATGATGGAAAAATAAATAAACTTTATTTTATGTTTGGGAATCGCCTATGGTTTATCTTGCATGGCATGTATTGGGAATTCTCGGTCGTTTTCATTGGCAGGCCTCTCTAAACAATTTTAGCTCACAATTTAAGCTATGAGCTCTCGCACCTCTACAAATCTCTGCTTCCCTCTGTGAAGGGCCTATCTATTTACTTTATGTGATTTTTATTTTTATTTGAGTCTTCATCTTCTCTTATAAAGCACCAACTAGGGAACACTATTATCATACTCATGCATTGGATATAGCCAATATTTGAGTGTGTTTCATCAATGTTGGGGATATCGCTTATCGGGAACTTATCGGTCGCCCTATGATAAGGGGTAAATCGGCCATTTTATCGGCATATCGGCCGATTTATCGCCATATCGGCTGATTTATCGCCCGATTTATCTTATCGGTCAGACCACGGTAAGCAATAAATCGGCCAATTTATCGGAATATCGGAAGATATCTTGAACTGTGGTTTCATGAATGGGTCAATGATTGAGCATAATGGGCTAGGGATAGCTTTCTTTAGTGTTGATATTTTGCAACACATGGTTGCTTGTTGATATGCTTGAGTACTGATGTCTTCATGTCAATTATAGACTATTGCTTTGAATCATCAAAAGGTCCAAATGTCCAAGCTACAAAATAAAAGAATATATGATGAACATGTTGGGCAAAATTCCACACAAAAAGTTATGTTTTTATCATTTACCTACTCGAGGACGAGCAGGAATTAAGCTTGGGCATGCTGATACGTCTCCAACGTATGTATATTTTTTATTGTTTCATGTTGTTATATTATCAATCTTGGATGCTTTATATTCATTTAATAGCAACTTTATATCATTTTTGGGACTAACCTATTGACATAGTGCCCGGTGCCAGTTGATGTTTTTTACTTCTCAGAATATCAATACCAAACGGAGTCCTAATGCCATGAAACTTTTTGGAGATTTTTTTCTGCCGATAAGACACCCAGGGAGCCAAAGAAGCACATGGGAGGAGGCCCGTGAGGCCCACTAGGCACCAGGGCGCCAGAGGCCCCTGGCGCACCCTGGTGGGTAATGGAGCCCATGGGAAGCTTCTCCACCGACATCCACCTCTATAAATACTCTAAAATACCAAAAACCCTAGGGGTGTTGAGGAAATACTGTTTCCCCCGCCACAAGTTCCAGAACCGTGAGATCCAATCTAGAGGCCTTTTCTGGCACTCTCCCGGAGGGGGCAACGATCAGGGAGGGGTTCTTCATCACCGTTGTTGCCCCTCGGATGATGCGTGAGTAGTTTACCACACACCTATGTGTCCATGGCTAGTATCTAGATGGCTTCTTCTCTCTTTTTTATCTTTAATACATTGTTCTCCTTGATGTTCTAGGAGATCTATTTGATGTAATGACTTTTTGCGGTGTGTTTGTTGGGATCTGATGAATTGTGGGTCTATGATTAGTTCTACCCATGAATATTATTTGAGTCTTTGTTGAACTCTTTTATGCATTATTGTAGCGATCTGACCTCAGGCGGTCAAATGCCTGTGTATAAGTGTCATCCCTAGATCAGTAATGCTGACACACATAGTACTTGAAGAATTTATTACAGAGTTCAATCACACACCTCTTACATCGAATGTCTCAAAAGCGAACTTATTACAATAAATATGGCTTAAGGCCATCTAAATAAGATAACAGCGGAAGGCTTGGAAGATAAAGTGAGTCCATCAACTCCAACGGCATAGCTGAGTGCATGACAACGACCTAGCGCACCTTACTCTTTGTCTGAAATGTCTGCAACATGGTACGTTGCAGCCCGAAAACGGGTCAGCACATGGAATATGCTGGCAATATAACACAGTAGAGCAATGAACATAATAAAATCTATCACTACATGCATATATGGTTGGTGGAGGCTCTATGGTTATAATGTTTTGTGAAAAGCCAATTTTTTCCTACAACAAAGGAATCTATTTTGTTTAACTATCATGGTAGTTGTTAAACATTGAGAAGGTTCCTACAACTCAATCCCAATTAAAACAGTATTAATAATCCAACCAATTTAATTTAGAGTGGTGAGCTAATTCAAGTACCAGATACTCAAGATGTCCATAACCGGGGACACGGCTAACCATGATTAGTTTATACACTCTGCAGAGGTTTGCGCACTTTTCCCCACAAGACTTGATCTCCTCCGTTGGATTTCTCGCACTACATGGTGTTTGAGAAACGGATGTCTGAGACACAGTCTTTCAGAAACATTAACTCTTTACTCTGGATAGACAGTACCGACCTTCATCCCCTACATCTGCTAGTCTACCACTGAAAGAGGTCATGCAACATACTCAACTATGCTAGAGCCCATAATAGCTTGTGGCTGCACACGGAAGTTTCTAGCATGAATAATCTTATGATCCCTTTGAGCCTGGGTGGCGAACCATAGGATGATCACACGGGTACTCCGGGATATCCTAGGACAACACTGGATTCTCCACGTGCCCGCAACATATCCACCCAGATGTGTATTTAAGTACCCACATTAAGTTAACCATTAATTAACATCTCACATTTGTTGTGGCTACGCTCAAACCCAATCCACGTCTATGAGCATAGCATGGCAATATAAGCATTACACATAAGTAACTCCCAAGGGTTTGATAATAAAAGGGCAATAGGTTCTACGTCATCATCTACTTCCCAAACCCACAAGTTAACAGATCCTACTCATGCAAATGTTTGAGGATTGTAACTAATGCATAAAAACTGGGTAACAAAGGGGTATGATCAATGTGTTACTTGCCTTGCTGATGATCCGCAAACCCTAGAGACTCGTAGTAGCACGTTGCGCACTCCGGGTATTCTATCACAAACAAACAATAGCATACATAAGCACTCAAGCATAGATGCAAGGGTAAAACTCCAATAAGAAGATCCAAATCTGAAAGTTCAACTGAAGAGGTTCGATTTGCAAAATGAAACGGCCAAATCGGAGCTACGAAACTGAAACTACGGTCAAAAGAGCTTCGAACTCAAAACTGCTTGAAACCAAATTTTAAATTTTCAAAATCATGTTCAAGTTGATTAAACAGAAAGAGGGGCTCGAGACGATGACTTTGGCGTTGGTTTCACTGGATTTGGACAAATGGTTGAAAAGTTGCGAGGGTTTGAAGATCAGGGGCTAATCTGCGATAAAAATAATCGCAGATAGGTCCTTGGCCGAAAATAAATGGAAAAAAAGAAAAATCAATCGTACGAACGTCTGCTATCAGAGACAAATGGCGAATTCGTTTGTTAAAATGAACGAACAAACGAACGCTAAATAACTAAACCGAAGAAAAACCAAACCGATCTAATTACATAAAAAGAACTAGGGTTTTTAAGAGAACCGGCGGTTTTTACCTAAAACCGAAAAAACCGGCGGCGGCGGAACCGGCGGCAGCGGTGGGATTCCGGTGAGGCGGGGCGGCGGGTCTACGTGGGACGACGAGGCGAGACGGGCAGCGGCGCAGCGGAGCTACGGCTGCTGCTCGCTTCTACTGTGGCTGCGGCGGTGTGGCAAAGTGGGGCAAGGGTGGCAGCTATTTAAGGGAGGGGAGGGGCTGGGCAGCTTGGGGGAGGGGCCAGGCGTCGGGGAGGCCGACTCGGCCACGACGGTGATGGCGGCGGCGCATGCTGGAGCGGGACTCCCGCTCGGGGTCGGGGTGACGCAGTTGGGCCGGCAGGGCCGCTGGCCCAGTTCGGTCGAGGAAGTTTTTTTAAATAATTCTGCCGAAATAAAAATACTAGAGAAATATAAAAGAAATTCTAAAAATGCCAAAAGCAATTTTCCCCGTCTAAATAAAATATTTAGAACATAGTAAACATTTTCTTGGCCTAAAAATGCAATTTTGAAAAATGCATATTTTGCTAATTCAAATAAAATAGCAATAAATCCAAATAAAATAATTTATTTGATTTTAACATTTTTCCTCCAATATTCCTTTTATTTTGTAGAAGTCATATTATCTCCTCTATTATTTTTAATATTGGAAATATTTTTGGAGAGAAAAATAACTAAAACCAAAATGATCCTCTTTTCAATATTTGAGAAAATTCAAATATGAAAATAGATGAAATGCCCAACTCTCTCCGTGGGTCCTTGAGTTGCTTAGAATTTCCGGGATCGCAAACGAAATGCAAATAAAATTATGAGATGCATATGATGACCTATGTATAACATTGCAAATTGAAAATTTGGGATGTTACAAACCTACCCCCTTAAGATGAATCTCGTCCTCGAGATTCGGGTTGGCTAGAAAATAGGTGTGGGTGGCCTTTCCGTAGATCATCCTCTCATTACCAAGTGGCTTCATCCTCGGTATGGTGGCTCCATTGAACTTTGCAAAACTTGATAACCTTGCTGCGTGTAACTCGGCTGGCAAACTCGAGAATCTTGACTGGCTTCTCCTCGTAGGTCAGATCACTATCCAACTGAATTGCTTCCAGGGGCACTGTATTTCTCAGAGGAATATCGGCCATATCAGCATGGCACTTCTTCAACTAGGAAACGTGAAACACATCATAAACTCCTGACAATCCTTCGGGTAACTCCAACTTGTAGGCCACTTCTCCCATACGTTCCAACACTTGGTATGGTCCTACAAATCTCGAGGCTAACTTTCCCTTAACTCCAAAGTGTTTAACTCCTCGTAGATGTGACACACGAAGATATGCTCTGTCTCCGACTTCATAGACTACCTCCTTGCGTTTTGTATCGGCGTAACTCTTCTGCCTGGATTGAGCTACCTTCAGTCTGTCGCGAATCAACTTAACTTTCTCTTCAGACTCTTTGATCAAATCTGGTCCGAACAACTGGCGGTCTCCAACTTCATCCCAAATCAATGGTGTCCTACACCTCCTTCCATACAAGGCTTCGAAAGGGGCCATCTTCAAACTGGCCTGGTAGCTATTATTGTATGAGAACTCCGCGTAAGGCAAATTGTCATCCCAACTAGATCCATAATCTAGCGCACAAGCTCTCAACATGTCCTCCAGAATCTAATTGACTCTCTTGGTCTATCCATCTATCTGTGGATAAAAAGATGTACTAAACTCTAGAATGGTACCCAAAGTCTGGTGGAGCTGGTGCCAAAACTTTGAAGTAAACTATGTTCCTCTATCTGATACGATGGTCCTTGGAACTCCATGCAGACATACGATCATGGTCATATATATATTGGCCAACTTCGCACTTGTATAGGTGGTTTTCACTGGGATAAAGTGATCCACTTTGGTCAAACGATCCACTACTACCCTGATATAATCATAACCCGATCGGGTCCTGGGCAATCCGGTGATGAAATCCATGCCAATCTTATCCCACTTCCATTCAGGTATCGACATAGGCTGCAGTGATCCTGCTGGCTTCTGATGTTCTGCCTTCACTCTATGACATACATCACATACGGCTACATAGTCGGCAATATCCTTCTTCATACCTGTCCACCAGAAACGTTCCTTCAAATCCAAATATATCTTGGTGTTTCCGGGGTGTATCGAGTATGGCGAGTCGTGAGCTTCCTGAAGTATCAACTTCCTGATCTCTTCATTATTGGGTACATAAACACGGTCCTCAAACCACAAGGTGTCGTGCTCATCCTCACAAAAACCTTTGGATTTTCCTTTACTCATCCTCTCCTTTATCTCAGCAATTTCCTTATCATCCTTCTAAGCTTCTCGAATCTTTCCCAATAATGTTGACTGAACTTCCAATGCTGCAACAAAACCTCTAGGGACTATCTCCAAACGAAGCTCCCTGCGATCTTCGGCCAACTCTATTGGTAATCCTCCACTTACGAGGGTACTGGCATAACTCTTCCTGCTCAAATCATCTGCTATGACATTGGCCTTGCCTGGATGATAGTGCAACTTCATATCATAATATTTTATAAGCTCCAACCATCTCCTTTGCCTAAGATTTAGCCCCTTCTGTGTGAAAATGTACTTCAAACTCTTTTGATCAGCGTAGACATCACAACGATTTCCAACAAGAAAATGTCTCCAGGTCTTGAGCGCATGCACTACAGCTGCTAACTCCAAATCATGCATGGCATAATTCAACTCATGATGTCGAAGCTAACATAAGGCATATGAAACAACTCTTGCATCCTTCATAAGTACTCCTCCAAGTCCTAAGCCAGAAGCGTCGCAATACACTTGGAAATCTTTGCGTATATCTGGCAAAATCAGCACTGGGGCTGTAACCAATCGTTTCTTCAGCTCCTGAAAACTTGCCTCACATTCATCTGTCCATTTGAACTTGGTGTCCTTCTTCAACAACTCCATCATAGGTTTCGCAATCTTGGAAAAATTCTCAATGAACCTCCGATAATATCCCGCGAGTCCAAGAAAACTACGGATCTCTCCAACCGAGGTGGGTGATAGCCAATCAGTGACTGACTTAACCTTGGTAGGATCCATTGCTATACCTTCTCCTGATATAACATGTCCCATAAATCCTACTCCCTTCAACCAAAACTCACATTTGCCGAACTTGGCATACAACTGATGTTCCCCGAGCTTCTCGAGAACTAATCGCAAATGCTCCTTGTGTTCCTCTTCGTTCTTCGAGTATACCAAAAATATCATCTACGAACACCACGACAAACTTATCCAAGAACTCCATGAACACCTTATTCATCATACTCATGAAGTAGGTTGGGGCATTAGTCAATCCAAATGACATAACTATATACTCATATAACCCGTACCTTGTGGTGAATGTTGTCTTCGGTATATCCTGTTCTCGAATCTTCAACTTGTGGTATCCTGATCGCAGATCGATCTTGGAGAATACTTTAGCTCCTTGCAACTGATCAAAAAATAATTGATCATAGGCAGTGGGTACTTGTTCTTGATTGTCACTTCGTTCAATGCACGATAATCAACAACCATTCTCAATGATCCATCCTTCTTCTCAACCAAGAGCACTAGGGCTCCCCATGGTGACGCACTTCATCGAATGTAACCCTTCTCCAATAACTCCTTGATCTGCTTCTTAATCTCCTCCAGATCATTTGCGGGCATCCGGTATGGCCTGTTCGATATCGGTCCAGTGCCTGGCATCAGCTCTATCAAAAACTCAATGTTTCGGTCTAGCGGCATGCCTGGTAACTCCTCTGGAAATACATCCGGATAATCCTTTACTACAGGCACTTCCTCTTGAACAACTCCTGAGAGGGAATTTACTTGGGTTCTCCTTGGCGCGTGCCTGGATACATACTTAATCCTTTTTCCCTCCGGGGTGGTGAGAAAAATTGACTTACTGGCGCAATCGATGTTTCCTCCATACATCGACAGCCAATCCATTCGTAGTATCACATCCAATCCTTGTGACCCCAAAATTATTAGGTCTGAGGGGAAAACATGGCTACCAATGGTTAAGGGTATCCGATCGCACCATCGGCTGGCCATATACTCTGCTCCTGGTGAGCTTACTAACATGGGTGACCTAAGGGCTAAAGTGGGTAACTTATACTTGTCCACAAATCCCCTTGAAATGTATGAATGCAATGCACTAGTATCGAAAATAACGAGAGCGGTAAATGACTTCACCAAAAACTTACCGATGACTGCATCTGGCTGCTCTTCAACCTCCTCCACGTTAACGTGGTTCACTTGTCCCCTGTTGAAAGGGATGGGCTTCTTCCCAGAGCTTCCATTGCCGTTACCATTCTTTGCTTCAGAACACTCGGTGGCGTAGTGTCCAGTCTTCCTGCTCTTGAAACAAGTAATGTGACTTAGATCCTTCTTAGCAGGTGTGGCTGGGTTAGAACGGTTCTGATTGCTGCCTGCTCCATTCCTGTTTCCATTCTTGGGGCCACTGTGGTTATGCGAGCTTCCTCCATTATGGGTATGGCCTCCATGGTTATGGGTATATCCTCCCGAGTTCGGTGTAAAACGAGGCTTCTGTTGAGCTCCTGTATTGTACTTCCCTTGTCCATACTTCCTTTTGCGGCTCTCAATCTGTTGTTGCTTCCCTTCAATCATAAGAGCCTTATCTACCAACTCCTGGTAGTTGTTGAATGTTGCCACCATTAACTGCATACTCATCTCATCATTCAGCCCTTCCATAAACTTCTCTTGCTTTGCGGCATCTGTGGCCACATCATCAGGGGGATATCAGGCTAACTTGCTAAACGCATCCACATAGTGCCCCATAGTACGGTTTCCCTGGCGTAAGTTGTGAAACTCACGCTTATTCATGCGCATAGCTCCAGTTGAGACATGAGTGGTGTGGAATGCTTGCTGAAACTGCTCCCAAGTGACATTGGATATAGAGAAAGTGGTTGTGTAATTCTCCCACCATGAGGCTGCAGGTCCATCCAATTGGTGTGTAGCAAAACGCACCTTCTCAGCATCTGTGCAACCTGCAGTGGTCAAGTCCCTTCCAATCCTTCGTAGCCAGACATCAACAACTATTGGCTCTGTGCTACTGGAAAACACCTATAACCTCTGAAAACGGGCTAAGTTGTCAACAGGAGGTGGTGGCGGTGGGTTGTTGTTGTTGTTGCCCTGGTTCTGGACTAGCAACTGCATCAGTGTATTCTGCTGTTGGATCAACTGGGTGAGCTCCGGTGGGAAGACAAATCCGGGGTCACGTCTCGGAGGCATCTGATGGGTTTAGAGGGGAGAGATTACAATAGAAATGAGGTCTAGTGAGAAAGCACTACCCATATGCACATGAGACAAACACATTCATATCACATCAAAACAATTCAAGCAAGGGCATACAATCGATCTAACTATCATTACAGTGCTCGGACTACTAATATATACATGGGGAAATACTATTGACAATATGGTGGTCTACTAGAAATTTTGATCGGTGGAAGACTCCATGATATCCGCTCCAGCTTAGTATTCATAATCATCATCACTACTATCAGGGTCAGAGTCGGTGTCGTTGATGGTGATGTAGTCCTTGGGATGGTCGTCATTTCCTCCTAGCGCGGGGTCTCCCATGAACTCTCCTAGCTTCCTTGTCAGGTCATCATTCTTCTCCACTAGTATTGTGATTTCCTCCTTGTATCCGTCGTGTGTAGACTTGAGTTCCTCTTCAAGCTCCATGTTCCTAGTCATCAACTTCTTCAGATCTATCATGCTTGCACACATCTGGTTCTCCTGGCGACGAATATGCTGGTTTAACTCCTGGATGAAGGCTGCAATGGACCTATCCCTCCTGGTGCTTACCATCTCCCATTGCTCATCTCGGCGCCTACATATCTGGTAGATGGTGTCCTTAAGATCCTTGTGATAAACTTCGTCGACGCGTCCTATGGCGATGTGGGCTGCCATGCTCTTTCCTAGACTCCAGGTTGGTGCATCAAAAGAAAACTCTATGGGTTCAGTGACTGGCGTGAATGTCCTTCCTGGAACTTGAACTCAAATCATCCAATGTTCCTCTTCTGGTAAAGTGGCGGTGTAGGTCCTAGTGAAGCTTGGTATTCTGATGTTCAGGTACCTAGTGGCTTCCTTCAAGTGTCGTCCAAAGGGTGTGTCTTCATCCGGTTGTCCAAACTTATTCCTTGTGTCCGCCATCCTATAGAGTAGAAAATGGAGGGGAGTCAGAAATGAGTAGAGAAGAGTGACCTATGGCTTATCTTAGTGGTTGTGTCCTATAGTCAGCCTGTGCTCTGATACCATCTTGTAGCGATCTGACCTCAGGCGGTCAAATCTCTGTGTATAAGTATCATCCCTGGATCGGTAATGCTGACACACACAGTACTTGAAGGATTTATTACAGAGTTCAATCGCACACTTATTACATCGAATGTCTCAAAAGAGAACTTATTACAATAAATATGGCTTAAGACCATCTAAATAAGATAACAGCGGAAAGCTTGGAAGATAAAGTGAGTCCAACAACTCCAACAGCATAGCTGAGTGCACGACAATGACCTAGCGCACCTTACTCTTCGTCTCAAATGTCTACAACATGATACGTTGCAGCCCGAAAATGGGTCAGCACATGGAATATGTTGGCAATATAACACAGTAGAGCAATGAACAGAATAAAATCTATCACTACATGCATATATTGTTGGTGGAGGCTCTATGGTTATAATGTTTTGCGAAAAGCCAATTTTTCCCTACAACAATGAAATATATTTTGTTTAACTATCATGGTAGTTGTTAAACATTGAGAAGGTTCCTCCAACTCAATCCCAATTAAGCAGTATTAATAATCCAACCAATTTAATTTAGAGTGATGAGATCAACATGATAATTCAAGTACCATATACTCAAGATGTCCATAACCGGGGACACGGCTAACCATGATTATCTTATACACTCTGCAGAGGTTTGTGCACTTTTCCCCACAATACTCGATCTCCTCCGTTGGATTTCTTGCACTACATGGTGTTTGAGAAATGGATGACCGAGACACAGTCTTTCAAAAACATTAACTCTTTACTCTGGGTAGACAGTACCAACCTACATCCCCTACATCTGCTAGTCTACCATTGAAAGAGGTCATGCAACATACTCAACTATGCTAGAGCCCATAATAGCTTGTGGCTGCACACGGAAGTTTCTAGCATGAATAATCTTATGATCCCTTTGAGCCTGGGTGGCGAACCATAGGATGATCACACAGTTACTCTGAGATATCCTAGGACAACACTGGATTCTCCACATGGCCGCAACCAATCCACCCAGATGTCTATTTAAGTAGCCACCTTAAGTTAACCATTAATTAACTCTCACATTTGTCATGGATACGCTCAAACCCAATCCACGTCTACCAGCATAGCATGGCATTATAAGCATAACATAGAAGTAACTCCCAAGGGTTTGATAATAAAAGGGCAATAGGTTCTACCTCATCATCTACTTCCCAAACCCACAAGTTAACATATCCTACTCACGCAAATGTTTGAGGACTGTAAATAATGCATAAAAACTAGGTAACTAAGGGGTATGATCAATGTGGTACTTGCCTTGCTGATGATCCACAAACCCTAGAGACTAGTAGTAGCACGCTGCGCACTCCGGGTATTCTATCGCAAACAAACAATAGCATACATAAGCACTCAAACATAGATGCAAGGGTAAAACTCCAATAAGAAGATCCAAATCTTAAAGTTCAACTAAAGAGGTTCGATTTGCAAAAAGAAACGGCCAAATCAGAGCTACGGAACTAAGACTACGGTCAAAACAGCTTTGAACTCAAAACTGGTTGAAACCAAATTTTAAATTGTCAAAATCATGTTCAAGTTGATTAAACAGAAAGAGGGGCTCGAGACAAAGACTTTGGCATTGGTTTCACTGGATTTGGACAAACAGTTGAAAAGTTGCGAGGGTTTGAAGATCAGGGGCTAATCTGCGATAAATATAATCGTGGATAGGTCCCTGGCCGAAAATAAATGGAAAAAAGAAAAATCTATTGGACGAACGTCCTCTAACAAAGACAAACGGCGAATTCGTTTGTTAAAACGAATGAACAAACGGATGCTAAATAACTAAACCGAAGCAAAACCGAACCGATCTAATTACATAAAAACAAACTAGGGTTTTTAAGAAAACCGATGGTTTTTACCTAAAGCCAAAAAAATGGCGACAACGGATCCGGCGGCGGCGGGGGGATTCCGGCAAGGTGGGGTGGCGGGTCTGCGCGGGACGGCAAGGAGCGGTGCGGGCGGCGCGGCGCTGCGGCGGTTCGGCCGGCGGTGGGGTGGCAGGCGGGCGGCGGCGCGGCAGAGCGGCGGCGGCTGCTTGCTGCTGCTGCGGCTGCAGCGGGGTGGCAAAGTGGGGCGGGGGCGGCGGCTATTTAAGGTCGGGGAGGGGCTGGGCGGCTTGGGGGCGGGGCCAGGCAGGGGGAAGCCGACTCGGCCATGGCGGCGATGGCGGCGGCGCGTGCTGGAGCGGGACTCCCACTCGGGGTCGGGGGTGACGAGGCTGGGCCGGCTGGGCCGCTGGCCCAGTTCAGTCCAGGAAGTATTTTTTTAAATAATTCTGCCGAAATAAAAATCCTAAAGAAATATAAAAAAATTCTAAAAATGCCAAAAACAATTTTCCCCGTCTAAGTAAAATATTTAGAACATTATGAACATTTTCCTGGCCTAAAAATGCAATTTTGAAAAATGCATATTTTTCTAATTCAAATAAAATAGCAATAAAATCCAAATAAAATAATTTATTTGATTTTAACATTTTTCCTCCAATATTTCTTTTATTTTGGAGAAGTCATATTATCTCCTCTCTCTTATTTTTAATTGGAAATATTTTCAAAGAGAAACATAACTAAAACAAAAATGATCCTCTTTTCAATATTTGAGAAAATTCAAATATGAAAATAGATGAAATCCCCAACTCTCTCCGTGGGTCCTCGAGTTGCTTAGAATTTCTAGGATCGCAAACGAAATTCAAATAAAATTATGAGATGCATATTATGACGGATGTATAACATTCCAAATCGGAAATTTGGGATGTTACGATTATTGTTATAGCCTCGTATTTCTTCTCCAAAATTTTGGTTTGATTTGGCCAACTAGATTGATTTTTCTTGCCATGGGAAGAGGTGCTTTGTGATGGCTTCGATCTTGCGGTGCTCAATCTTAGTGAAATAAACATACATGACACGCATGTATCATTGCTATTAAGGATAAAGAGATGGGGTCTATTCCTACATGAATAGATCTTATCTACATCATCTCATCATTCTTATTGCATTACTCCGTTTTTCCATGAACTTAATACACTAGATGCAAGTTGGATAGCGGTCAATGTGGGGAGTAATAGTAGTAGATGCAGAATCATGCTGGTCTACTAATCTTGGACGTGATGCCTATATACTTGATCATTGCCTTTGATATCGTCATGATTATTCTCTTTTCTATCAATTGCCCAATAGTAATTTTTTTACGCACCGTATGCTATTTGCTTGGGAGAAGCCTGATGTCAGTGGAAAACGACACCTATGGGGTCACTGCGATCCCTTCTACGGTTGGTGGGCGCAGGGTTGTGCAAAGAGCGGGTCTGGCTGTCAGCACGCAAATCATTTACCCAGGTTCGGGCCGTGGAGAAGCGTAAAACCCTAGTCCTTCATTGATGTATATTTGAGTGTTCTTGTGTTCTTGAACTAGCTATGATGGCTCTCTAGTCCAAAAGATCCGAATCCCTCTCCAGTATGCCTCGCGCCTCCTTTTATAGACAAAAGGGGTCGCCACAGTGGCACACAGGAGGTGGAAAGGTGTACAAGGGTCGAGTCTATCCCCTGGCATCGTCGGACAAACGCATTTATTGTGCTGCCGACGTGCCCCTCTTGCTTTATTGGGGACGGCAAAGAAGCTTGCCTCAGCTGTCGTTGCCTCGCCTGGCTCCGACGCGCATCCAAGCTGACGAGGCGTTGTAGCGCCACGTTGGCTGGTTGTTGGGCTGGCGTGGTGGTGGAGCTTTCACGAAGATCTGCATGCCACCTCGCAGGTGCTTGCTGAGTGGGTGTGGAGGCCGCACGCTGCCACATAGATGCCTGCTCAGCTGGTCGAGCTAGCAGCTGCGTGGGAGCGGCGGTGGAGTCTTGGCTGGTGTGGGCCTGGCTGCGGCCCCGCGGGTGTCTTTGGCAAGGGCCTTGCCGGGGGCCCTACAAGGGTCTTGCCGCGGCACCATGGTCGTCCTCGGCAAGGATCTTGCCAGGGGTCTCGTGGACTTCCTTGGCAAGGATCTCGTCAAGGATCGTCATCTTCCGGTGCTCGTCTGATCTTGCGTATTTAGGATCTCTACAAATATGTGCATGCCACCACGGAGGTGCCTCCCGAGCCTTGGTTCCAATGTAGTTGATGGCATTGGAAACCCTTGGGCTCAAGGGTGGTGCGCTCCATTGGCGTCAGGCAAGTTGCCCTAGCAAGGATCTTGCCGAGGATGCGGAAGCCACCCCGGCAAGGGACTTGCCGGGGGAGTCCACCCCGCCCTCTTGCTCTCTTTGCGCCCCTAGTCTTGGCGTTGCTTTGGTCGTCTTGTGTTCCGGCATCCCTCCTCTGCCTTGCTCAGTGTGGCCATGGGCGTGGCTCTGACTGCCCGTGCACAAGTAAAGGGGTCCAAAAGGAGAGCCCCTACTTTTGTACACCGACAGGAGCCCCCGGGCATGGGCCACACATAAACGCGACGCGTTGTTGGGCTAGGCCCAGAACGGTGTGCGGGCAGGTGGGCGGATTTTTACTGTACTAACTTCTCCGTCCACTGCGCTTCCCCACGACCCGCATTGAACGCGCGACGTGGGGGGTCATGCGTGACATGGGGGTCATGTGTGGGGCGGTTTCCACACACATGTGTCACATCATGGAAAAGAGGCGGCTCGCACCTTCCCCATAAAAAGAGGAAAACGCAGAGGCGCGGCTCATTTACTGAGTGGGCTCGGGTCGTGGTCTTCAAGGCACCCGCGCCCCACGACCACGGGGCGGAGAACGGTTGTCTCATCTGTCCCCACGATTTCCTCTCTCCCGCCACATGTCCCCCGTGCTCTGAAGATGGTAGGCGGTGGGTGCGGGCCTTGAATGACGAGGCGGGGAAACGGGCCGCTGCTGGTTGGGGCAGCGGGCCGGCCTCGATTCTCTGCGCCCCTGATGGTCAGATTGGCTGAGTGGGGCGGCCAAGTCTTGACCCCGCCCCTTTATAAGAAGGGGGAGGGGATGGCACCCCACAATCTTTCGTCATTCCTCTCCTTCCACCTCGGCTCCACTCTTTCATCTGCCATGGCGAGAGGGGGCGCCGGCCCTTTGACGGTGATGGCGAGGGTCTCTGCTCGACAGCGCGTCCCCCCTTCCCAAGAGCCCAAGCGGCAGAGCCGCCACAAGAGGAAGGGGGAGGGGGCGAGGCCGAGGCCGGCATGGTTCTTGGGGAAGAGGGGGACGGGGCTGCGCACCGACCTTGCCTGCGCCAACAATGCCTCCCCCAATGGAGGGCCACGTCGGGGACCAGCCTCGTGAGTTCTTCATCAGGCTGCGTCGGCCACCCTCCGTCGCCTTCGTCTCCCTGCGCCATTCGCTCGGGAGATGGAGCTCGATCCGCCCCAAACCCTGAGGTTGCATATGAGGGGCTGCGGGAACAGCGGCACACGGGTCGACGTCGACTTTCCCGCCCCTCACGTCATGTACCTTCGTCGAGGATGGAAGACTTTCGCTCGTATCCACAGCCCGGCGGCGGGGTTCGTTCTCTATTTCAAATTAATAGAAAACGGCCTGCTCTCCATCAAGGTCTTTGGACACTCTGGAACTCGCCTGAAGTGCTGCATGGAGAGCTCCTCCGACGATGAAGACTCCTCCTCAAGCGGGAGTGATGAGGAGGACAGCAACAGCGACGACGAGAGCGTCGAGCGAGGGCACGTCGACCTCGTCTCCGACTGAGCGCGTCGCCCCTCCCTCCGCCATGCACTCTGCCGAGGGCCTTCCTCGTCAAGCTCTCCATTGGCGCGTTCCCTGTCTCCTCCTTTTTGCCTTCACCTGCCACACCTGGGAGGAAAAGGGCAAGAACGAGGATCACGGGGAACTTATCTTTTCTAGTTTGTAAGCCTGTGGGCACTCGTTAAATTTCAAAATTTGTAATCCCCTTGTTCATGTACCCATTTCGTATGAATTGTACTTGTTTGCAATGTATGAATAAAAGGAAGGGTGTTTGCCGGGTTCCATTTGTGCGTGGGCGAGGGGCACACTGAGGAACACGTCCTTGTTATCTTAAGATAAATATGGTATTCCGGCAACAGGCCTTGCCACCCGACTGCAGTCACGCTCTTGGCGGAGGTAGGGGTCGACTACGATTAGGCCTTTCGCTCGCCCTCTTCCCACCGCACTACAACCAAGTTCCAGTCCAAAGTAGAGTTTTCGGACACGGGACGGAGGGGGCAAGATGGTACGAGAGCGAGCGAAGCCTTATACGTTCAAGGTTCATACGGGCGCACAAAGTGGGGGGAGAATAACTTATCTGACGTTGCAGCCTCCGGCAACCTTGGCTTATCATGGTTAGATCCTTGTGTATGCAGCCCCCGGCAACCTTGGTTTGTCGGGGCCGGAGCGCCGGCTTGTTCTTTTTCTTGCCAATAGCTCAGCAGTAATGTCCATGTACCCTGCGAACCAAAGAGGACGGAAAGGAACAGAGTGACGCACACTCGACCTCTATGCTAGGAGTTAGCCGCCGCTAAGCACTATCAACCCTAACCGATGGAGAGACTCGACCTAGCATGCATGCTAAAACTTAGGGCGCCAGCACTTCATTTATTTATGTCAGGGTCTGCACCTGGCTTTGTACAAAGGGTTATATGCCTTGCCGGAAGGCTTGTACAAAAGGTGGTTTGCCGGGGGGCGGCAACCGCGCCTTATGGATAAAACTTGCGAAGATGTTTGATGTTCCAGGAGTTGCTCACTGGAACACCATCTTCGGTCTCCAGGCGGACTCCATCAGGCCTGGTGACTCGTATTACCTGATAAGGGCCTTCCCACTTTTGCGTCAACTTGTTGGAATTCTTGGATGACTGAACGTGCCAAAGAACAAGGTCGCCTTCCTCAAAGCTTCAGGCATGAACCTTGCGACTATGGTAACGGCGCAAGGCTTGCTGGTAGCGTGCTGCTCGTACAGCCGCCCGAAGACGATCTTCCTCAAGGAGCGTTGCATCATCTTGCCACAATTGCTCTTGCTCAAGCTCATCATAAGCGAGCACTCGAGGTGACCCGTATGTGAGTTCTATGGGGAGAACTGCTTCTGCCCCGTAAACGAGGGAGAAGGGTGTCTGATCGGTGGCTCGATTTGGCATCGTTCTGATTGACCAAAGAACCGCCGACGGTTCATCAATCTAGCGTCTCCGCACCTGCGTAACCTGTCAAAAGTCCTTGTCTGGAGGCCTCGCAACACTTCAGCATTTGCCCTCTCAGTCTGGCCATTGCTCCATGGATGTGCAACAGAAGCAAAACAGACCTTGTTGTCGAGGTCCTGGATGTACTGCATGAAGGCGTGGCTCGTGAACTGTGTGTCGTTGTCGGTGATGATTCTATTTGGCACACCGAAATGATAGGCTAGCCCCTTAAAGAATTTGACGGCTGATTGTGTTGTCACCTTTCTCACTGTCTCCACCTCCGGCCACTTTGTGAACTTGTCGATTGCAACGTACAAGTACTCAAAGCCCCCGATAGCATGGGGAAAGGGGCCCAGTATGTCGAGCCCCCAGACCGAGAATGGCCAGGAAAGAGGGATTGTTTGGAGCGCTTGAGCTAGCTGATGAAGCTTCTTCGAATGGAACTGACATGCTTCACACTTGTTTACTAGTGCCGTTGCACCCTTGAGGGCAGTGGGCCAGAAGAAACCTTGCCGGAATGCCTTGCCGGCAAGGGGCCTTGACCCTATGTGGGAGCCACATATGCCTCCATGTATCTCTGCCAACAACTCCAGTCCTTCCTCCCGGGGAATGCACTTCAATTTCACACCGTTTGGTCTTTTTTTGTATAGGACATCGTCGACGAACTGATACAAGGCAGACCAACGGGCTACTTTCTCGGCTTCTTCCTTCTCCTCAGGGAGTTCCCTTGTTTGGAGGAATCGGACGATATGTTGCGCCCATGCCGGAGCCTGAGGCTCGACGACAAGGACTAAAGGCGCTTCCTCAGCCCTAGGAGCAGCTATCTCTACAGCCAGGACTTGACCCCTCGTCGGAGTCGGTTGCCCCGTGGCTGGCTCAGTGTCCACGGCAACATCCTTGCCGGCGGCTCCTAGGAGATCGGCGGGAAAGTACTTGTTGGGGCCTGATTTCCTTCGCTTGTTCTGCTTTGTTGATGGTTCAATGAATGGTTGAGTCAGCCGAAGCACAAAAGTACCTGGTTCCATAGGTAGTTTGAACGCGACGCGCTTCGACAGGTAGTCGGCGATGTCGTTCTCCACTCGGGGAACATGCTCCTCCTGTATACCGTCAAAGCGCTCCTCCAGCTTCCTCACCTCATCTATGTAGGCCTCCATCAATGGGCTTTGATAATTTTGTTAACTTGCCTGACAACAAGTTGTGAATCACCCCTGACGATGAGCTTCTTGATCCTGAGGTCTGCCGTGATCCTGAGACCGGCAAGCACCCCTCGTATTCAGCAGTGTTGTTCGTGGACATCTCCTTGGGAAAGTGCATCTGGATTACATACTTGAGGTGCTCTCCGGTGGGTGCGACGAGCAACACACCAGCACTGGCGCCTTGCAACGAGATAGCCCCGTCAAAGTACATAATCCAGTTGCGGCTTACCTCCTTGCCAGGGTGGGTGGTCTCCTGGATCTCTTCGTCGGGCGTTAAGAACTCGGCAATGAACTCTGCTAAGACTCTGCTCTGGATTGTTGAAGTACTTTCAAACTTCAAACCAAATCCCGACAGCTCTACGGCCCACTCCACAATCCTCCCGGTTGCGTCTGGGTTATGCAATATCCATTGCAATGGGAGGCGAGTGACGACGGTGATCTCGTGTGCTTGGAAGTAATGACGCAGCTTCCTCGAGGCCATAAGGAGGCCGAAGGGCAATTTCTGCACACCGGAGTACCTTGACCTAGCCCCTTGCAAGAGGGAGCTGACAAAGTAAACCGGGTGCTACATCATTTTCTTCTTCTGCAGCACTTCGTCTAGTTGCGTAGGACCTGTCCCGCTAGCGTCAGACCCTGCTGGGGGCCCTGCCTCTTCGTCGACCTCTCTCTGCGCCACTAGTGCGGCACTGACCACTTGATTCATTGCCGCCAGATACAGCAGCAATGGCTCTTGTGGTTTGGGTGCAACCAGTATCGGTGTAGAGGAGAGGTATTTCTTCAAATCCTGCAGCGCTGCTTCGGCCTCTGGGGTCCATTCCATTTGGGCCCGCCTTTTTCAAGATTTTAAAAAAGGGAAGGGCACGCTCAGCAGACCTGGAGATGAATCTGCTCATGGCGGCAACGCAACCAGTGAGCCGACGCACATCCTTGATCCGCTTGGGTGCCTTAATCTACAAAATAGCCTTGATCTTATCTGGATTTTCCTCGATCCCACGCTGTGACACAAAGAACTTGAGAAGTTTGCCGGACGGAACGCTGAAGACACACTTCGCAGGGTTCAACTAGAGGTTGATCTTGCGTAGATTCGGAAACTTCTCTTCCAAATATGTACAAGTGTCGCCCTGTCCTTGGTTTTGACCACTATGCCATCCATATAAGATTCCATATTTCTATGTAGTTGGGGCTCAAAACCAATCTGGACTGCCCTTGCAAATGTCGAGCCAGCACTCTTCAACCCGAAAGGCATCCATAAAAAGCAATACGTGCCACATGGGGTGATGAACGATGTCTTCTCTTCGTCTTCTCTTGTCATGAAGATCTGGTCGTACCCCGAGTAGGTGTCAAGGAATGATAACAGATCACACCCGGCCGTGGAGTCAACAATCTGGTCAATGCGCGGCAACGGGAAAGGGTCCTTGGGACAAGCCTTATTGATATCTGTGTAGTCAATACACAGCCTCCACTTCCCATTTGCCTTGCGCACCACCACCGGATTGGCCAACCACGTTAGATGGAGTACTCCTCTCACCAAGCCTGCCGCTTCCATCTTCCTGATCTCCTCCGTGATGAACTCATGCCGTTCCAAAGCTTGCTTCCTGACCTTCTGCTTGATGGGCCGCGCATGAGGACAGACAGCAAGATGGTGCTCAATCACCTCCCTGGGAACGCTAGGGATGTCGGATGCTTTCCATGCAAACACACTACGACATTCGCCCGCGGGAAGGTGATGAGCGCGCTTTCCTATTTGCTGTCTAGGGTGGAGCTTATGGTGAAAGCCCCTCCCGTGCCATCCTCCTCGACACCCTCTTGGTCTCTGGTGGCGCAGCTCTGGATTTCTTGCTCTTGCCGGTGGAGCTCTCTAGCACGTCCTCGATGGGAGCACCACACTCCGAAGAGGTGCACTTGCCGGAGTGGGTGCGAGAGGTCTTGCTGGTCTTCTTCCCTGTCGGGGCTCCAGCGGCAGGAGCGAGTGCCTTAGCGGCAGTCGCTGCAGCTGCATCCTGATAGAGTTGGTCAGCGCAGATCAGTGCGTCCTTTTTGTTGGAGGGGACGGTGATGATGGTCATCAGCCCCGGCATCTTCAGCGTGTTGTAGGCGTAATGCGACGCCGCCATAAACTTGGCTAGTGTCGGGCGACCGAGGATCCCATTGTAGGGCAAGGGGATCTCGGCTACATCGAAAACAATCATCCCCGTCCTGTAGTTTAACTCGCCTCCAAACATCACGAGTAGCGTGACCTTACCCTTCGGTTGACTCCTCCCCGGGTTGACCCCTTGAAATGTGCATGTCTCTTCGAGGTCTCCATGAGGAATCTGCAGCCTTTTGATTACAACGAGCGAGATCAAGTTCAGACCGGCCCCGCCGTCAACTAGCATCTTCGTCACCTTAAGGTTGCGTATTTTTGGCGAGACCAACAACCGCAAACACCCAACCACAGTTGTGCGATCAGGGTGGTCCTCGGCATCAAAAATGATAGGCGTGCTGGACAACTTCAGTGGCCTCTGAGCATTGAGTGATGGTTCCGCCACTGTGATCTCACACGCCCACTGCTTGAGCTAGCGGTGAGAAGTGTGCAGCGAGGCGCCACCGTCGACACACATGGCCTCTGTAGCCTTTTGGAACTCGTGCTCGCCGGACTCGTTATCTTCGTCATGATCATCTCCTTGCTTCTTGTCACGGCCCTGAGCAGGCCTCTCTTGCTAGTTATCCTTTCCGTGGCGACCTCCTTGGCCGCCACGTTTCTTGCCGGATCCCTCGGCACCATCCTGGCCCTTCTCCTTATACCGCCTGTCATACTCAACTTTTTGCTTCTTAGCAAACAACTCGACTTGCCGGCAGTTCTGGAGGTCGTGGCCCTTGGTGCGGTGGATCTTGCAATATTGCTTGTCGGAGCCTCCTGGCTTGTCGGCAGCTGCCAAGGCCCAGCAAGCGGCGCATCCGGCAATTTCCTTGCCGGGGTCGTCTACCTTGGCCCTCTTGGCAGCACCGGTGTCCTCGGATCCCTCAACGGCAAGCATGGTCTTGCCCTTGTGCTTCCCATTGCAGCGCCGGCCCTTCTTCGTCGGGGTGGCTGTGTCTTCGTCTGTGGAGTCGATTTCCGCACTGGCATCCTCGCCAGGGTACTTCCTCCCCTCTTCAGCTCGAGCTCACCTATCATCCAAAACATAAAGTTCGGCCACATCTTTGACCTTGTTCATCACCAACTCTTCCCGCATCTTGCGGTTGCGCACATTCTGATGGAATGCGCTAATTACGGCGGCGGGATGAACATCTGGGATGTTGCATTTGAAGGAAATATGCCCTAGAGGCAATAATAATGTTATTATTTTATTTCCTTATATCATGATAAATGTTTATTATTCATGCTAGAATTGTATTATCCGGAAACATAATACTTGTGTGAATACATAGACAAACCAAACGTCACTAGTATGCCTCTACTTGACTAGCTCCTTGATCAAAGATGGTTATGTTTCCTAGCCATAGACATGTGTTGTCATTTGATTAATGGGATCACATCATTAGGAGAATGATGTGATTGACATGACCCATTCCATTAGCTTAGCACCCGATCGTTTAGTATGTTGGTATTGCTTTCTTCATGACTTATACATGTTCCTATGACTATGAGATTATGCAACTCCCGTTTACCGGAGGAACACTTTGTGTGCTACCAAACGTCACAACGTAACTGGGTGATTATAAAGGAGCTCTACAGGTGTCTCCAAAGGTAAATGTTGGGTTGGCGTATTTCGAGATTAGGATTTGTCATTCCGATTGTCGGAGAGGTATCTCTGGGCCCTCTCGGTAATGCACATCACATAAGCCTTGCAAGCATTGCAACTAATGAGTTAGTTGCGAGATGATGTATTACGAAACGAGTAAAGAGACTTGCCGGTAACGAGATTGAACTAGGTATTGAGATACCGACGATCGAATCTCGGGAAAGTAACATACCGATGACAAAGGGAACAAAGTATGTTGTTATGCGGTCTGACCGATAAAGATCTTCATAGAATATGTAGGAGCCAATATGAGCATCCAGGTTCCGCTATTGGTTATTGACCGGAGACGTGTCTCGGTCATGTCTACATTGTTCTCGAACCCGTAGGGTCCGCACGCTTAAGGTTTCGATGACAGTTATATTATGAGTTTATGCTTTTTGATGTACCGAAGTTTGTTCGGAGTCCCGGATGTGATCACGGACATGACGAGGAGTCTCGAAATGGTCGAGACATAAAGATTGATATATTGGAAGCCTATATTTGGATATCGGAAGTGTTCCGGGTGAAATCGGGATTTTACCGGAGTACCGGGAGGTTACCGGAACCCCCCGGGAGGTATATGGGCCTTAGTGGGCTTTAGTGGAAGAGAGGAGAGGTGGCCAGGGCTGGGCCGCGCGCCCCTCCCCCCTAGTCCGAATAGGACAAGGAGAGGGGGGCGGCGCCCCCCCTTCCTTCTCTCTCTCCTCTTTCCCCCTTCCCGAATCCTATTCCAACTAGGAAAGGGGGGAATCCTACTCCCGGTGGGAGTAGGACTCCTCCTGGCGCGCCCTCCTCCTGGCCGGCCGCACCCCCCCCCCTTGATCCTTTATATACGGGGGCAGGGGGCACCCCTAGACACAAGTTGATCCACGTGATCATATTCTTAGCCGTGTGCGGTGCCCCCTTCCACCATAATCCTCGATAATATTGTAGCGGTGCTTAGACGAAGCCCTGCAATGGTAGTACATCAAGATCGTCACCACGCCGTCGTGCTGACGGAACTCTTCTCCGACACTTTGCTGGATCGGAGTCCGGGGATCGTCATCGAGCTGAACGTGTGCTAGAACTCGGAGGTGCCGTAGTTTCGGTGCTTGATCGGTCGGGCCATGAAGACGTACGACTACATCAACCGTGTTGTGCTAACACTTCCGATGTCGGTCTACAAGGGTATGTAGATCACACTCTCCCCTCTTGTTGTTATGCATCACCATGATCTTGCGTGTGCGTAGGAAATTTTTTGAAATTACTACGTTCCCCAACAGTGGCATCCGAGCCTAGGTTTTATGTGTTGATGTTATATGCACGAGTAGAACACAAGTGAGTTGTGGGCGATATAAGTCATACTGCTTACCAGCATGTCATACTTTGGTTCGGCGATATTGTTGGACGAAGCGGCCCGGACCGACATTACGCGTACGCTTACTCGAGACCGGTTCTCCCGACGTGCTTTGCACATAGGTGGCTTGCGGGTGACAGTTTCTCCAACTTTAGTTGAACCGAGTGTGGCTACGCCCAGTCCTTGCGAAGGTTAAAACAGCACCAACTTGACAAACTATCGTTGTGGTTTTGATGCGTAGGTAAGATTGGTTCTTGCTTAAGCCCGTAGCAGCCACGTAAAACTTGCAACAACAAAGTAGAGGACGTCTAACTTATTTTTGCAGGGCATGTTGTGATGTGATATGGTTAAGACATGATGCTAAATTTTATTGTATGAGATGATCATGTTTTGTAACCGAGTTATCGGCAACTGGCAGGAGCCATATGGTTGTCGCTTTATTGTATGCAATGCAATCGCGCTGTAATGCTTTACTTTATCACTAAGCGGTAGCGATAGTCGTGGAAGCATAAGATTGGCGAGACGACAACGATGCTACGATGGAGATCAAGGTGTCGCGCCGGTGACGATGGTGATCACGACGGTGCTTCAAAGATGGAGATCACAAGCACAAGATGATGATGGCCATATCATATCACTTATATTGATTGCATGTGATGTTTATCTTTTATGCATCTTATCTTGCTTTGATTGACGGTAGCATTATAAGATGATCTCTCACTAATTATCAAGAAGTGTTCTCCCTGAGTATGCACCGTTGCGAAAGTTCTTCGTGCTGAGACACCACGTGATGATCGGGTGTGATAGGCTCTACGTTCAAATACAACGGGTGCAAAACAGTTGCACACGCGGAATACTCAGGTTATACTTGACGAGCCAAGCATATACAGATATGGCCTCGGAACACGGAGACCGAAAGGTCGAGCGTGAATCATATAGTAGATATGATCAACATAGTGATGTTCACCAATGAAACTACTCCATCTCACGTGATGATCGGACATGGTTTAGTTGATTTGGATCACGTAATCACTTAGAGATTAGAGGGATGTCTATCTAAGTGGGAGTTCTTTAAGTAATATGATTAATTGAACCTAAATTTATCATGAAACTTAGTACCTGATAGTATCTTGCTTGTTTATGCTTGATTGTAGATAGATGGCCCGTGCTGTTGTTCCGTTGAATTTTAATGCGTTCCTTGAGAAAGCAAAGTTGAAAGATGATGGTAGCAATTACACGGACTGGGTCCGTAACTTGAGGATTATCCTCATTGCTGCACAGAAGAATTACGTCCTGGAAGCACCGCTGGGTGCCAGGCCTGCTGCTGGAGCAACACCAGATGTTATGAACGTCTGGCAGAGCAAAGCTGATGACTACTCGATAGTTCAGTGTGCCATGCTTTACGGCTTAGAATCGGGACTTCAACGACGTTTTGAACGTCATGGAGCATATGAGATGTTCCAGGAGTTGAAGTTAATATTTCAAGCAAATGCCCGGATTGAGAGATATGAAGTCTCCAATAAGTTCTATAGCTGCAAGATGGAGGAGAACAGTTCTGTCAGTGAGCATATACTCAAAATGTCTGGGTATAATAATCACTTGATTCAATTGGGAGTTAATCTTCCAGATGATTGCGTCATTGACAGAATTCTCCAATCACTGCCACCAAGCTACAAGAGCTTCGTGATGAACTATAATATGCAAGGGATGAATAAGACTATTCCCGAGCTCTTCGCAATGCTGAAAGCTGCGGAGGTAGAAATCAAGAAGGAGCATCAAGTGTTGATGGTCAACAAGACCACTAGTTTCAAGAAAAAGGGCAAAGGGAAGAAGAAGGGGAACTTCAAAAAGAACAGCAAGCAAGTTGCTACTCAAGAGAAGAAACCCAAACCTGGACCTAAGCCTGAAACTGAGTGCTTCTACTGCAAGCAGACTGGTCACTGGAAGCGGAACTGCCCCAAGTATTTGGCGGATAAGAAGGATGGCAAGGTGAACAAAGGTATATGTGATATACATGTTATTGATGTGTACCTTACTAATGCTCGCAGTAGCACCTGGGTATTTGATACTGGTTCTGTTGCTAATATTTGCAACTCGAAACAGGGACTACGGATTAAGCGAAGATTGGCTAAGGACAAGGTGACGATGCGCGTGGGAAATGGTTCCAAAGTCGATGTGATCGCAGTCGGCACGCTACCTCTACATCTACCTTCGGGATTAGTATTAGACCTAAATAATTGTTATTTGGTGCTAGCGTTAAGCATGAACATTATATCTGGATCTTGTTTGATGCGAGACGGTTATTCATTTAAATCAGAGAATAATGGTTGTTCCATTTATATGAGTAATATCTTCTATGGTCATGCACCCTTAAGGAGTGGTCTATTCTTATTAAATCTCGATAGTAGTGACACACATATTCATAGTGTTGAAGCCAAAAGATGCAGAGTTGATAATGATAGTGCAACTTATTTGTGGCACTGCCGTTTAGGTCATATCGGTATAAAGCGCATGAAGAAACTCCATACTGATGGGCTTTTGGACCCACTTGATTATGAATCACTTGGTACTTGCGAACCGTGCCTTATGGGTAAGATGACAAAAACACCATTCTCCGGTACTATGGAGAGAGCAACAGATTTATTGGAAATCATACATACAGATGTATGTGGTCCGATGAATGTTGAGGCTTGTGGCGGATATTGTTATTTTCTAACCTTCACAGATGACTTAAGCAGATATGGGTATATCTACTTAATGAAACATAAGTCTGAAACGTTTGAAAAGTTCAAAGAATTTTAGAGTGAAGTTGAAAATCATCGTAACAAGAAAATAAAATTCCTACGATCTGATCGTGGAGGAGAATATTTGAGTTACGATTTTGGTGTACATTTGAAACAATGTGGAATAGTTTCGCAACTCACGCCACCCGGAGCACCACAACATAATGGTGTGTCCGAACGTCGTAATCGTACTTTACTAGATATGGTGCGATCTATGATGTCTCTTACTGATTTACCGCTATCGTTTTGGGGATATGCTCTAGGGACAGCCGCATTCACGTTAAATAGGGCACCATCAAAATCCGTTGAGACGACGCCTTATGAACTATGGTTTGGCAAGAAACCAAAGTTGTCGTTTCTGAAAGTTTGGGGTTGCGATGCTTATGTGAAAAAGCTTCAACCTGATAAGCTTGAACCCAAATCGGAGAAATGTGTCTTCATAGGATATCCAAAGGAAACCATTGGATACACCTTCTATCACAGATCCGAAGGCAAGACTTTTGTTGCTAAATTTGGAAACTTTCTGGAAAAGGAGTTTCTCTCAGAAGAAGTGAGTGGGAGGAAAGTAGAACTTGATGAGGTAACTGTACCTGCTCCCTTATTGGAAAGTAGTACATCACAGGAACCTGTTTCTGTGACACCTACACCAATTAGTGAGGAAGCTAATGATAATGATCATGAAACTTCAGAACAAGATACTACTGAACCTTGTAGATCAACTAGAGTAAGATCCGCGCCAGAGTGGTACGGTAATCCTGTTCTGGAAGTCATGCTACTAGATCATGATGAACCTACGAACTATGAAGAAGCGATGGTGAGCCCAGATTCCGCAAAATGGCTTGAAGCCATGAAATCTGAGATGGGATCCATGTATGAGAACAAAGTATGGACTTTGGTTGACTTGCCCAATGATCGGCAAGCAATTGAGAATAAATGGATCTTCAAGAAGAAGACTGACGCTGACGGTAATGTTACTGTCTACAAAGCTCGACTTGTCGCAAAAGGTTTTCGGCAAGTTCAAGGGATTGACTACGATTAGACCTTCTCACCCGTAGCGATGCTTAAGTCTGTCCGAATCATGTTAGCAATTGCCGCATTTTATGATTATGAAATTTGGCAAATGGATGTCAAAACTGCATTCCTGAATGGATTTCTGCAAGAAGAGTTGTATATGATGCAGCCGGAAGGTTTTGTCGATCCAAAGGGAGCTAACAAAGTGTGCAAGCTCCAGCGATCCATTTATGGACTGGTGCAAGCCTCTCGGAGTTTGGAATAAACGCTTTGATAGTGTGATCAAAGCATTTGGTTTTTTACAGACTTTTGGAGAAGCCTGTATTTACAAGAAAGTGAGTGGGAGCTCTATAGCATTTCTGATATTATGTAGATGACATATTGCTAATCGGAAATGATATAGAATTTCTGGATAGCATAAAAGGATACTTGAATAAGAGTTTTTCAATGAAAGACCTCGGTGAAGCTGCTTACATATTGGGCATTAAGATCTATAGAGATAGATCAAGACGCTTAATTGGACTTCCACAAAGCACATACCTTGACAAAGTTTTGAAGAAGTTCAAAATGGATCAAGCAAAGAAAGGATTCTTGCATGTGTTACAAGGTGTGAAATTGAGTAAGACTCAATCCCCGACCAATGCAGAAGATAGAGAGAAAATGATAGATGCTCCCTATGCTTCAGCCATAGGCTCTATCATGTATGCAATGCTGTGTACCAGACCTAATGTGTGTCTTGCTATAAGTCTAGCAGGGAGGTACCAAAGTAATCCAGGAGTGGATCACTGGACAACGGTCAAGAACATCTTGAAATACCTGAAAAGGACTAAGGATATGTTTCTCATATATGGAGGTGACAAAGAGCACATCGTAAAAGGTTACGTTGATGCAAGCTTTGACACTGATCCGGACAATTCTAAATCGCAAACCGGATACGTGTTTACATTAAACGGTGGAGCTGTCAGTTGGTGCAGTTCTAAACAAAGCGTTGTGGCGGGATCTACATGTGAAGCGGAGTACATAGTTGCTTTGGAAGCAGCAAACGAAGGAGTCTGGATGAAGGAGTTCATATCCGATCTAGGTGTCATACCTAGTGCATCGGGTCCAATGAAAATCTTTTGTGACAATACTGGTGCAATTTCCTTGGCAAATGAATCCAGATTTCACAAGAGAACCAAGCACATCAAGAGACACTTCAATTCCATCCGGGATCTAGTCCAGGTGGGAGTCATAGAGATTTGCAAGATACATACGGATCTGAATATAGCAGACCCGTTGACTAAGCCTCTTCCACGAGCAAAACATGATCAGCACCAAAGCTCCATGGGTGTTAGAATCATTACTGTGTAATCTAGATTATTGACTCTAGTGCAAGTGGGAGACTGAAGGAAATATGCCCTAGTGGCAATAATAATGTTATTATTTTATTTCCTTATATCATGATAAATGTTTATTATTCATGCTAGAATTGTATTATCCAGAAACATAATACTTGTGTGAATACATAGACAAACCAAACGTCACTAGTATGCCTCTACTTGACTAGCTCGTTGATCAAAGATGGTTATGTTTCCTAGCCAAAGACATGTGTTGTCATTCGATTAATGGGATCACATCATTAGGACAATGATGTGATTGACATGACCCATTCCATTAGCTTAGCACCCAATCGTTTAGTATGTTGCTATTGCTTTCTTCATGACTTATACATGTTCCTATGACTATGAGATTATGCAACTCCCGTTTACAGGAGGAACACTTTGTGTGCTACCAAACGTCACAACGTAACTGGGTGATTATAAAGGAGCTCTACAGGTGTCTCCAAAGGTAAATGTTGGGTTAGCGTATTTTGAGATTAGGATTTGTCACTCCGATTGTCGGAGAGGTATCTCTGGGCCCTCTCGGTAATGCACATCACATAAGCCTTGCAAGCATTGCAACTAATGAGTTAGTTGCGAGATGATGTATTGCGAAACGAGTAAAGAGACTTGCTGGTAACGAGATTGAACTAGGTATTGAGATACCGATGATCGAATCTCGGGCAAGTAACATACCGATGACAAAGGGAACAAAGTATGTTGTTATGCGGTCTGACCGATAAAGATCTTCGTAGAATATGTAGGAACCAATATGAGCATCCAGGTTCCGCTATTGGTTATTGACCGGAGACGTGTCTCGTTCATGTCTACATTGTTCTCGAACCCGTAGGGTCCGCACGCTTAAGGTTTCGATGACAGTTATATTATGAGTTTATGCTTTTTGATGTACTGAAGTTTGTTTGGAGTCCCGGATGTGATCACGGACATGACGAGGAGTCTCAAAATGGTTGAGACGTAAAGATTGATATATTGGAAGCCTATATTTGGATATCGGAAGTGTTCCGGGTGAAATCGGGATTTTACCGGAGTACCGGGAGGTTACCGGAACCCCCCGGGAGGTATATGGGCCTTAGTGCGCTTTAGTGGAAGAGAGGAGAGGTGGCCAGGGCTGGGCCGCGCGCCCCTCCCCCCCTAGTCCGAATAGGACAAGGAGAGGGGGGCGGCGCCCCCCCCCCCTTCCTTCTCTCTCTCCTCTTTCCCCCTTCTCGAATCCTATTCCAACTAGGAAAGGGGGGAATCCTACTCCCGGTGGGAGTAGGACTCCTCCTGGCGCACCCTCCTCCTGGCCGGCCGCACCCCCCCCCCCCTTGATCCTTTATATACGGGGGCAGGGGCACCCCTAGACACAAGTTGATCCATGTGATCATATTATTAGCCGTGTGCTGTGCCCCTTCCACCATAATCCTCGATAATATTGTAGCGGTGCTTAGACGAAGCCCTGCGACGGTAGTACATCAAGATCGTCACCACGCTGTCGTGCTAACGGAACTCTTCCCTGACACTTTGCTGGGTCGGAGTCCGGGGATCGTCATCGAGCTGAACGTGTGCTAGAACTCGGAGGTGCCGTAGTTTTGGTGCTTGATCGGTCGGGCCGTGAAGACGTACGACTACATCAACCGGGTTGTGCTAACGCTTCCGCTGTCGGTCTACAAGGGTACGTAGATCACACTCTCCCCTCTCGTTGCTATGCATCACCATGATCTTGCGTGTGCGTAGGAAATTTTTTGAAATTACTACGTTCCCCAACAGCATTGCACCTGCCTGAACCTCTGTATGTACTTGCACAGGATTTCACCTTCCTTCTGGGCAATGATATGCATATTGCTTGCCTGGCCATGAGCTTGGTGGCCTCTAGTAAAGGCGCCAACGAACTCATGGCATAAGTCCGACCAAGAAGAAAAGGAATCCGCCGGCAAGTGCATCAACCATGACATGACATTGGGTTTGAGTGCCAATGGGAAGTAATTGGCAAGCGCCTTGTCGTTGCAGGCTCCGGCAGCTTTCATCGCGATGGTGTAGATGTTTAGGAACTCTGACGGGTGGGTCTTGCCATTGTACTTCTCGCCAACGTCAGGCTTGAACGTGCGATGGGAGGGCCACTGGAACTGCCGCAGCTCGCGGGTAAAGGATGGGAAACCCACCTCGTAGGGTAGGTCGCCAGAGCCCCCGGTACTGGGTGGTCCATAGTGGGCCACGCCCACCTATCTGACTGGTGGCGTGCATCGCACCGGCGCTCGATGGTGGTTCGAGCATCTTCACGGGCTCACTCCCGAAGAACGTGGCGCTGATCGCGGTGGGTCCGTGGGTCGGACGATGCTATGGAAATGTTATCACAAGCGTCGTCAGGACCGTGGTGGCTGGCCTGGAGGAGGGGAGTGCATCGTGGCCGCAGCACCCCCGATCCTTCCACCACTGGCATGCGGTGGCTCGACGGAGCACTGGCCTGAGGGCCCCGCCGGTCGTGGCTCATCTTTGTTGGCAACACCGACGAGGCTTTGGATGGTGGCTCTCCACTCATCGAGCTTTTCTGCAGCAGGAGGAAAATTGAGGAGCAACTGCGCGCGTGCCAAAGCTCCTGCTGGCGTGGGTGGTGGCAAAAGCTGCGTGGACCGTGATGCACTCCGACTTCTAACCACGTTAGAAGGAGCTCTATCACGGCCTGGCGGTTGTACACCGTTTTCGCCTGTGCCTCGGCGCGCATGCTGGCCTTCTACGTCCTGTGAATGATGCACGGGACTCTTCCCACGATGGTGCCCAGGGTCACCAACATGGTGACGCTTCTCGTCACGCACAAACTGGGAAGAGCGTGTCGGGAGCGCCGGCGTAGGCGCCTCGGAAGTCGCTGCACCGCCCGTGGGTGGCACGACGCCGCCCCTAGAGAGCCCCGCACCGCCTGCAGGGGGCTTGGCTCCATCTTTGGATTTGGTGGCGTGCAGAACGTCGTCTCGCACATGAATGACGCCGCTCGCCAGGCTTTGGCTGCCAGAGCGATGCGGGTGTTCGCGAGCCGTCCCTCGGCTACCGTCCACGGCCACCCACCACTCGCCCGTACTGGTACGGGCCGTTCGGCCCCTGACGAACCGATCGCTATGATCATCTTCTTCCTGGGAGCCATGGCGAGGAAGAGTTGCTAAACTAACTGCTAGACCGGATTTTCACAACTGCGCACCCCCTACCTGGCGCGCCAGAGATGTTGGTGGGAAACGACACCTATGGGGTCAATGGGATCCCTTCTACGGTTGGCGGGTGCGGGGTTGTGCAAAGAGCGGGTCTGGCCGTCAGTACGCAAATCATTTACCCAGGTTCGGGCCACGGAGACGAGTTAAACCCTAGTCCTGCTTTGATGTATATTTGAGTGTTCTTGTGTTCTTGAACTAGCTATTGTGGCTTTCTAGTCCAAAAGATCTGAATCCCTCTCAAGTACGCCTCGGACCTCCTTTTATAGACAAAAGGGGTCACCACAGTCGCACACAGGAGGTGGAAAGGTGTACAGGGGCTGATTCTATCCACTGGCATTGTCGGACAAATGCATTTAATGCGATGCTGACGTGCCCCTCTGTCTTTATTAGGGACGGCAAAGAAGCTCGCCCCAGCTGTCATCGCCTCGCCTGGCTCCGATGCACGTCCAAGCTGACGAGGCGTTGTAGCGCCACGTTGGATGGCTGTTGGGCTAGCGTGGTGGTGGAGCTTTCACGAAGATCTGCATGCCACCACGCAGGTGCTTGCTGAGTGGGTGTGGAGGTCGTGCGCTGCCACGCAGATGCGTGCTCAGCTGGTCGAGCTAGCAGCTGCGTGGGAGCGGCGGTGGAGTCTTGGCTGGTGTGGGCCTGGCTGCGGCCCCGCATGTGTCTTCGGCAAGGGCCTTGCCAGGGCCTCGGCAAGGGTCTTGCCACGGCACCGTGGTCGTCCTCGGCGAGGATCTTGCTGGGGGTCTCGTGGACTTTCTTGACAAGGATCTCGCCAAGGATCATCGTCTTCTGGTCCTTGTCTGATCTTGCGTATTTAGGATCTCTACAAAGATCTGCATGCCACCACGGAGGTGCCTCCCAAGCCTTGGTTCCAATGTAGTTGATGGCATTGGAAACCCTTGGGCTCAAGGGTGGCGCGCTCCGCTGGCGTCAGGCAAGTTGCACCGGCAAGGATCTTGTCGAGGCTGCGGAAGCCACCACGACAAGGGTCTTGCCGGGGGAGTCCACCCCGCCCTCTTGCTCTCTTTGCGCCCCTGGTCTTGGCGTTGCTTTGGTCATCTTGTGTTCCGGCATCCCTCCTCTGCCCTGCTCAGTGTGGCCGTGGGCGCGGCTCTGACTGCCCGTGCACAAGTAAAGGGGTGCAAAAGGAGAGCCCCTACTTTTGCACACCGACACCTCTAGTGAAAACTACGACCCCTGGGTCTATTTTCCTATCATATGAAACCAAAAATACCTTGATGATATTTTTCTTTATTTGTTTTATTTTGTGTTTTTTCTAGATCTATTTACCAAAATCTATACAATTTTATCTTTCTCAATACCGAGGACGGATTGACATCCCCTCTTACGTGTTGGGTTGCAAGTTTTTCTTGTTTGTGTGCAGGTGTTGTTTACATAGTGTTGCTTGGTTCTCCTACTGGATTGATAACCTTGGTTTCATAACAGAGGGAAATACTTACCTTTGATGTGTTGCATCATCCTCTCTTCTTCGGGGAAATACCAATGCACATTCAAGCAATCATGGACGAGGACGGGGACGATAGCAATGCCAATGACGACGACCAGCCGACGATCAGCACCAAGCGTCTTCACCCAGGTGATGGCCGGGAGGGATGTCCAAGAAGAAGAAGGACTAAATGCCTAGTACTCTATCTAGTCTTAATTTGAGGGTACGGCTTGTGGAACCCTAGTTTTTACATTTCTATTTTGGTTATAGTATGATCTATTGATATTTATATATCGATGCATGCATGGATGTTATGGTTTATATGTATAGCTTGTACTTTTGATGAAAAGCTAAAAGTAGACGTTGTGGGGTCCATTGAAGAGACGGAAGTGTGAAATCGAGCGAGAAGAAAGGTTACAAGTTGTATTCTCGAAAGACTGTTGGGCAAAGAATGCTCTCAGCAAGTTCAAACCTATGACACCTCCTACCTTATGACCATTGAAGGAGATTATTGTCAGTTAATTTTCAGAGAAAATGCACGTATGGCAAAATATAATTAGCATTTGCAAACCGAAGTATGTTCAGAGAAAGCAACTGTCAATAATAATGCATAGTCTCTGAGGGGAGAAATAGCCTTCTAATAGCTCCATACTTTGAGGAGGAAGTTAGAAAGACGGTTTTTCTAATGGAGCACAACAAAGCCCCTGGCCCGAATGGTTTCCCGCTGAGTTCCAACAGAACTTTTGGGAAGTCATCAAACTAGATCTCCTATGTTTGTTTGGCGACATACATGCTACCCAACTAGAATTGTTTCTCTTAAACTTTGGTGAGATTATTTTATTACCTAAGGTTATTGAGGCTAAAAGGATACAACAATATAGACCTGTCTGTCTCCTTAATGTTAGTTTAAAAGTCTTCACAAAAGTTGCAACGATTAGTCTAGATTTGGTTGCTAAACATGTGGTTCGTCCTTCACAGACTGCTTTTACGCAAGGCAGAAACATCCTAGATGGAGCTGTTATTCTGCATGAAACAGTCCATGAAATACATTGGAACAAGTTGAATGGGGTGGTACTTAAAATGGACTTTGAAAAAGCCTTATGAAAAAGTCATGTGGTCTAATCTTCAACAACCTCTGAGAATGAAAGGATTTTCTGTAGAGTGGCACGTTATGATCCATAGTTTCGTATCTCGAGGTAATGCGGCCATTAGAGTCAATGATGACATTGGCCACTATTTCCAAACGAATAAAGGATTATGACAAGCTGACTAATTATTGCCCATTCTATTCAATATAGTTGCGAATATGTTAGCAACCATGATTGACCGTGCCAAGGTTGATGGCTAAATTGATGGGGTAGTGATTCATCTAGTTGATCGTGGTCTCTCTATCCTTCAATATGCCGACGATGTGATTCTCTTCATGGATCATGACCTCGAGAAAGTGAGAAATATGGAATTAATTTTATCAGCATTCGAGCAACTCTCAGGACTTAAGACAAATTTTCATAAAACTAAATTGTTTTGCTTTGGTGAGGCTCAAGATGAGGCCCATCCGTATGCTGACCTATTCGGATGCGGGTTGGGCCATTTTCTGCTCACATATTTGGGGATACCGATACATTATCGGAGACTCATGAATGCTGAATGGAAACATGTCAAGGAGAGACTACAAAAAAGACTAGTTGGAAAGGTAAATTGTTCTCTCTAGGCGGAAGATTGATCCTCATAAATTCAGTACAAAATAATATGGTATCATATATGATTTCCTTCTTCCAGTTGTTGTAAGGAGTATTGCATAGATTGGATTATTTCTGATCAATATTCTTTTGGCAAGGAGATAGCAAGAGAAAGAAATATCAGTTGGCTAAATGGAGTGTGGTTTGCCGTCCCAAAGACCAAGGCGGGTTGGCATTCATGACCTTGAGGTTAAGAATAGGTCCCTCCTCGGCAAATGGTTGTTTAAGTTACTGATGGAAGATGGTGTATGGCAAACCCTCCTAAGGGAAAATATGTGGGTTACAAGGAAGTATCCCAAGTATACTAGAAGCATGGGGACTCTCACTTTTGGGCGGGTCTAATGGCTATGAAGAATATTTCTTCCACTATGGATCCTTCTCGATTAAGGACGGCTTGAAAATTAGATTATGGAAGGATAAGTGTCTAAGCAATGCTACATTCTTGGAACAATATCCAGCTCTATACTTTATTGTGCGTCACAAGGGTGATACTATCGCCACGGTTTTGGAATCATTTCCACCAAATGAGACATTCAGAAGAGATCTAGTTGGACCCAGGCTCCGATAATGGAACATCCTGCTTCAGCGGTTATCCATGGTGCAATTATCGCTGGGGTCCAATGTATTTCGTTGGAACATACATGGGAATGGACAATTCTCATTGGAGTCTATGTATAGAGTGTTGCTCTAGTCTGATGTGCCAGTTTATACTAACAAGAAGATCTGGAAGATGAGGATACCTCTTAAGAATAAAATATCTGTGTTGTATCTTCATCGTGGAGTCATTCTTACTAGCTAAAGAGAATCTTATTAAGATGAATTGGCACTAAAGTAAGAAATGTGTCTTTTTATTAGCATGATGAGACATTAAAACATTGGTTCTTCCAATGCAAATTGGCTAGTCCAATATGGTGAGTCATCCAAATAGTTTCTGTCTTGTATCCTCCTTGTAGTGTAGCTAATATATTTGGCAATTGGTTACATGGGATTGACCACAAGTTTAGAACTCTTCTTATGGTGGCAACGCTTGTCGTTATTTGGTCGCTTTGTCTATGTAAGGAAGGATAAGGTTTTAATGATAAAAGTACTTCTCTTATGCAGGTATACTACAGATGTATCGGGCCGCTTCATTTATGGTCCTCTCTACAATGTGTGGAGAATCAAGACCTATTTGCGGAGGTGTGTACATCATTGGAGGCTACGTCGATGGATACTTTTTCCCAGCATGATCTTAGGATTGCCCCCTCCCCCTCTGATTTACGTGTTATATAGACTCTACATGTTTCTTTGTATTTCGCCTTTTTTAAGATTTGGCTTTGTGTGAGAAATTTGTTTGGCTATGTGCATCTTAGTTATGTTGAGGTCGGATGTAATGCGTAAACCTTTAAGTAATAAAGTGCCCCGTATCGAAAAAGCAGCACTAACCAGAACTAAGAAAAATTGTCAACACATTGGTCCCATTCTTAAGAACACAAATCTAGATGCCAGGTACTACTACTAAACGTTATTGCCAAGTTATGACAGAATGTTATTATATATTTACTGACCTATATAGACAAATTTCTTGCGAAGTGTTTAGTTAACATGATAATGGATACATAAGAAATAACAAACGACTCATATATAAATCAAGAATCGAGTTGTGAGTGCAAAAGATATACACGCAATAGTAATATATAAAATCACTTAAGATCTAATTGTGCGATAAAAAGATCGCATGTCCACCATGCACAATGTAAATAAACAAATCAGGTTGTCTTCGCGGCTCGAGCTTCTCGGCGATGCTTCATGGTGCGTCATGGAATGCTTCATTTTGGAGCCGCCCTTCCGATGGAGGATATGGGATTATGCGCGCCTCGCCTTCCAATTTTTAAGGGGAGGGTTCATCTCATCTTGCTCTCCTCCCTGGGTGGAAAGGGTCATAGAAACATAAAACAAAAATGGAAGATTTGTCGAGATCTAAACCGCGGGAACTCGGGAAAGATAGTCTTTGGCAATCCCATATGAACCAAGCTCGGCAAAGTACCATTATATGTATTTTAATTTTCTTTGTTCTTTCCTTTTTTCCTTTCTCATTTCTCTTTTTATTTTCTTAAAGTGTTATAGGCAATGTGTTTGCTACATTATCGAGGTTTATCAACTCTCTTTCTCGATACCTTTTTGTTTTTTAAGAAAGAGGTTTCCCTCGATACCATGGTCAAATAATGAAATCAAACATCGTCCAGAGATTCAAGGCTCAACCATTGGTAGCTAGTCCGATGGACAACAAAAAATCTACAAATGAGTGGTGACTATGCTAGGTTGTCGACATGTCGAATGGTGTCGTTTAAATTGACGGAAAATCATACGAGGCCGGAACTCCGCGGGTCCTGGCACAACCTTCGTATATTTTACAGAAGCCTTTCGGACCACATACAAACGGGGTCGTCTCTTAGGAAGGATCTAGCTTTTTAGAGGGAAAGGATTCGGTTTGTTAAGGGAGTGCCGGGCCATTTGCTCCCTTGGCCTCCAAACTTATTTTGCACTCGGCAAACATCATGGCATGACACATGCCAGGCCCTTGCCATTGTCTGGGCATGTCTACCATATTTCAGACATTTGTTGCATTTGTTAGGCTTTACTGCTGGAAATTCAAAATCTGAACTGCCGCCACATGAAATCATGGCAAGAAATGGGTTGAAAATCATATATATATATATATATATATATATATATATATATATATATATATGGTATTTTGCCTATTCATGGGCCATGTGCAGCCAAAAGAGCAATCTTCATTGAATAGAAATCTTTGATGAAGTACCACTCTAGCATGATTTTACAGCATAGACAAAGCCTACCTCTTTAGCAAAGTAGCAGCATTTAAGGCAATGACGCAAAGGGGCAATAGTTTTCACTAAAGAAAACCATTTTTTTGTGCAAACTTGTGATCATATTTTGTAGTTAGTGGTGTGGGTGCGTAAAACTTGGTTCCCCATATGTTTCTATGTTGCCATGGGATAACTTATACATTTTTTGAAGTCTCATGCCATCGGTCACCTTATGTTAATTTGGTGAATTTGATGAAATCTATAGCGTGCTATCATTTGTTTGAATCTTCGGAAAATGGTTGCATGCAATTGAAAAATGACAATGGTAACTTTATCTTATGTTCAAAAATGTACACATGTATGTAATGATATAAATATGTATATAAGCAAGATTCATGTGACTAATGACATGCCATGAATATAATTGATATGAAATGTGTATCACTTATATATGTTTGCATGTCATTTATGATATGGCAATATATATATGTGTGCATGTGACTGCATATGGATGTGTTTGTATGATGCATTTGGGGTTGCAATGTCCATCGTCTTTTGTGCAATCAAGAGGTTGATGGTATGTAGGATAATCCACCGAATGATTGTTAATATGGGCATCACTTACTAGCCTCCATGGGAGAGAAGTAAGTATCATACTGCTCAACAGCCTCCACTGTCAATCCGCACTGGCCAGCTAGTCTATGGTAGAAGGACCCTTTCGGCTTTCTCTACGTAGCAATCACTGACCGTTCAGTGATACGTCTCCAACGTATCTATAATTCTTTATTCTTCCATGCTATTATACTATCAATCTTAGATATTTTATATGCACTTACAAGCAATTATATATCATTTATTGGGACTAACCTATTAACTTAGTGCCAAGTGCGAGTTGTAGTTTTTTGCCTGTTTTTGGTTTTTCAGAATATTAGTACCAAACGAAGTCCAAATGCCACAAAACATTTTGGAATATTTTTGGAAATAAGAGACCCTGGAAGCTTCGGGAGGGGACGAGAAGATGGAGCAGCGGCCCACGAGGCACCAGGGCGCGCCCTGGTGCCTCGTGGGGCCCATGCAGCTCCGTTTGACCTAACTCTGCCTCTATAAATTCTCTAAAATTGGAAAACCAATAGGGGAGTCCACGAAATACTTTTTCCGCCGGCGCAAGTTCATGTTCTCGAGAGATCCCATCTGAAGGCCTTTCTAGGCACTCTGCCGGAGGGGGATTCGCTCATAGAGGTGTTCTACATCAACCATGTTGCCCTTCCGATGATGCGTGAGTAGTTTACCACCGACCTATAGGTCCATAGTTAGTATCTAGATGGCTTCTTCTCTCTATTTGATCTTCAATACAATGTTCTCCTTGAGGTTCTTGGAGTTCTATCTGATGTAATCACTTTTTGCAGCGTGTTTGTTGGGATCCGATAATTGTGACTTTATGATCAAATTATCCATGAATATTATTTGAGTTTTCTCTGAACTCTTTTATGCATGATTTTATAACTTCGTATTTCTCTCCAATCTATTGATTTGGTTTGGCTAACTAGATTGATTTCTCTTGCAATGGGAGAGGTGCTTTATAATGGGTTCAAACTTTCGATGCTCAATCCCAATGACAGTAGGGGACATGACACATATTGTATCATTGCTATTAAGGATAAAAAGATGGGGTTTATTCATGCGTGAGTTTACTTTGTCAACATCATCTCATCTTTCTTAAGGCGTTACTCTGTTCTTTATGAACTTAATACTCAAGATGCATGCTGGATAGCGGTCGATGTGTAGAGTAATAGTAGTAGATGCAGGCAGCCAGTCTACTTGTCTCGGACATGATTCCTATATACATCATCATTGCCTTGGATATCATCGTGATTATTGTTTCCTATCAATTGCCCAACAGTAATTTGTTTACCCACTGTATGCTATTTTCAAGAGAGAAGTCTCTAGTGAAAACTATGGCCCCTGGGTCTACCTTTATCATATATTAAAAATCCTAAAAATACCTTGCTACAATTTTCCCTTATTTTATTTTATTTTGTACTTTTGTTTGATTTATCTATCACCATATTGTACTGCAATTGACCGCCAAAGGATTGACAACCCCTTGTTCGCGTTGGGTGCGAGGATTTGTTATTTTGTGTGGAGGTGTTGCTAACAAAGTTTTTCCGTGATTCTCCTACTGGATTGATAACCTTGGTTTCATAACTCAGGGAAATATTTATCTCTACTATACTGCATCATCCCCTCCTCTCCGGAGAAATCCCAACGCGGCTCACAAGTAGCAGGAAGAATTTCTGGCGCTGTTGCCGAGGAGACATCATCAACATCTATCAAGTAACTATGCATAAACTTTCATCTCCTTGCATTTATTTTATTTCCCTTTGACTCTCGTTTTCATCTCCCCCACTTCTAATTATTTTTTACAAAAATACAGAAATATTTTTCATTTGCCTTTTTGCTTGTTTGCTTGCTTTTCGCTTTCATGTCAACACTCAAAAACAGAAAAGTAAATAAGAAAAATTAATATGGACCCTCATCTCTTGCTAATCTGTTTAAAAGCTCCAATTATGATGATCCAATTGTTGGTGAGTTGAGTGCACTAGATTATCTCTATAAAGTTTTGCTTGAAGATCGTGAATCTGAAAATTTTGCTGAACTGTTAAACGAAAAAATTTATAAAGTGATTCATGATAGCTCCTCCGGTGAAAAGCATGATTGCGATGATGTCATTATAAATTCCATCAATGTCAATTGTGCTAATAATATGCAAAATCCCAAGCTTTGGGATGATGATTTTATTATGTCTACTTATTGCAATGATCATGATTGGGGCTGATAATGTTTCCTATGATCTTGAAATTTTATTTAAGCCTCATGATGAATGTGATATTGACAATGTTTGCAATAATATTGAAAGTGAGTTTGGATGAGCATCAACTTTATCTACAAATAATCCCACATATTTGGAGAGTGTTCAATCTTATGTTTTTTAATAGAATTGGATTTGGAGAGGTCGTGACTTTAGTTGATGTTAATCCCACTACCTTGGAAGATTGTAAAACTTTTATGCATGTCGATCATGGAGATAAAATTTTATATAATAGCTATATGGTTGAATTTGATTATGATCCTACATGTAATTATTATGAGAGAGGGAGATATGGTTGTAGAAATTTTCATGTTACTGAATTACCTCTCGTTAAGTTGAGATTGCTATTGTTTCTTTCTTTTTCCTTGCATATGCTAGTTTTTGCTTGTCTCAATAATTTGTTTACTTATAAAATGCCTATGCATAGGAGGTATGTTAGACTTAAATGTGCTCTTCACGTGCTATATGATGCTCTCTTTATGTTCCAATTATTATCTTTCATGTGAACATCAATAAAATCACAAGCCTATCTTAATGGCTATAAAGAAAGAGCTTGTTGGGAAACAACCCAAAAGTTACTTTTCTATTTTCTTGTGTGTGCACAATTATGTTACTGTTATGATTGTGTTTTTGTGTTTAAATTAGTGTTTTTTCCAACTAAAGCCTTTGGGATGATTTGGATGGTAGTTGCTTTGATTCTGGGCAAAAACAGAAACTTTTGCATCCAGTAGCAGAATTGTTGAGATTTGCTGGAGCGTGATAAATTTCTAAACATTTTACACATGAGTGATATATAAATTTCCCATGTTGTCCTCATTTTTAAGAATTTTCAGAGTTATAGAAGTATGGTCAATGTTCAGATTGCTACAGAATGTTCTGTTTTTTACAAATTTTGTTTTTGATGCATTCTTTTGCTTGTTTTGATAAAACTACGGATTGTATCTGGGGGTATAATCCATGGAGAAGTTAGACTATAGTAGGTATAATGCAAAAATAAAATATGGATGGGTTTGCAATAGTACTTAAAGTAGTGATTTGCTTTATTATACTAACAGATCTCACGAAGGTTTTGTTGAGTGTTGTGTGATTGAGGTTTTCAAGTTTTGGGTGAGATGGCGATGGATGAAGGAATAAGGAGTGGCAAGAGCCTAAGATTGGGTATGCCCGAGGCACCCCAAGGTAATATTCAAGGACTCCCAAACAACTAATCTTGGGGATGCCCTAGAAGGCATCCCCTCTTTCTTCTACCAACTATCGGTAATCTTACTTGGAGCTATATTTTTATTCGTCACATATCATGAGTTTTGCTTGGAGCATCATGTATTATATGATTCTTTGTTTTGTTTGATTTTTAGTTTTTCACAATAATATTTGTTTGACACACTTATTTGAGAGAGCCAAACATTTCTCATGATTTGTTAGAATACTCTATGTGCTTCACTTAAATCTTTCAAGCTATGCAGTTGCTCTAGTGCTTCACTTATATCTTTCGAGCTATGCAGTTGCGGTGATTAAATTTTGAAGAAATATTTGCGCTCTCATGATTCATTTATGTATTTTTGAGAGTTGATAATAGTAATGGTAATTTGCACAAGATAAGAATTTGGTCCCAAAGTGATGAATATTCAAGCGGGATATAATAAAAACTTTCATATAGATCATTGTATATGATAAGTTTGATTCCTTGCAATACTTTTGCAATCTAGAGATGATAATATGTGAGTCATTGATACGTCTCCAACGTATCTATAATTTTTTATTGTTCCATGCTGTTATATTATCAATCTTGGATGTTTTTATATCAACTTTATATCATTTTTGGGACTAACCTATTGACATAGTGCCCAGTGCTAGTTCCTGTTTTTTGCTCTCTTTTTTGCTTCGCAGAAAATCAATACCAAATGGAGTTCAAACGCAGCAAAACTTTTTGGAGATTTTTTCTGGACCAGGAGACACATGTTGGGCCAAAGAAGTACCAGAGGGGGCTCTGGGGGGAACCCACTAGGGAGTGCCTGGGGGCCTAGGCGTGCCCAGGTGGGTTGTGCCCACCTCGGTGGCCTCCCGCACAGCCTCTTTGCTCTATACATATCCCAATATTCAAGAAACCCTAGGGGAGTCCACGAAAATCAATTCCAGCCACTGCAAGTTCCAAAAACACCAGATCCAATCTAGGCACCATCACGGAGGGGTTCATCATCCTCATTGGTGCCTCTCCGATGATGCGTGAGTAGTTCATTATAGACCTACGGGTCCGTAGTTAGTAGCTAGATGGCTTTATCTCTCTCTTTTCCTTCTCAATACAATGGTCTCTTGGAGATCTATTTGATGTAACTCTTTTTGCGGTGTGTTTGTTGGGATCCAATGAACTTTGAGTTTATGATGAGATCTATGTTTTTATCCATGAAAGTTATTTGACTCTTCTTTGATCTCTTATATGAATGATTTCTTATAGCCTCATATTTCTTGTCCGATAATTGGGTTTTGTTTGGCCAACTTGATCTATTTATCTTGAAATGGGAGGAGGTACTTTGTGATGGGTTGTAACACCCCCAGTGTCATGCTATAGTGACCCTCTGTGATTAAGCTAATCATTTTTTCAAACCGTGCTTAATCTCCTTTGTTCAATATCCCATTTGAAATTTCAGTCAATTCAAATTCAAGTGAGGTTTAAAGTTGCTCAAAAGTTGCTGGAAAAATGTTCATCATTTGTCAAAATTTCCATAACAATTATTTGTTAAGGAACACAACATCACTTTTGTGCAAAGATGAGCATTAGCAATTATAACAGCACCAATCTAGCATTTTTAAATGCTATCCTATTTATGAAAAATACCAAATGAATTCTTCTGGTCTCCAGAATATTTGTGGCACTGTCTATAATCACCAGGGGTTTAATGGGAATCCTCCCAAATTTTTCCTAAGTGAAATAGTTGACTAAATCTTTCCCTTTCTCTCTCTATTAATAAATAAAAGCTAAAACAGAAAAGAAGAAATAGAAAAGGCTTGAACGCTACTATGGGGCTGGGCCTCTAGTTCTACAGAGCCACAGCCTAGCCCATCAGGGGTTTTCCCCTACCTCTATTCATCAGAGCTCGGTGGACGCCCATGCGACGTCCACGGCTCAGAGCGGCCACGGGGCGGCCATCCGCCACTCTCCAGGGCCTACTTGACCCTCTCTGATCCCCTCGACGAACCCTAGCTCGTCCTTCCACCTAAGCTCGCGCCATTCCTCTCTCCCCCTCTCTACACCGAACGCGCCCGCCGCCGCGCCACCGGCGCTGCTTCGACCGCTCGTGCTGTCTAGAAAAATTGTCGTCATCCACTCGTTCTCCTGGCGCCTTCTGTGGAGCCAAGGCCCTCTACAGCTGACGAACGACACCGCCCCCTTCTGCCTCTGCTCTGGCAATCTCTTCCCCGTCTCTGGCGACGCCTGCAGCTACTAAACCTCCAAGGGCCTCCGTGTGAGCCACGCGGTGAGCTCCTCCGCATCCTGCTACTCTCCGTTAGCTCCCTCGCGCATCGTAGCTAGTTGGTCACCGCGTCGGTCGTTCCCCAGCAGCTCGTCCCCGCGTCGCCTACTGCCGATGTGTTGCTCGCCGCCTTGCTTGTCCAGCTCCACCCTGGCCTCACCCGCTCGATTGCATCTGAGCCGCGTCCAGCCTCCTACTCCGCCTGTTGTCGGCCACGAATGCAGCCACAGCCGCCGCGTTCCACTCCGGTGCCCGGCCGCGCAGCCCCGCGGCTTGACGCTCCCACGCACCTCCTCCCTATCGCTGCTCTGCTGACTGCTTTTGTGCAGCAACTCGCCGCCGCTTGTCGCTGCTAGCGCCTCCGCATTGCCTGCTGCTGCTCGCCTGCGGTGCCGCCCGCGCTTGACGTCGCCGACCGCTGCTGCCCCCGCCACTACAGAGCGCCCCCGCAGCTACCGCCACCACCAAACGACGCACAACATCGCGGACATCCGAACCACCCACACACGCACCGATCCGGTGACCGGAGCCTGATTCCGGCGAGATCCAGCGCGTCTCCGCCGCGGGAGCGCTCGCCGGGGCTCCACAGTCGCCGATGCCGACGTGGCCGACCGGGGCCACCCCCTAAGGTCACTGCCTAGTGGCCCCAGGGGCCTGGCTGGCCTTGTTGACTTAGTCAATGGCTGACTGGGCATTGCCCAGTCACTGCCCGTGGGCCCTGCGTGGGCCCCGTTGACCAGTCAACATGTCTGTTGACCGCTGAAACGGGGCTGACGCCAAGATGATGCCATAATTTATTTTCTGACAAATTTAGTAATTAAAACAAATTCAGAATATTGCTAAGCCTTTGAAAAATCATAGAGAGTAAACCGTAGCTCGGTTTGAAAGACTTTATACATGAAAGTTGCTCAGAAAAATCCAACGAAGACGAGTACACGGTCCGTTCATCTGTCAGATGCCTCTAACTATCTGAACATGGAACTTTCCCCCTCCGGTCATCTATCTGACACAGGTCCGGAACCGGGAAAACATTCCCGGTTGAATTTCCCCTTCACCTATATCGTCTAGCTGTACGTTATGTCACACCCCGACAGAGCATATTGCGTTATGCTTTGTGACGCTCTGTTTGCTTATATTTACTGTTTCTTCCCCCTCTTCTCTCCGGTAGACCCCGAGGCCGATGGTGCCCCGGTGATCGACTACGTCGATGATGACACTTCTTCCTTTCAGCAGAGCTTCCAGGCAAGCAAATCCTCCTTGAGCATTCCGATATTGCCCATTTCTTTCCCTCTCATGCTTGCATTAGAACTGCTACTGCTTTTTGTAAGATCCTACTCTGATGCATAGCCTGTTTTTGTTACCTGCTTTCATACCTTACCTGCTTATCCTAAACTGCTTAGTGTAGGTTGGTTAGAGATCCATCAGTGACCAAACCTTGTCCCAGTTGCCTTGCTTTATGTTTGATGTCTCGATCAATGTGATCAACGTCCAGTCCCCGACACCGCACATCACCCCCCTAGTTGTACGACTCTGAAGAGTTACCATCGGGTGCCGAGGGTGGAACCTCTTACATCACTCCTGATGAGATCTCTGTAGTGTAGCTATACGATCAAGGTCATCGAGGGTGATTTCCTCCTTAACCACTTCCGTTACGGCTCTGTCGTGCAACCCCTCAAGTGTGAACCTCGAGGGTGGATCCTCTTACGTTTGCCTTGATGATAACATCGAGTGAAATTCACTGGGGGTGATTCCTCGGGTTTTCCCCTTGGTGTTAGACACACCGTTATTATTGTTACTATGACTTCACACTGAACCATGTTACTAAAGACGGGTCGGCCCTGAGGGGTACCCGCGCGAGCTTAATAGCGAGTGATGTAAGTCAGGTTGACCTAGAAGGTGCCCGCGAGATACTTACGAGGCGTGGCTGGGCATTCTTAGCCCTTGCCGCAAGTACTCGAGACGGGGCTACAGAGTCACATCTTTCGTGAGTCTCTGCTCGTGACCGCACTGTCAACGCACTAACGGTTGGATATTTGATTCGAGGGGCCTCTGGCCTGATAGCACTAACCATCACGTGGGCATTGTATGGGCGTTCTGCGTCGTATGCATCAGCCGAAGCTTATTAGACATCAGCGACTGAGCGGCGCGCGCCGGGTTGGACTGGTAAGCTCATGCCTTTTAAGGAGGTAGCTAGGTATGCTCACCGGCCGCCCATGCAACATGCAGGAGTTCCCGAGGAGATGGCCCAAGACCCCTGGGGGTATAGGTTTAGTCTGGCGTGTTGACCTCTCTATTAAGCCTAGGTCAGGTTGCGGTGTATTGTTTGGCCGAGGCCGGGCATGACCCAGGAAAGTGTGTCCGGCCGGAGTTAATCGAGCATGGTGGGTAAGTTGGTGCACCCCTGCAGGGAAGAAAACATCTATCGATAGCCTGTCCTACGGTAACGGACACTTGGAGTTGTATCCCAATCAATACAACTAGAATTGGATACTTGAGATGAGAAATGGTTAAGAGAAATGGCTAGTATGGCTCTAGGATTGCTTTCTCGCATGGAGTCGAGAAAGGATCTCTGGCCGAGGTTGATAACACTACTACTACTTCATGTTATGTTGATCTGTACTCTTCTATATGCTGCAAGATGCTTGAACATGCTAGTCTTCGATAGGCTAGGCATTCCCCTTCTCTTCTGGCATTCTACAATTTAGTCCACATATACAACCCATTCGTTTGATACACATGCATACTTAGTTTAGATATGATGTAAGTCTTGCGAGTACTTTGGATGAGTACTCACAGTTGCTTTGCTACCTCTTTTTCCCCATACCTGATTGTTGCGACCAGATGACGGATCCTAGGAGCCAGACGACACCACTGATGATTACTACTACCCCAATGGTGCCTACTACTACAAGATGGCCGCTGGCGACCTGGAGTAGTTAGGAGGCTCCCAGGCAGGAGGCCTTGCCTTTTCGATCGTTGTTGCTTTTGTGCTAGCCTTCTTAAGGTAGACTAGTCTAACTTATGTCTGTACTCAGATATTGTTGCTTTGGCTGACTCTTGTGTATTCGAGCTTATGTATTCGAGCCCTCGAGGCCCCTGGCTTGTAATATAAATCTTGTATTATTTTAATTTGTATCTAGAGTTGTGTTGTGATATATTCCCGTGAGTCCTTGATCTTGATCGTACACATTTGCGTGTATGATTAGTGTATGATTGAATCGAGGGCGTCACAAGTTGGTATCAGAGCCGACTGCCTGTAGGAGCCCCCTTTCCAACTCCTTGGCCGAAGTTGAGTCTAGTCACTGAAAAAATTTACTAACATTGGTTGTGTGTCTTACGGGCCCACGTCGCCATTGGGTGGTATTAGGATCTTTTATTCCTCGTCTATACTCTGGGACTCTGATATCTCTTCTATTCGGGTTAAACGATTTTGCTAACTCTAACATTAGGATCTCGTAAATACTTCCTCCCAGAGAGCCCCTTATTACATATGATCGCCTACAGCACCAGAAGATTCCGAAGATACCATACGATGTTCTCTTGAGACATTGTGCCTATTGCCTTTGCAATTCCCTACCACCGAAATATCCTTATGGATAACTACACACACTTGCCAATCTTACATTCTATTCCATTGATCTTGTTATTACAAGAAGCCCTGAACTGCTCTCCTTTGTTCCAAGAATCCTTTGAGCTTACTGCCTTGCAATTCCTTGTCACCTGAATACCCCTACGGATAACTTTGTGCACCTATCGAGTATCCGCTCATCCTCAGTTGATTCATTTACTTCAAAAAAGTCTTCGTAATACCATTCGTTCTTGTGAAAATCCTCAACAGCCTATTGTTCTTGAATTTCTTGCTTGCTTGCATTATGGTTAATACCATAAGTCTAGTAATCTTATTGTCATCCTTTGTCATTATCATTTTGAGTCCGTTGATACAATATGTTGCGAATGCTCGCAATCCTCAATCAGATCCTAGAATTCATCCTTCCGGCTCAGACGTCATTTTAACATGTGCTGGATCTCGACCAATCAAATCGCCATCGATTGTACCCCTAAGGCTATTCTACCTATCCATCCCTAATCAGAGCATTGCTTCTGACCCCTTGTCTTGGAATTCTTAATTCCTTTGCAATTGAGCTTTGAGTTAGTCAATTGTTTCTATAATCTGATCTCCTTGCATTCTTTCTTCCTCTGGTTGAATACTGATGCTCACATCAGATCCCTTGTGGACCACCAGACCCCTTTTTCAGATTTTATCCGATAACGTCCTTCATATTCAATAAGCTTGTGAGACGTTCCTCGGATACATAATGCTTTTGGTAAATTGTATCCTCTGCTTTCTCAAGCATGCTCTACTACCGAGCTTGTGTTATTTATTCTTGAAATTTATGATATATGTTCCTAAGATGCCTCGATGGGTTGAACCTATGCCTTCCCTAATCTGTGTGAACTCGAAAGTTATGTGGATTATACTCTACTGGCTTTTCGTCAGATAAAATTTCAATACTACAGCTTCATCAAGAGCGAGAAGTAAAATGAAAGGTTATGCATTGTAGAAGTGGGAGTCGACCCTGAACCTTTGTGTTCATGCCCACGGACACGGTGGAACTTATCATGAAAGCTTCTTGCAAGGATATTTAATCATTTGAATAATTCTTCCGGTAACGTAAATTGGATCCCTTGCAGTTATGGCCCCGACCATATTTCCTCCTTGATCCCATTTACTGAGTAAGTTAAAATTACTTATCCTCTGCAAATCATTTCCCTCGTCCAACCTTTACTCCGATTTACCTTCTGGCATTACACCTAGTACTTGATATTGGGAAGCTTTATACCCCATCACATCATTCCTAGCCTGATCGGCTATATTTTTATCATGTCAACTGGGCAACTTCTGACGATGAGCTAAGCTTACGTCGATCTCCCTCATCTTATCATTTCACCTCGAACAACAAGCTTGACTTTGAGCTTGTGTCGAATCCATGGTTCTCATAGCCTTTCGCTTCATCCTTCCTTTTCTGCTCGATGGCATCTTCATAGAGTCTCTCGACAAAATTTGTCTTGACCACCGTGCGTCAACACTTTGGCTTCTTCAGAGATGTCAATTGAATTCATGGCTAGAAATACCATCCTTGCCTCTCGATGATTTGTGTCAACATCAACAACATTGTTGTATTTCCCCCAACACAAACTTGATCATATTAATTTTGGGGATACATCCTTTTTGACATGTCGATGGATTGCTACTGAACCCATCAACCACCTAATCATCTTTTATCTGATAAAATAACATGATATGTTCTAGAAATTCCCGATGGATCCATTGTGAATCCAAGGTCTGACCTTTACCTGATGACCATGTCAATGTTATCCCGAAGCATGATTGTGGTACTCAAACATCAACAAGAACATTGGAAGCATAATGCTAAATGTTTCTTGTTCATTTATCCAAACACCGTTGTACGTGTAACATCATGAATTCCCTCACCCCTTTACCTAATTGGTTATCTACTTACTATCATGTCATGGATATCATCCTCAGCTTGTCCTTGGGAAGGATATACTCCTGATAATTGTGTTTAAACACATTTTCATTTCCATTGTTCTGATTAATATACTAACCATATTTTTTCCTTTCCATTCTTTTGTTTAACCTTTTCGGTAAACTAACTTATCTCAGTAGAGATAATTTCCTACTTAGGTAAACACCTCAATGTACAACTCTGTCAGTAAGACCCTGTTACTATTGATGATGACATTTCGGTAACCACCAATGGACGAGAACTTTGCCTATTAGTCCGCCTCATTTCAACGAGCAGGAAAATGGTTCTCTTCGTCCCTCGCCCTTGGTACCAACGTTGTTGCCAACATAACTGATAGGCTATCCTCTGACTTGCCTTGCTACCATGACCGTGCAATATGTTAATGTCCTTCATACTTTTGAACCACATGGTGGGACCATAACCCACAGTTCCATAGAATCGATACCTGACTCCTGTACATCCTTGATTCCGAAGTATCCTTTTTCACTTGCCTTCATATGTAATTCATGAGCCACCTTCCTAGTGATCTATTCTAGTATCAGACATAATATTTTTGTTGTTGTTGCTCTCAACCCCTTTCACCTTTTGATTAGGCATCGAATGATTGCCTATCCGTTAAAACTTCTAATGGTACCTTCATACTTTGCTCTTGATGTTTTATTATGTGGAGGAGATTTGTAACACCCCCAGTGTCATGCTACAGTAACCCTCTGTGATTAAGCTAATCATTTTTCCAAACCGTGCTTAATCACCTTTGTTCAATATCCCATTTGAAATTCCAGTCAATTCAAATTCAAGTGAAGTTTAAAGTTGCTCAAAAGTTGCTGGAAAAATGTTCATCATTTGTCAAAATTTCCATAACAATTATTTGTTAAGGAACACAACATCACTTTTGTGCAAAGTTGAGCATTAGCAATTATAATAGCACCAATCCAGCATTTTTAAATGCTATCCTATTTATGAAAAATACCAAATGAATTCTTCTGGACTCCAAAATATTGGTGGCGCTGTCTATAATCACCAGGGGTTTAATGGGACTCCTCCCAAATTTTTCCTAAGTGAAATAGTTTACCAAATCTTTCCCTTTCTCTCTTTATTAATAAATAAAATCTGAAACAGAAAGAAGAAATAGAAAAGGCCTGAACGCTACTATGGGGCTGGGTCTCTAGTTCTACAGTGCCACGGCCCAGCCCATCTGGGGTTTTCCACTACCTCTGTTCATCAGAGCTCGGTGGATGCCCGTGCGACGTCCATGGCTCAGAGCGGCCACGGGGTGGCCATCCACCACTCTTCGGTGCCTACTTGACCCTCTCTGATCCCCTCGACAAACCCTAGCTCGTCCTTCCACCTCAGCTCGCGCCGTTCCTCTCTCCCCCTCGCTACACCGAATGCGCCCGCCACCGTGCCAACGAGATCCCGAGGCCACCGGCGCTGCATCGACCGCTCGTGTTGTCCAGAAAAACCGCCGTTGTCCGCTCGTTCGCCTGGCGCCTTCCGTGGAGCCGAGGGCCTCTACAGCTGACGAACGATGCCGCCCTCTTCCGCCTCTGCTCCGGCAATCTTCTCCGTCTCCAGCGACGCCTGCGGCTACTAAACCTCCAAGGGCCTCCGTGTGAGCCACGCGGTGAGCTCCTCCACATCATGCTCCTCTCCGTTAGTTCCCTCGCGCACCGTAGCTTGTTGGCCACCGCGCCTGTCGTTCCCCCCGCAGCTCGTCCCCGCATCGCCTACTGCCGATGCGCTGCTCGCTACCTTGCCCGTCCAGCTCCACCCCAGCCTCACCCGCTTGATTGCACCCGCGCTGCGTCCAGCCTCCTGCTCCGCCTATTGTCGGCCACGGCTGCAGCCACAGCCGCCGCGTTCCGCTCCGGCGCCCGGCCGCGCAGCCCCACGGCTTGACTCTCCTACGCGCCTCCTCCCTGTCATTGCTCTGTTGCCTGCTTCTGCGCGGCAACTCGCCGCCGCGTTGCCTGCTGCTGCTCGCCCACGGTGCCGCCCGCGCTTGATGTCGCCGACCGCCGCTGCCCCCGTCGCTACAGAGCGCCCCCGGAGCTGCCGCTGCCGCCAAACGACGCGCAACGCCACGGACGTCCGAACCCACCCACGCATGCACCGATCTGGTGACCGGAGCCTGATTCCGGCGAGATCCGGCACGTCTCCGCCGCGGGAGCGCTCACCGGGGCTCCACAGCCGCTGGTGCCGACGTGGCCGACCGGGGCCACCCCCTTAGGTCACTGCCCAGTGGCCCCAGGGGCCCGGCTGGCCTTGGTGACCTAGTGAACGGCTGACTGGGCATTGCCCAGTCACTGCCCGTGGGCCCTGCGTGGGCCCCGTTGACCAGTCAACATGTCTGTTGACCGCTGACGCGAGGATTATGCCATAATTCATTTTTTGACAAATTTAGTAATTAAAACAAATTCAGAATATTGCTAAACCTTTGAAAAATCATAGAGAATAAACAGTAGCTTGGTTCGAAAAACTTTATACATGAAAGTTGCTCAGAAAAATCCAACGAATGCGAGTACGTGGTCCGTTCATCTGTCAGATGCCTCTAACTATTTGAACATGGAACTTTCCCCCTCCGGTCATCTGTCTGACACAGGTCCGGAACCGGGAAAACATTCCCGATTGAATTTCCCCTTCACCTATATCGTCTAGATGTACATTAGGTCATACTTGGCACAACATATTGCGTTATGCTTTGTGATGCTCTGTTTGCTTATATTTACTGTTTCTTCCCCCTCTTCTCTCCGGTAGACCCCGAGGCCGATGGTGCCCCAGTGATCGACTACGTCGACGACGACACTTCTTCCTTTCAACAGAGCTTCCAGGCAAGCAAACCCTCCTTGAGGATTTCGATATCGCCCATTTCTTTCCCTCTCATGCTTGCATTGGAACTGCTACTACTTTGTGCATGATCCTACTCTGATGCATAGCCTGTTTTTGTTACCTGCTTTCATACCTTACCTGCTTATCCTAAACTGCTTAGTATAGGTTGGTTAGAGATCCACCAGTGACCCCACCTTGTCCTAGTTGCCTTGCTTTATGTTTGATGACTCAATCAACATGATCGACGTCCAGGCCCCGACACCGCACATCACCCCCCCCCCCTAGTTGTACAACTCTGAAGAGTTACCATCGAGTGCCGAGGGTGGAACCTCTTACATCACTCCTGATGAGATCTCTGTAGTGTAGCTATACGGTCGAGGTCATCAAGGGTGATTTCCTCCTTGACCACTTCCGTTACGGCTCTATCGTGCAACCCCTCAAGTCTGAACCTCGAGGGTGGATCCTCTTACGTTCACCTTGATGATAACATGGAGTGGAATTCACCGGGGGTGATTCCTCGGGTTTTCCCCTTGGTGTTAGACACATAGTTATTATGGTTAGTATGACTTTACACTAAACCTTGTTACTAAAGACGGGTCAGCCCTAACGGGTACCCGCGCGAGCTTAATAGCGAGTGATGTGGAGTCGGATTGACCTCGAAGGTGCCCGCGAGATACTTACGAGGCGTGGTCGGGCATTGTTAGCTCTTGCCGCAAGTACTCGAGACGGGGCGACGGGGTCACATCTTTCGTGAGTCTCTACTCGCGACCGCACTGCCAACGCACAAACGGTTTGGATATTTGATCCGAGGGGCCTCTGGCCTGATAGCACTAACCATCACGTGGGCATTGTATGGGCGTTCTACGTCGTATGCATCAGCCGAAGCTTATTAGACGTCAGCGAATGGGCGGTGCATGCCAGGTTGGACTGGTAAGCTCCTGCCTTTTAAGCAGGTAGCTAGGTCTGCTCACCGGCCGCCCACGCAACGTGCAGGAGTTCCCGGGGCGATGGCCCAAGACCCCTGGGGGCATAGGTTTAGTCCGACATGCTGACCTCTCTATTAATCCTAGGTCGGGTTGCGCCGTATTGTTTGTCCGAGGCCGGGCATGACCCAGGAAAGTGTGTCCAGTCGGAGTTAATCGAGCGTGGTGGGTAAGTTGGTGCACCCCTGCAAGGAAGAAAACATCTATCGATAGCCTGTCCTACGGTAACGGACACTTGGAGTTGTATCCTGATCGATACAAGTAGAACTGGATACTTGAGATGAGAAATGGTTATGAGAAATGGATAGTATGGCTCTGGGATTGCTTTCTCGCTGGGAGTCGCGAAGGATCTCTGGCCGAGGTTGATAACACTACTACTTCACATTATGTTGATTTGTACTCTTCTATATGCTGCAAGATGCTTGAAGATCCTTGAAGATGCTAGTCTTCGATAGGCTAGGCTTTCCCCTTCTCTTCTGGCATTCTGCAGTTTAGTCCACAGATACAACCCATTCATTTGATACATATGCATACTTACTTTAGTTCTGATGTAAGTCTTGCGAGTACTTTGGATGAGTACTCATGGTTGCTTTGCTACCTATTTTTCCCCCATACCCGATTGTTGCGACCAGATGACGGATCCTAGGAGCCAGACGACACCACTGATGATTACTACTACCCCGAGGGTGCCTACTACTACAAGACGGCCACTGGCGACCTGGAGTAGTTAGGCGGCTCCCAGGCAGGAGGCCTTGCCTTTTCAGTCGTTGTTGCTTTTGTGCTAGCCTTGTTAAGGCAGACTTGTCTAACTTTTGTGTGTACTCAGATATTGTTGCTTCCGCTGACTCTTGTGTATACGAGCTTATGTATTCGAGCCCTCGAGGCCCCTGGCTTGTAATATAAAGCTTGTATTATTTTAATTTGTGTCTAGAGTTGTGTTGTGATATCTTCCCATGAGTCCTTGATCTTGATTGTACAGATTTGCGTGTATGATTAGTGCACGATTGAATCGAGGGCGTCACATGGGTTCGATCTTACGGTGCTTGATCCCAGTGATAGAAGGGGAACCGACACGTATGTATCGTTGCTATTAAGGATAACAAGATGGGGTCTATTTCTACATAAATAGATCTTGTCTACATCATGTCATCATTATTATTGCATTACTCCGTTTCTGCATGAACTTAATACACTAGATGCATGCTGGGTAGCGGTCGATGTGTGGTGTTATATTGGTAAATGCAGGTAGGAGCCAGTCTACTAATCTTGTACATGATGCCTATTTAATGATCATTGCCTGGATATCGTCATGATTATTTCAAGTTATATCAATTGACCAACAGTAATTTGTTTACCCACCGTATGCTATTTTTCTCGAGAGAAGCCACTAGTGAAATCTACGGCCCTCGGGTCTCTTCTTTATTATATTTACCTTCGTGGTCTATTTTTATTTGATTTTATTTTCATATCTATTAATCCAAAAATACAAAAATACCTTGCTGCAATTTATTATTATTTATTTTATCGCGCGTTCCCGCGATATCTATTTATCAAATCTACTATAATTTTACCTATCTTTTTACCCGTGAGGGATTGACAACCCCTCTTTTACACCGGGTTGCAAGTATTTGTTTTTTGTGTGCAGGAGCCGTCTACGTGGTGTTGCGTGGTTCTCCTACTAGTTCGATAACTTCGGTCTCATCACTGAGGGAAATACCTACCGTAGTTGTGATGCATCATCCCTTCCTCTTTCAGGAAATACCGACGTAGTTCAAGCCGCATCAAAAGGAATTTCTAGTGCCGTTGCCGGGGAGGATCAAGTTAAGATAGTCTCCCATCAACTTGCCAATGTCTGGCGCTGTTGTCGGGGAGGATCAAGTCAAGATAGTGTCCCGTCAACTTGCCAATTTCTGGCTCCGTTACCGGGGAGACATCATCAACATCTACCAGGTTCCTAATCACAAGTCTTATCTCCTTGATATTTACATTATTTGCCGTTTTCCTCTCGTTTTCCTCTCCCCCACTTCAAAAAAATTTGTCGTTTTATTCGCCCTCTTTTTCGTTCGTCGTTTTTCTCGTCAGATCTGTTTTGAGTGCAATCTTCTTGCGTAGTCACGATGACTCGAGAGAACACCAACTTCTGTGATTTCTCCAATACCAACAACAATGATTTTATTAACACTCCGATTACTCCACCCGCCCCTAGTGCGGAGTCTTGTGATATCAATGTTGCTTTGTTGGATCTCGTTATCAAAGATCAATTTTTCGGTACTCCTAACGAGGATGTTATGTCCCATCTTAACACATTTGTGGAATTATGTGATATGCAAAAGAAAAAATATGTGGACAATGATATTGTGAAGTTGAAATTATTTCCATTTTCTTTGTGAGGTCGTGCGAAGAATTGGTTTTCTTCTTTGCCTCGCAATAGTATCGATTCTTGGGGTAAGTGCAAGGATGCTTTTATTACTAAGTATTTTCCACCCGCGAAAAGTATTTCTCTTAGGACACAAATCATGAATTTTAAGCAACTTGAGAATGAACTAGGTGGGTGTGCATCCAACTTGCTTTCTCATGAAGAACTCGGGCATTTGAGGAAGCCCGACATCAGAATATACAAGCCAAGTTCTATAATGAAAAATTCCCACAAGTATATGAAAGTGACAACATAGGAGACTCTCTATATGAAAAACATGGTTCTACTTTGATGCACAAGGGTGGAAAAGGATAGTAACATTGCCCCTTCTCTCCTTTTCTCTCATTTCTTTGGTGGGATCTTTTTGGCCTCTTTTTTTCCTCACTAGGACAATGCTCTAATAATGATGATCATCACACTTTTATTTACATACAACTCGATACTAGAACAATATGACTCTATATGCATGCCTCTGGCGGTGTACCAGGATGTGCAATGATGCTAGTGTAACATGTATGATAATGATGAATGGTGGCTAAGCTACAAATACTATTTCAGCTATATAATCATGCAAAGCAATATGACAATAAAGATGTATGTCATAATAACGGAACAGTGGAAGTTACACGGCAATATATCTTGGAATGGCTATGGAAATGCCATGATAGGTAGGTATGGTGTCTGTTTTGAGTAACATATAAGGAGGCTTATGTGTGATAGAGCATATCATACCACGGGGTTTAGATTCACGGGTGAAGTTTGCACCAACTCTCAAGGTGAGAAAGGGCGATGGACGGTACCAAAAAGGCTAGCGAATTGCGGAAAGGTGAGAGTGTGTATAATCCATGGACTCATATTAGGCATAAAGAACTCACATACTTATTGCAAAAGTTTATTAGCCCTCGAAGCAAAGTACTACTATGCATGCCCCTAGGGGATAGATTGGTAGGAAAAGACCATCGCTTGTCACCGACCACCACTCATAAGGAAGACAATAAGTAATAAATCATGCTCCAACTTCTTAGCATAACTAGAAACTATACGGGCATGCTTCGGGAATCACAAACCTTAACACCAATATTCTTACTAAACCACACTCATTCACTAGTACCCAGATATTACCATCTGAATATCACAAAACTATTGCAATGAATCAAACTTATCATATTCAGTGATGTACATGAAAGTTTTTATTATATCCCTCTTGAGTACCTATCATATCAGGAACAATTTCATAACATGTGCATATTGCCATTACTATTTATTAGACTCTCAAAAGATATAAGCGAAGCATGAGAGTGGAACTATTTCTTCAAAATATAGCCACCATCGTGCTGCCTAGCTCAAAAGATATAAGTGAAGCACATAGAGTATTCTTACAAATCGCAAATAAATGTGTGTCCCTCTCAAAAGGTGTGTGCAGCAAACAATGATTGTGGCAAACTAAAAAGAAAACAAAGCAAAGACTTTTATAATACAAGCTCCAAGAAAAACTCATATCATGTGATAAATAAAAATATAGCTCCAAGTAATATGCCGATGTATTGTAGACAAAAGAGGGATGCCATCCGGGTTATCCCCAAGCTTAGATGCTTGGTTCTCCTTGAATATTACCTTGGGGTACCTTGGGCATCACCAAGCTTAGGGTATTACCGCTCCTTATTCCTTCATCCATCGTGATCTCCCCCAAAACTTGAAAACTTCAGCACACAAAACTCAACAGAAACCTCGTGAGATCTATTAGTATAACAAGAAAATCATAAACTTTAGGTAATGTTGTAAACCCATTCATATTTTATTATTGCATAATACCTACTATATTCTAACTTCTCCATGACTTATACCCCCTAATATAATTTATAGATTTATCAAAACAAGCAAACTATGCAACGAAAACAGAATTTTTCAAAAACAGAACGGTCTATAATGATTTAAAGAAACACAATACTTCTGTAACTCCAAAAATTCTGAAAAATTAGTTCAATGTGGAAAATTTGTATATCAATAATGTGTAACAAATTCAGAATTTTTTCACGTTCCAGTGAATTATAAAAATGCAGTACTGGGCGCAAAAGTTTCTATTTTCACATAATCAAATCAACTATAAACCAAATCATCCCAAAGGCTCTACTTGGCACAAACGCTAACAAAAACATAAGAACACAATCATAATAGTAACATAATTGTGTGAAAACTCAAAGCAGAAAAGAAAACAAGAAAAATAAGATAACTATTGGGTTGCCTTCCAACAAGCGCTATTGTTTTACGCCCCTAGCTGGGCGTAATGCATAGTTTCAAGTACTATCATCCATAGTTTTAATTCCATAGGTGGCCCTCATAATTAGTTCATATGGTGGCTTAATTCTCTTTCTAGGGAAGTGTTCCATTCCTTTCTTTAATGGAAATTGGAACCTTATGTTTCCTTATTTCATATCAATAATAGCACCTATGGTTTGTAGGAACGGCCTACCAAGTACTATAGGACAAGACGGATTGCATTCAATAACAAGCACAACAAAAATCCACAAGCACATAATTTCTATTGGCAAGAATAAGCACATCACATAAAGATTTTGGTATAGTGGAAACATGTAGCACCCCCAATGTCATGCTATGGTGACCTCACACTAATTGTGCCATGTCATCACAATTAAATTTCTAAACCTCACTTTGATCCAAACCGAGTTCGAATTTAAAAAAATGTTAAATAAAGTAAAGATAATATTTATCCAAACTGCAAAACAAAAATGTGTGCTGGGTTGCAAAATTTCACTAACTAATTGTCAGGAATAAACCAACATTATTTGAATTATTAAAATACCCTTAACATTTTTAAAATTGGACCGGCAACTTTTAATTGGTCCATTTCAATTTAAATAAATATTTGCGCTTTCGGAAATAATTGAAACTAGTTGTGCTAGCTCATAGTATTGCCTATTGTATATCTTCTAGGTATTAGTTTCAACTAAATTATTTTCATAGCCAAAAGAAATATGAAACAGATAGGAAAAAAATAGAAAAGAAAGAGAAAATTGTAGATTGGCAATGTGTAACTGGGCCAATAGTGCATAGGGTGCAGGCCCAACCCACAGCGCCATTGTCTTCCTCCCTGTTCATCCCCAGTGTGCTGGACGCTGGCCATGCGTCCGTGTCACAGATTGCCACGCACTGGCCATCCCACGGACCTCCCCTCGAGGATAAGGATGCCACCCGACCCCCCTCTGCCCATGGACGAACCCTAGCTCCTCCTTTCTCCTCCTTGCATCACTGCTCTCTCCCCTCACCCACACCGACGCCAACGTCACCGTGTCGTCATCATCCGCACGCACCTGAGCCACCCCGAGCCGCGCCAAGGGCTACAGCGGCTTCACCCAGGTCTTCTCTATCGACTACACCGTCGGCTCGGAGCTGGGAGGCCGGCGCCACGTCACCTGCATCGATCTTCCCCGCCACGGCCACCGCGAGCCCGTCGTTTGAACCATCACCCTCACCCTCCCTCGGCCTCCTCGAGCGCACCAATGGCTCCACTGTGAGCACCCACCCCTTCCCCTTCTCTGGGTTGCTCGAATTCACGTCATAGGTGGAGATCCACGCCATTGCGCCATTGTCGTGGCCAAGTTGTCGCTGATGTGCTCAAGGAGGACGATGTAGTCAACCCCGGGACAAACTAACAGAGTCTTCGTGCTCGTGAAGCCCCTAGGGAGCCACCTGACCATCTTGGTCGACGGATCCGAGTCTGAGGCCTCAATCCTGTCAGGCCGGTGCCACCGCGCCCCTGCTCATGCTCCCATGCGCCTCTGCCCGCCCGAGGCCGACGCCCTCGTGCGTACACGTACGCCCTGGGTCGTGCCCTTCATACTATTGCTGATGCTTTGCGCTCGTCGTGCCCCATTGATGCCCCTCGCTGCCCGCTGCTGCCGTTTCCGGCGCCGCGCCCTTAGCCACGCGTTGGCCCGCTCCTGCTGCTACCCATCCACCTGTGGTCGTGTTGGCTCCGCCCGCCGCTGGTTGTAGCTTGTCCCGTCACTACCGTGCCCGCCAGCGCCCTGCCGCGCACGGTGCTCTCTGGTCGTGCCCAGGTGCACCCCCGCCGCCGGGCTCCGCTGCTCTTCTCGCCGCTGCTCTGCATGCACTACGGTGCTATAGTAAACTGAAGGTTATTGTAGCGCTTGCTAGCTTCTTCCACTTCAACCTGACTAGCCCTCTCGACAACCCTTGAACAACCAATAAACGAAGGTTAATATGGGTAAAAATTATATGGACAGGTAGTACACTTGACAAACTCCATTTTATCCCATTGGAACAAATCCATTTAAGGCACGGATTAAATCCTCTGAAAATGACAAAAGTCTATGTTCTGTTAACAGAAAAGACTAAAAACAGAGTTATTGTGGTAGCTGCTTTAGAGCATAAAATAAATAGGTTACAGGGATCTAACAGGGATGCAATTGATACCATCTTGTAGAGCACAGGAAAGTGATCAATATTGATATATGGCACTAATCCATAGGATAAATAGAACAATGGTTATAGCCTTTGGAAAACAGCTAAGTGATGTTTAAAACTAAGCAATTCTCAGACTTGGTCAATTTTCAGGAAATTCCAGAAAACGTTTTTAAAACTTTGAAAAAAAATAGAAAATAAACCGTAACTTGGATGGAAATGTTTTCTACATGAAAGTTGATCAGAAAAATGAGACGAGCCCGAATACGCTATCCACATACCTGTCAGATACCTCTAGCACTACAAACATGGAACCTTCCCCTTCAGTTCATCTGTCTGACAGATATCCAAAACTGGGAAAATGTTCCAGTTAATTTCCCGCTTTGTTTGCAACGTGAAGCACTGCGTTAGGTCACCTCCAGCGCAACGTTTTGCTTTGACATGCTTTGTGATGCAGTGTTTGCTCTGTTATTTATTATGTTCCCCTATGTTACTTCTTTCCGGTAGACGTGGAGACCGTGGTTGAACCGGTGATCGACTACTTCACCGTCGAGGGTCCCTATCTGTCTGGAAAGCAACCAGGCAAGCAAACCCCCCTTGAGCATTCCGATATCGCCCATTCCCTTCTCTCTTATGCTTGCATTAGAATCTGCTGCTACTACTGTTATCCTATTTCTGCTGCATAGCCTGTTTATTGTAACCTGTTGTTGTTACCTACCTGCTTATCCTAAACTGTTTAGTATAGGCTGGGTAGAGACGCATTAGAGACCCCCACTTTGTCCCAACTGCCCCACTGGATTATCAGAAGACCCAATCAGCAGGATCGAAGACCAGGCCCCGGCACCGCACATCACTTTCCCCTTAGTTGCTCAACACTACTGGGTTACTATCGAGTGCCGAGGGTGATACCTCATCAGCACTTCTGATGTTAACCTTGTAGGTTAGTTCATCGGTTATGGTCTTCGAGGGTGATTCCTCCTTCTCCACTTCCAATAACGACACCGTCGTGCAACTCCATAAGAGTGGACCTCGAGGGTGAATCCTCCTTCGTTCACCTTGATGATAACATTAGGAGGAATTCCATCGAGGGTGATTCCTCAGGGTTCCCCTTGGTGTTAGACACGTAGCTACTATGGTTATGATGACTTTACACTGAACCATGTTATTAAAGACGGGTCGGCCCCGAGGGATACCCGCGCGAGCTTAATTGCGAGTGATGTGGGGTCGGGTTGACCTGGAAGGTGCCCGCGAGATAATTGTCACGAGTCCTCGTGACGGGGCAACGGGGTCATATCGATCGTGCGTCTCTGCTCGTTACCGCACGTTACTAATAAACTATGATTTGGATATTTGATCCGAGGGGCCTCTGGCCTGATAGCACTAACCATCACGTGGGCATAGTATGGGCGTTCTGCATCGTATGCATCAGCCAAAGCTTAATTGACGTCATGCGACTGAGCGGTGCATGCCGGTTGGACTAGAACGCCTCCCCTTGTATAAGGGAGGCTAGGTCTGCTCCCCGGCCACCCACGCAACATGCAGGAGTTCCCGGGGCGATGGCCCAAGACCTCTGGGGGCATAGGTTTAGTCCAGTGTGCTGACCTCTTTATTAAGCCTAGGTCGGGTTACGGCATATCGTTTGGCCGAGGCCGGGCATGACCCAGTAAAGTGTGTCCGTACGGAGTTAATCGAGCGTGGTGGGTAAGTTGGTGCACCCCTGCAGGGAAGAAAACATCTACCGATAGCCTGTCCTATGGTAACAGACACTCGGAGTTGTATCCCGATCGATACAACTAGAACTGAATACTTGAGGTGATAACTAGATAGTATGGCTCTGGGATTGCTTTCTCACACAGAGTCGAGAAAGGATCTTTGGGCGAGGATGATGACACTACTACTACTACTTTACATTATGCTAATCTGCACTCTTCTAATGCTTCGAGACCTCTGAAGATGATGAAGATGCTAGTCGTTGATAGGACTAGGCCTTTTCTCTATTCTGGCATTTCTACAGACCAGTCCATATATACCACCCTTCCTTTGATACTGTTGCATATGTAGTGAAGATCCTTGCTTGCTGAGTACTTTTGATGAGTACTCACGGTTGCTTTGCTTTCTTTCCCCCCTTTTTCCTTTCTTTTCGGATGTCGCAACCACATGGTGGAGCCGAGGAACCAGACGCCACCTTCGACGGCGACTACTACTACTACACCAAGGGTGCCTACTACTATGTGGAGGCCGCCGACGACCAGGAGTAGTTAGGAGGCTCCCAGGCAGGAGGCCTTGCCTTTTCGATCGATGTTGCTTATGTGCTAGCCTTCTTGAGGCAAACTTGTTTAACTCATGTCTCTACTCAGATAATGTTGCTTCCGCTGACTTGTTTGTATTCGAGCCCTCGAGGCCCCTGGCTTCTAATATAAAGCTTGTATTATTTTAATTTGTGTCTAGAGTTGTGTTGTGATATCTTCCCGTGAGTCCCTGATCTTGATCGTACACATTTGCGTGTATGATTAGTGTACGATTGAATCGGGGGCGTCACAAAACGCTAGCACCCAAATCACATAAAGAATTACCTTCATAATCTTTAATCTTTACTTTAATAGTAGGTTCCCATTCACCATGCAACTTCCTAGGTATTGAAACTTCCAACTCTAACTTTTCTTCATAAGCTTTCATCATAGCTTCTACAATATGTTTACTAAAACCTTTATTTGTTCATAAGAATTAGGACAATTTATCATGGATTGCAACAAGGAAATACACTAAATTAAAGAACAACTATCATAACTAAAGTCCTTGTAATCCAAAGTAGAGGGCACATCACTAGTTAAAGTCTTGACCTCCCCAAACCCACTTTTATCATTTTTATCATTAAGATCATCACCCTCCAAACAATTGGGACGCCTTCTAGCTAATGTTAACTCATCTCCAATCCCTTTTCCTCAAGGTTTATATTACTAAACAAAGATCCAATGGGTGAGACACCAATCATTATAATATCTTCATCATGATTATGGTAGAAATCGGGCGGAATGGCCTTTTCTAGGAATTCTTGCTTGGCTCTCAACCTAGCAGTTATTTCCTTACTTCCATTAATGCAGACATAGATAACTTTAATGGACTTATTAGTATCATGCTTAGGTGGTAAAATTTTAGATTTAAGAGTTTCCACATCATGAGAAATTCTATCCATGTTCCTATCCATATCATCAACTTTATTCAAATTTTCTTCTACCATAGCATTAAAAATGTTTTGAGAATTAATGAATTCTTTAATGTTGCTCTCAAGATAAGTAGGTATCCAATTATTATTGTTATAAGAATTTCCATAGGAATTGCCATAATTATTGGACAAATTTCTGGGGTACGGTCTAGGATTAAAATTACCTCTATAAGCATTGTTATTGAAATTATTTCTAGAGACAAAGTTCACATCAACGACATCATTATTTTTCTCAATCAAAGTAGATAATGGCGCATCATTTGGACCAACATGAGCATTTTTATTAGCAACCAATTTCATAAGAGCGTCCATTTTATTACTCAAGGTAGTAATTTCTTCGAGAAAATTTACCTTCTTACCAGTTGGATCTCGTTCGGTATGCTGATACATCTCCAACGTATCTATAATTTTTGATTGTTCCGTGCTATTATATTATCATTCTTGGATGTTTTACAATCATTTTATAGCAACTTTATACCATTTTTGGGACTAACCTATTGACATAGTGCCCAGTCCCAGTTGTTGTTTTTTGCTTGTTTTCTACTTTGCAGAAAATCAATACCAAACGGTGTACAAACGCAGCGAAATTTTTTGGAGAATTTTTTGGACCAGAAAACACAAGATGGGCCGAATAAGTACTAGAGGGGGGCTCCGAGGGGAGCACAACCCACCTGGGCACGCCTGGGGGCCCAGGCGTGCCCTGGTGGGTTGTGCCCACCTCGGCCGCCTCCCGCACTGCCTCTTTGCTCTATAAATACCTCGCAAATCCAAAACCCTAGTTGATTCGACAAAACACAATTCCAGCTGCCGCAAGTTCCAGAAACCATAGATCCAATCTAGACACCAACACAGAGGGGTTCATCATCCTCATTGGTGCCTCTCCGATGATGCGTGAGTAGTTCATTGTGGACCTACGGGTTCGTAGGCAGTAGCTAGATGGGTTCCTCTCTCTCTTTTTCTCAATACACTGGTCTCTTGGAGATCTATTTGATGTAACTCTTTTTGAAGTGTGTTTGTTGGCATCCAATGAACTTCGAGTTTATGATCAGATCTATTTTATCCATGAAACTTAATTGAGTTTTGATCTCTTATATGCATGATTTCTTATAGCCTCGTATTACTTCTTTGAATCTTTGGTTTAGTTAGGCCGACTAGATCAATTTTTCTTGCCATGGGAAGAGGTGATTTGTGATGTGTTCGATCTTACGGTGCTCAATCCCAGTGACAGAAGGGGACATGACATGTATGTATCGTTGCCATTAAGGATAACAAGATGGGGTCTATTCCTACATGAATAGATCTTGTCTACATCATGTCATCGTTCTTATTGCATTACTCCGTTTTTCCATGAATTTAATACACTAGATGCATGCTGGATAGCGGTCGATGTGTGGAGTAATAGTAGTAGATGCAGGCAGGAGTCGGTCTACTAATCTTGGACGTGATGCCTATACAATGATCATTGCCTGGATATCTTCATAAATATTTGAAGTTATATCGGTTGCCCAAGAGTAATTTGTTTACCCGCCGTATGCTATTTTTCTCGAGAGAAGCCACTAGTGAAATCTACGGCCCCCGGGTCTCTTCTTTATAATATTTGCCTCTGAGATATATTTTTATTTGCTCTTATTTTCAGATCTATTAATCCAAAAACCCAAAAATACATTGCTGCAAAAAAAAATATTTATTTTATTTCTCGTTTTCGTGAGATCTATTTATCCAATCTACTAAAAATTTAACTATCTTTTTACCCGGGAGGGATTGACAATGCCTCTTACACGTCGGGTTGCAAGTATTTGTTCTTTGTGTGGAGGTACCGTTTATACAGTATTGCGTGGTTCTCCTACTGGTTCGATAACCTTGGTATCATCATTGAGGGAAATACCTACTGTAGTTGTGCTGCATTGTCCCTTCCCCTTTGGGGATATACCGACATAGTTCAAGCTGCATCAAAAGGAATTTCGAGCGCCATTATCGGGGAGACAACATCAACATCTATCAGGTTCCTAATCACAAATCTCATTTCCTTGCAATTTACATTATTTGCCATTTACCTCTCGTTTTATCTCCCCCACTTCACAAAAAATTGTCGTTTTATTCGCCCTCTTTTACCTTCACGGTTTTCTCATCAGATCTATTTTTGTGTGCAATCTTGTTTGTGTAGTCACGATGACTCGGGAGAACACCAAGCCGTGTGATTTTTCTAATACCAGTAATAATGATTTTATTAGCACTCCGATAGCTCCTCCTGCCACTAGTGCGGAATCTTGTGATATTAATGCTGCTTTGTTGAATCTCGTTATGAAAGATCAATTTTCCGGTACTCCTAATAAGGATGTCGCGTCCCATCTTAACACATTCGTGGAATTATGTGATATGCAAAAGAAAAAAGATGTGGACAATAATAATGTGAAGTTGAAAATATTCCCGTTTTCTTTGCGAGATCGTGCAAAAATTTAGTTTTCTTCTTTGCCTCGCAATAGTATCGATTCTTGGGATAAGTGCAAAGATGCTTTTATTACTAAGTATTTTCCGTCAGCGGAAATTATCCCCCTTAGAACACGAATCATGAATTTTAAGCAACTTGAGCATGAACATGTTGCGCAATCTTGGGAAAGAATGAAACTGATGCTAAGAAATTGTCCTACTCATGGTTTAAACCTTTGGATGACCATATAAAAAATTTATGCGGGATTGAATTTTGTTTCTAGAAATATTTTAGATTATGTCGCGGGGGGGTACTTTTATGGAAAATACTTTGGGTGAAGCTACTAAATTGCTTGATAATATTATGGAAAATTATTCACAATGGCATATCGAAAGAGCTCCTAATAGTAAAAAAATCAATTCAGTAGAAAAATAAATTCTTTGAGTGAAAAATTTGATGCTCTTATGAAGTTGGTTGCTAATAAAAATTCCCCTATTGATATAAATGATGTGCCTTTGTCTACTTTGATTGAGCAAAATAGTGATGACGTAGATGTGAATTTTGTTTCGCGAAACATTTTAAATAACAATGCTTATGGAGGTAATTTCAATCCTAGACCTTTTCCAGGAAATTCCTCTAATAATTCTGGTAATTCCTATGGTAATCCTTCTTATAATAATAATAGCAACACCTATGATCTTTAGAATAATATGAAAAAAATTACCAATGCTCAAAAAATGTTAATACTACGATAGAAGAAAAGTTGAGTAAGATTGATGATATGTCTAGAAGCCTTGATACAATTTCTCATGATGTAGAAAATCTCAAGGTGAAAATTTGTGTGCCTAAGGTTGAAGAATCAATTAAAGCTTTATATGTTTCTATAGATGAAAGTAATAAAAGAACCGCTATGCTCAGATCTAGAGGAGAATTTTTAGAAAAAGCGTTTTCTAGTGATTGCTTTCATAAAAATGATGAAGATCTTAAAATGATTGGTGTTTCTTCTATTGATTATTTGTTTAGTAAAATTAAGATTGATGAAAAGGGGACTGAATAAGAGTCAACTTTAGTTAGATGGCGTCCCGATAATTCAGAGGGTGAAAATCTTATTGAGGAAGTTGATAAAAGTACGTTTGAAGAGGTCAAAACTTTAACTAGTGATGAGCCCACTCTTTTGGATTACAAAGACTTTAATTATGATAATTGCTCTTTAATTGATTGTATTTCTTTGTTGCAATCCATGATAAATACACCCCATCACTACAAAAAGGCACATCTGTGACATTTTGGGCTGAACGAAAAAAATTTATGCCATGCTTATGACACTTCTATGACGATAATTGTGACAAAACCCAGTATCATCATAGATGTGGTGGGATCCTACTTCTATGACAAAAAATCATGACAGAAAATGGGCTTTTCATCGTGATGCGGAGCATCCCAAGGCCATCCCCATGGACCCAACTACATCTCCTACGACACCTCTTGGACCCATGACACGAGCACGTGTAAGGGCTCTTGAAACCGAGGTGACATCTCTCCTCTCACAATTCCACTTTGATACACATGAGACATGGCTACTACCTCAAATGGACACTATGTGCATACTCAGGTATCATGGAGAAGCTAAGGAGCAAGGACAAGAAGAAGAAGAAGAAGAAGAAGAAGAAGAAGAAGAAGAAGAAGAAGAAGAAGAAGAAGAAGAAGAAGAAGAAGAAGAAGAAGAAGAAGAAGAAGAAGAAGAAGAAGAAGAAGAAGAAGAAGAAGAAGAAGAAGAAGAAGATGGACGAGTAGACGGAGAAGAAGGAGGGCTGCAGGAAAAGTCCCAGTCACCGGACAACCGGCCGGGACCGGACGTCCGGCGCCTGATGCTCCAGCCGAACCCCAGCGAGCGGATGTCCGGCCCGGACTGGACGACCGGTGCCCCTGCACCCGATCCAAACGAGCGGACGACCGGCGACCGGGCGACCGGCAACCACCGGAAATCCACTACACCAGCATCCGAGCGAGAATGAGCGGATGACCGGCAGCCACCGGACGTTCGGCCGCTCCTGAGACACCGAACGACTGGTCCCCAGCAGACGTCCCATACCTGGTTGTGTCCAGATTCGGACCCGAGGCCCATGTACCCCTACTTTCACCCCCATTTGCACTTAGACTATAAATAGACCTCCTATTCATCCTAGCTAGGGTTAGCATTGGTTTAGCTCATTTTGAGAGATAGAGCATTGCTCATCCACATCGGATCTACTCCTCGTGAGAGACCGCGGCCTCTTCGGAGAAGATCCCTTTGGATTCAAGACCTCCTTGCAGAGAAGAACATCAAGACCTCCTCACGGAGAATACCGTTACCCTTGTATCGTCCTTAGTTGACCGTGTACCGTGTGACCTCCTATGTATCCGAGGATCTAGCACATGTGTGACTATCTTGTGTTGGTTTAGTGTTTCCCCCGTGATTTCCTTTGTGTTCCCCTCGTTTTCCCTTTGTGTTCTTCGTGTTCATCACTGGATTCGCTCCTTTCGTGAAAGATTGGCCGTATAGGGTATCCACCCTACATCATCTTGGTATCTAGAGCCACGTTGATCACGATTTCGGAGCCTCCCAGTTGTGTTTCTAGCCTAGTTTTTGTTGTTTTTCGTCCTAATTCGAAAATTCCCCACAAAAATAGCCCCAAATTTTTTTTGTGATTTGTTGGTGTGTTGAAATTTTGTTGGTTTTGATCCGTGGATTTGCTTTGTTTTGAGTGGGTCTAGCTTTTTCCCCTTGTCTCCACCCTTTCCTTCCACGAAATCGCCCACAATCGACGAATTTCACCTCATCCACTCCGCCCACGTGAAGTTCATCCCATTCTTGAACAGTGCCCAGGCACCGGACGTCCGCTGGCCACCGGACGACCGACGACCGGACGACCGCTCACCCACTGGACGTCCGTAGTTACCTGACGAAACTGGATTTTTTTTAGTTTAGTCACCACCACCGCCCCACATTTCCGCATACGCACTCCTACCACTATACACCATCACCACCTCCACAAACCACCACCATTGCTTATCTGTTTCGCTCCCCGACACGTCTTGCCACTTCGAGCTTTGAGAATTTGAGTTGCGGTTCCGTATCCTTTTGTGTTTCGGCTATCTAGGTAAGGTTCAACATCGATATCACCGCCGCTCATCTTCACCACGGACGCGTCATCAACAACGACAACCTCGACTACACCTTTGGTATTCATGCCATCATTTTGACACCATACCGTAAGCAAGAAACGGTAACCTCGTCTTGGTATTGGACAAGACAGTCTTGCCATTACATTGATAGACATCATAGCCTTACTCCTTTGCGTTGCTTACCCATCGAGACTAGCCTTTGAGTATTGCCGGCAATGAGACTTGTGCACATTAGTGATCATACTTCCCATAGCATACATACATCATTGTTGCATATCTTGGTATCATCTCTTGTGTCACAAAGTTGTCATCGCATACACAATTGCTATCTTGGTTCGTCAAGTATTGCATGAGAATAGAGCTCAAACAACAACGAGCCAAACAAGCTTTTAAGCAAAGAGGAAAGATAAGCAAATAGCTCTTAAGCAAGAACCATAGCATCATACAAAATTAAGATTGTCATACTAGATCATCTTGGATCATATCATAGAAACACCTTGCATAGAGCATACTTGGGATAGAAGTCCTTGCATTGTTGCTAAGTAGGTTGTGCACAAGTTCTTTCTATCCGCCTATTGTGCAATCGTGTTAGCGTCTCTCTAGTGTTGTGCAACAAGAGCATTTTTGTGGATTCCACATTTTGGCTCACCGTTGGTTGCACAACCCCACTTATCTTTTTGCGTGTGTGTTTCCGTGTACCTTATATGCTTGGTCTACTTGTTACATTGAATCTTGCGAATCTTTTCCAACATTATTGAAGCTCACTTACAATTGCATCAAATTTTGTGCCACCATCCTAACTAAGCTCCACCATAAGCTTTTACTTGTGTAGGTGTGAGAAACCGACAAGAGCTAGTACCAATTGTGCTATTTCCTTGTCCTACATTGGAGTGATCATCGATCCACTTTCAACTTCGGTCAAGGTACATTTGGTATTCGTTCTTCTCTTTCTACCACTCACATTTTTATTGGAATGATGGATAGGCCGAGTACTTCTACAAACCCAATCTTCATTAAGCACGACGACATGAACTCCTACGTCACCAAGGGTCACCTCTTTGGTGCACAACGTGCTTTGCATCAAGATCAAGAAGCTATGAGTGAACGCATCGACAACCTCGCCGCCGACTTGCGACTCTCCGAGCAACATACAAGGGACTACTTCGACCACAAGCTCGATGATCACAAGAAAGAAAGTGACACAAGAATGGACGAGATTCGTGCTTTGTTGCTCAATCGCTCTTCTTCCACTTCGTCCCAAACAAGAAGGAGCGTTCAAGTCGCCACTCCGACTTCACCCTCTCCAGCTCAAGTACACCGACATCAAACACTCTACGCCGTGCCGCACGCAACAATCGTCAAGCAAGCCTCAATCCTCTACGTGACACCGAATCTCAAGAGCATCGACGACGTCAAACCCAAGAGGATTTTGTGCTAGCCCGAGAATGGCAATGACAACACCAACTTGAAGAGGAAGAGCGAGCGCGTCTACACCAACTTGGACAAGATGCCGACGCACAACGCCAAGAACAACAACTCCGTGAAGCTCAACCACCTGAGGTGCAACAAGCCCTCCAAGATTCAAGTCGAGTCGTAGCCAACCGAGGCCCACAATCTCGTGAGCAAGAAGAAGCATTTCGCGAAGAAATTCAAGAACAAAGATTTCAAGCTCGCGTGCATCGTCCAGTTCCTCGAGATCCTCCTCGAGCTCGACAAGCTCCTCCACAAGCTCGCCAAGAACACCAAGTTCATCAAGAGCATGCCGACAATGTAAATCCTCCACGACAAGAGCAGCATGAGGTTGACAACCCTCCTCACCAAGAGTGACACGAGCTTGACAATCATCTACAACAGGGGCGTCATCATCCCCGACCCCAACACAATGAAGAGCAACGCTATGGAAAGCTCAAGTTCACCATGCCCAAGTTCAATGGAAGCAACGACCCCGAAGAGTACCTATCATGGGCATTGAAAGTTGACAAGATCTTCCATTTGCACAACTACGACGAAGGGAAGAAGATCGCAATGGCATCCCTTGAGTTCCAAGACTATGTCCTCATTTGGTGCGAACAAGTCATCGAGCGCCGTGAGGCAAGAGGTAAACCATCCATCACCACTTGGGCGCAAATGAAGGATGTCATGAGAGCATTCTTCGTGCCTACCTACTACAACCGCGACCTATTCAAGAAACTCCAACTCCTCAAGCAAGGAACCAAGAGCGTTGAAGAGTACTACAAGGAGATGGAGATTGCCATGATAAGAGCCAACGTCATGGAAGATGATGAGCAAACAATGGCACATTTCTTGAATGGACTCAACCATCCTATCAAGAAGATCGCCGACTTCCAACCATACTCGAACCTCATTGAGCAAGTGCATCAAGCTACCAAAGTGGAACGCCAAGTGCAAGATGATTTCAAGTATGCCAAGTTCTCATCCAAGTCATACGGCTTCTCCAACACCCAAGCTTCAATGACTCCAACACCGTCTACCAACCTTCTACTAGCAACATCGACAAGTCGAGTTCCAAGAAAGCTTCGTCTACTCCAAGTCATCCTCCTACTAGAAGCAACTTCAAGCCAAGAGCTTCATCTTCATCAACCCCAACTGATGAGACCTTCAAGACGAGTTCCTTAAAATGCTTCACATGCAGAGGCCGAGGCCACAAGTCCTACGAGTGCACCAACAAGCAGACCATGATCCTCAACAACGACGGCACATACGACTCGATGAGTGAAGGAGAAATGGATGCTCTTGAGAAAGTCACCATGCACCGGCAAGTAAACGATGAAGAAGAACAAGTCTTTTGTGATGAAGATTCAAGTCCCGCTCTTGTCGTCTCCAAAGTCTTGACTCTCCAACATCACCAAGAAGAAGACCAAAGATGCCACATATTCCACACCAAGGCTGGCATCAATGGACGATCCGTCAAGGTCATCATCGATGGAGGGAGTTGTCATAACCTCGCAAGTGAAGAACTTTGCTCTAAGCTCCAATTGCCCAAGACGAAGCACCCACATCCATACAAAGTGCAATGGCTTAGAGACTCTGGCACTATCCAAGTTGAGCACCGAGTACAAGTCTCCTTCAAAATTGGCGCCTACGAAGACATCTTGGAGTGCGACATCGTTCCAATGACCGTTTGCCATCTTCTCCTTGGACGCCCATGGCAATTTGATAGAGGAGTCATCCTCAACGGCCGAACGAACCACTACATCTTCAAGATGAAGGACAAGGAGTACGTCATTCATCCAATGTCGCCAAGCCAAGTGATCGCCGACAAGCAAGCCACCCATCGTGGAGATCATAGTGAGAGAGCAAGCCACCCAAAAGAGAGTGAGCGCCACAAGCCCAAATCAAGCACCTCCACGATGAGCTAAAAGAAGAACTTAGTACTATTTGCCACCAAAAGTGAGATAAGAGGAGTGTGTGAGAATCCATCTAGTGTCCTACACTACGTCCTTGTGTGCAAGGACAATGCACCACAAACTAACACTTCTCACACTCTTCCTCTAGTGTTGTCTTCTCTTTTGCAGGAATTTCACGATGTTTTCCCCGACGAGCTACCTCCGGGACTACCTCCACTAAGAGGTATTGAGCACCGCATCAGCCTCATCCCTGGAGCACCGCTTTAGAACAAACCTCCCTACCACGTCAACCCTGAAGAAACTAAAGAAATACAAAGGTAAGTAAAGCATATCATAGACCATGGACATGTGCGTGAAAGTTTGAGCCCTTGTACCGTCCCGGTCATTCTTGTGCCAAAACGAGACGGTAGCTTTCGCATGTGCTCCCATTGTAGACCTATCAATGCTATCACCGTTCGGTATAGGTATCCCATTCCACGCCTAGATGATATGCTTGATGAGCTTAGCGGTGCCACTATCTTTTCCACAATTGATCTTAAGAGTGGTTACTATCAAATCCGCATACAAGAGGGTGATGAATGGAAAACCACTTTCAAAACCAAGTTTGGCTTATATGAGTGGTTGGTCATGCCTATGGGCCTTTTGGAAGCACCGGGTACCTTTATGCGTCTTATGAATCATGTCTTTCACCCTTACATTGGTATATTTGGTGTGGTCTACTTTGATGATATCCTTGTTTATAGCAAATCTTAGAGATCATGTCACCCATGTTCGAACCGTTTTGCAAACTCTTCGAAAAGAGAACCTCTATGCTAATATGGAGAAATGCCTTTTTGGCGTTGACAAGCTCGTTTTCTTGGGTTTTGTTATTTCCTCTAAGGGTGTTCATGTTGACGAGTCCAAGATCAATGTTATTAAGACTTGGCCACAACCAACCAATTTGCAACAAGTGCGTAGCTTTCTTGGCCTTGCGGGTTTCTATCGTCGCTTTGTGAAAGATTTTAGCACCATTGCTTCGCCTTTGCATGCTTTGAGCAAGAAGAACGCGCCTTTTGTTTGGGGACCATCCCAAGATACCGCTTTCAATGAGCTTAAGAATTTACTTACTCATGCTCCCGTGCTTGATTTACCCAACTTTGACAAACCCTTTGAAATTCATTGCGATGCTAGTGGTAATGGCATAGGAGGTGTGTCAACGCAAGAGAAGCGCCCCATAGCTTACTTTAGTGAGAAACTCTCCGGCGCGCAACTCAATTACCCCATCTATGACAAAGAGCTATATGCTTTAGTCCGCGTTTTGCATGAATGGGAAAACTATCTTCGCCCTCATGAGTTTATCATTCATACCGATCATGAAACGCTCAAGTACCTTAAGGGCCAAACCAAGTTGAACAAGTGTCATGATAAATGGAGTGAATTTATTGAGTCTTTTCCTTATGTCATCAAGTACATTAAGGGTAAGGAAAACATTGTGGCGGATGCCCTTTCTCGCATATGCATGCTTGTCACTCAACTTGAATTGGATGTCATTGTCTTTGAGCATATCAAAGAATTGTATGAGCATGATCCTACTTTTGCTACTCCTTATGCCAAATGTTTGATGCTCACCTCTTGGGAACGCTATGACATCAAATATGGATATCTTATCAGAGCTAACAAACTTTGCATCCCCGAGTCTTCTCTTCGTTTGTTGCGTTTGCAGGAATCTCATGGAGGAAGCTTAATGGGACATTTTGGACGAGACAAGAGTTCGCCACGCTCTTGAAAAACTACTTTTGGCCAAAGATGTTTCGCAACGTCAACCGCTTCACCAACCGATCTTGAAGAGGGCCCGCCTGCCTTGAATTGGCGGGGGAGGGCGGTGGTTGCCTGTTGACGGAGCAGCTGCCCTCCCCGGCCTGGCCTATAAAAGGAGGGTGGAGGAGGGCGAAGTCATTCATCCCTGCATTCTTCCTCCTCTTCTCTTGGTTCTCTGCTTCTTCTGGTAATGCTGAATGGAAAGGCCTGGGGCCAGCCCCCGGGCTTCTGATCAAGGCAATTGCTGCCTCATGTTGGTGATGACGCTCGGGGAGTGAGCTTGGTCCTTGGTGCAGTGAACCTATTGGTCTCTTTGAAGCTCAGCCAGGAGGCAGAGATGGAGATCACTGGTAATCCCAGCATTGCCCCTCCTGAAGGCCTTGGGGCCATTATCGACGAGGCGCGCGCCTTCCTGTCCACCAATGAGGGGAGTGGTGCGCAATGAGCCCCCTGGCCGTTTGAGCTGCTCTACGTCTTCCCGAGAAGAGCACCAGACTGGTGTCTGGGCCTCCTCCTGGAACGGTGTTGATGGATACGAAACCTGGGGAGAAGGAGAAGATGGGAGGCAGGTCGACCAGTAGGAGCACGCCTGCATCGACGCATTCGTGTCGTACTGGCGACCTGCTGCCCATCTGTCTGGCTCTTCCCCCCTTTTCCCAGCGTTGTCATCACTGTTTCTTCTGGCCGCCAGGAAAAGGCTTGTACCCCTGGTGCTCCCGTTGCCTTCTGGGGCTGATACGTCTCCAACGTATCTATAATTTTTGATTGCTCCATGCTATATTATCTACTGTTTTGGACTATATTGGGCTTTATTTTCCACTTTTATATTATTTTTGGGACTAACCTATTAACCGGAGGCCCAGCCCAGAATTGTTGTTTTTTGCCTATTTCAGTGTTTCAAAGAAACAGAATATCAAACGGAGTCCAAATGGAATAAAACCTTCGGGAACGTGATTTTATCATCGAACGTGATCCAGGAGACTTGGACTCTACTCCAAGGAGTCAAAGAGGAGGTCACGAGGGTGGGGGCGCCCCCCCCCTAGGGCGCGCCCCCTGCCTCGTGGGCCCCTGGTGCTCCACCGACGTACTCCTTCCTCCTATATATACCTACGTACCCCCAAACGATTAGAACAGGAGCCAAAAACCTAATTCCACTGCCGCAACTTTCTGTATCCACGAGATCCCATCTTGGGGCCTATTCCGGAGCTCCGACGGAAAAGGGCCGTCATCACAGAGGGCTTCTACATCATCCTAGCCCCTCCGATGAAGTGTGAGTAGTTTACCTCAGACCTTCGGGTCCATAGTTAGTAGCTAGATGGCTTCTTCTCTCTTTTTGGATCTCAATACAAAGTTCTCCCCCTCTCTTGTGGAGATCTATTCGATGTAATCTTCTTTTTGCGGTGTGTTTGTTGAGATCGATGAATTGTGGGTTTATGATCAAGTCTATCTATGAATAATATTTGAAACTTCTTTGAATTCTTTTATGTATGATTGGTTATCTTTGCAAGTCTCTTCGAATTATACATTTGGTTTGGCCAACTATATTGGTAGTTCTTGCCATGGGAGAAGTGCTTAGCTTTGGGTTCGATCTTGAAGTGTCCTTTCCCAGTGACAGAAGGGGCAGCAAGGCACATATTGCATCGTTGCCATCGAGGATAACAAGATGGGGTTTATTTCATATTGCATGAATTTATCTCTCTACATCATGTCATCTTGCTTAAAGCGTTACTCTGTTTTTAACTTAATACTCTAGATGCATGCTGGATAGCGGTCGATGAGTGGAGTAATAGTAGTAGATGCAGAATCGTTTCGGTCTACTTGTCACGGACGTGATTCCTATATACATGATCATGCCTAGATATTCTCATAACTATGATCAATTATGTCAATTGCTCAACAGTAATTTGTTCACCCACCGTAGAATACTTATGCTCTTGAGAGAAGCCACTAGTGAAACCTGTGGCCCCCGGGTCTATTCTCATCTTATCAATCCCCATCACTTTAATATTGCTTTGCTTTTTATTTTCCTTTTACTTTTTACTTTGCATCTTTATACCAAAAATACCAAAAAATATATTATATCTATCAGATCTCACTCTCGTAAGTGACCATGAAGGGATTGACAACCCCTAATTGCGTTGGTTGCGAGTAGCTATCGTTTTGTGCAGGTACGAGGGACTTGAGCATGGCCTCCTACTGGATTGATACCTTGGTTCTCAAAAACTGAGGGAAATACTTACGCTACTCTGTTGCATCATCCCTTCCTCTTCGGGGAAAACCAATGCAAGCTCAAGACATAGCAAGAAGGATTTCTGACGCCGTTGCTGGGGAGTCTACGCAAAAAGTCAACATACCAAGTACCCATCACAATCCCTATCTCTCGCATTACATTATTTGCCATTTGCCTCTTGTTTTCCTCTCCCCCACTTCACCCTTGCCGTTTTATTCGCCCCCCCTCTCTCTCTATCCTCCCTCTCTATTTGCCTCTTTTGCCCGCTTGCCTTTTGTTTGCTCGTGTGTTGGATTGCTTGTTTGTCGCGATGGCTCAAGATAATACTAAATTGTGTGACTTCACCAATACCAATAATAATGATTTCCTTAGCACTCCGATTGCCCCTCTTACCAATGCTGAGTCTTGTGAAATTAATACTACTTTGTTGAATCTTTTTACGAAAGATCAATTCGTCGGCCTTCCTAGTGAAGATGCTGCTACTCATCTAAATAGCTTCGTTGATTTATGTGATATGCAAAAGAAAAAAGATGTCGATAATGATGTCGTTAAATTGAAGCTATTTCCTTTTTCACTTAGAGATCATGCTAAAGCTTGGTTTTCATCTTTGCCTAAAAATAGTATTGATTCTTGGAACAAGTGCAAAGATGCTTTTATCTCTAAGTATTTCGCTCCCGCTAAGATCATCTCTCTTAGAAACGATATTATGAACTTTAAGCAACTTGATCATGAACATGTTGCACAATCTTGGGAGAGAATGAAATTAATGATACATAATTGCCCTACTCATGGTTTGAATTTGTGGATAATTATACAAAAAATTTATGCCGGATTGAATTTTGCTTCAAGAAATCTTTTAGATTCCGCCGCGGGAGGCACTTTCATGGAAATCACTTTAGGAGATGCTACTAAACTCCTAGATAATATTATGGTTAATTATTCTCAATGGCATACTGAAAGATCTTCAAATAAAAAAGTGCATGCGATAGAAGAAATCAATGTTTTGAGTGGAAAGATGGATGAACTTATGAAATTATTTGCTACTAAGAGTGTTTCTTCTGATCCCAATGGTATGCCTTTGTCTACTTTGATTGAGAATAACAATGAATCTATGGATGTGAATTTTGTTTGTACGAATAATTTTGGTAACAACGCTTATAGAGGGAATTTTAATCCTAGGCCATATCCTAGTAATCCTTCTAATAATTATGGGAATTCCTACAACAACTCTTATGGAAATTATAATAAGATGCCCTCTGAATTTGAGAATAGTGTTAAAGAGTTTATGAATTCACAAAAGAATTTTAATGCTTTGCTTGAAGAGAAATTGCTTAAAGTTGATGACTTGGCTAGAAACGTTGATAGAATTTCTCTTGAGATTCATTCTTTAAAGATTAGATCTATTCCTCCTAAGCATGATATCAATGAGTCTCTCAAAGACATGAGAATTTCCATTAATGAGTGCAAGGAAAGAACCGCTAGGATGCGTGCTTCCGAAAAGGCCTTTATTAAAGCGTGTTGTTCTAGTTCCTATGAAAATAATGATGAAGATCTAAAAGTTATTGATGTGTCCCCTATTAAATCTTTTTTTGCAATATGAATCTTGATAATGATGGGACTGAATATGATCCACCTTTACCTAGAAGGCATTCTAATAATTCTGAATCTTTTGATCTTGATGCTAAATTTGATGAAAGTGGGATTGAAAGAAATAAAAATCTAGATGTTGCTAAACCCACTATATTGGATTTCAAGGAATTTAATTATGAAAATTGCTCTTTAATTTATTGTATTTCCTTGTTGCAATCCATGCTAAAATCTCCTCACGCTTATAGTCAAAATAAAGTGTTTACTAAACATATCGTTGATGCCTTGATGCAATCTTATGAAGAAAGACTTGAACTGGAAGTCTCTATCCCTAGAAAACTCTATGATGAGTGGGAACCAACTATTAAAATTAAAATTAAAGATCATGAGTTTTATGCTTTGTGTGGTTTGGGTGCTAGTGTCTCTACTATTCCCAAGACTTTGTGTGATTTGCTAGACTTCCGTAATTTTGATGATTGCTCTCTAAACTTGCATCTTGCAGATTCTACTATTAAGAAACCTATGGGAAGGATTAATGATGTTCTTATTGTTGCAAATAGGAATTATGTGCCCATAGATTTCATTGTTCTTTATATAGATTGCAATCCTTCTTGCCCTATTATTCTTGGTAGACCTTTCCTTAGAACGGTTGGTGCGATTATTGATATGAAGGGAGGGAATATTAGATTTCAATTTCCATTAAAAAAGGGCATGGAACTGTCGGTGTACTAGAATAGGGGTACCCTAGTACCCCGAACTTGTGCACGGGCAGTTGCAGCACCCCGCGGCAAAGGCTTGCCGGGCGAACGCCAAGATCCCCCAAGGTTCCCTTGGAGCCATCCAAGAACAAAGTATTTAAGCTAAGGAGACAAGACCCCGGCAAGAGGAGCTTGCCGGGAAGGCCAACCAAGGCGCTCCAAGGAACTTGCCGCGACGCGCCACGCGCTCCGGCAAGGCAACAAGGCCCCGGCAAGAGGAGCTTGCCGGGAAGACTAAACAAGGTACCCCGAGGCCCGGTGAGCGACGAGCTTCTGGACCCGGCGAGATAACAACAGCGGCAAGGCGCTTGCCGCGGCAGGCGGCCACTCTGCGCCCACGCTCCAGCGCATCCACTAACGTGTCGCTCTGGGGGCTTCTCCGGGCGCGCGTGGCAGGAGGCTGTGCAGCCAGCGGTGCGTGGTGGCATGCGAAGCTGACAGGATCGCCATCGTGGCGAACGGTGGCGCCCCTAACGGTCCTTTTCTGCACTGTTCGGGCGACTCAGACGGGCATTTAATGCCCTTGTCCCCTGCCGTCAGGGTTAGGTAGGGTGCATTGTACAAGCAACTGTATCAACTACCTCGCTTTTTACGTTTTTACCCTCCTCTGCGTTGCCACCTGTCGGTGACCCCTTTAGCGTATAAAAGGAGGCCCATGCGCAACGTAGAGGGGGTTGGGGATTCGGGAGGTTGGGAGCTTCGGACAATTTGCTTCGATTCATCCGTAGCCCAGAAAACATCACACTCTCTCGCTCGAGAGCAAGAACACCAGATAATACAACCAGACAAGCAGAAGTAGGAGTGTTATCTCTCCGGAGAGCTCCGAAGCTGGGTAAACTGCTCGTGTGCCTCGCCTCGATCTGCTCTTCGTGCGACCTCCGCCCCCCGCCGAACCGAAAGGGGCCCGGTCCGCCGGCCCCATAGGTGTTCGTGGATCAGTTTCCGTGACATCTTTGGCACGCTAGGTAGGGGGTGTTGAGATTGTGTGAACCAGATCCGGCGTTCACGCGAGCTAGATCTTTATTCCCTTCATCAACATGCCACCGAAGAAGAAGACTTCGGCGGCAGCCGCTCCATCCACGTCACTTCCGCCACCGTTGGAGCAAACGAGTGGTGGGATGGACGCCGGCAGAAGAAAGGACGTCGACGAGGAAGCTCATGATGCCGCCAGGTCCAAGAACAAGGCTGCACAAACCTCGGCGATTGTACATGTTCCACGCCACTCTCAGGAGGCGCAAGATCAACAGCGTCATGGCACTAGCAGTGCCATACGCATGATAGCCCAAGACCAAGCTGGTGGATCTCGGGGCGCTCAAGACCAGCATGCACGCCAGCGTGCTGGCACGAGCGGGGCACGGTCGCCTGGACGGGATACTGCTCCTTCTAACATAGTTAGAAGTTCGAGCACGTCCCGCTCCTCGCGCCGTCCGCCACTGCCACCCACCACTCCAACAGAAGCTTTGGCGCGAGCTCAACTTCTCCTAGATTACCCTCCGATGTCGGACAAGATCGAAGAATGGAGGGCCACCATTCAGAGTCTCATCGGCTACGCCAACGGCGACACTCCACGGCGGCCGAGCGCGTCACCGCCGCGGCAGGACCGCCGGACGCGAGCCGGTGGCGACGAAACGGGCGGAGGTGCAACTACCATGCAATCACCGCCCCGAAGGCCAAGATCGCCGACTCGCCGGATCCACCTCGACAGCGACTCCACTGCATCGTCGGATCCACGAGCTCGTCGCGATCAGTGCCAAGTTCTTCATGATCGACAACAAGAAGACGCTCGAACCCGCATCGAGCGCCGAAGAGAAGCGCGACGTCAATCCGACAAGCGCGCTGGGCCCTCTGTTGACATGCATGCGCCAGGGGAACCAGGCGATCTGCCGTACGCGGTAGGTTGTCCTGCATTCACTCGTGAGCTGCGGCAAGTCCAGTGGCCCAGCACAAAGAACTTCAAGCCAGACGTACCGGAGAAGTACGATGGCAAGACGCATCCGTCAGAATTCCTCAGCATCTACACCATCGCGGTGCAGGCTGCCGGGGGACGAGATGACAAGATCCTTGCCAACTACTTCCTGCTGGTGCTTAAGCCCAACGTCAGATCCTGGCTCATGCACTTACCGGACAACTCCATATCCTCTTGGGCTGATCTGTGCCATCAGTTTGTCGGCGCCTTTACAAGCGGACACAAGCCTCATGGCCAGGAGAGTGATCTTCATCTGCTCGCCCAGAAGGAAGGAGAGCCCCTGCGCAAGTACATTCAGAGATTCAGTAGTGTGCAGCACAACATCCCAGACGTCCACCCTGCCGCGGTGATCAGCGTGTTCCATCAGAACGTGCGGAACCGCAGGATGCGGGAGGAAATGGCGATGTGCAAGATCAGGGATGTCAGTGAGTTATATGCACTGGCCGACAAGTGTGCGCGTGCTGAGGAAGGGAGGAGACTCCCCGGAGAAAATATAGGAGCGAGAGGATCTGACAGCGAAGATGCTGCCCCGACAAGGAAAAACCGGCGGCGGAACAACAGAAGGAGGAAAGGCAAAGAAGTGCTAGTTGTTGAGCAGTCCGGCAACGGTGGTAGCACCAAGGAAGCCAAAGCTGGTGACTCTGGCAAGGAGGTTGCCGCGGAGGTGGCGGTCACCGACAAGCAGGATGGCACCAACAAGCAGTATTGCAAGATTCACCGCACCAAGGGCCATGATCTTCAGAACTGTAAGAGGGTCGAGCAGCTTGTTGAGCAATAGAAAGCTGAATACGAGCGGCGCGACAAGGAGAAGGCCCAGGAAGGAGCTGGTGGATCCGGCAAGAAACGTCCCGGCCGAGGAGGACGCCGCGGCAAGGCCAAGCAGCGGCAAGGAGACAGACCTCCCCGTGGCCGCGACAAGGATGAAGATTATAACAAAGACGAAGATATGGATGATGAGGAGACTGATGAGCAGGAGTTCGAGAAAGCCACAGAGGTCCTGTGCGTTAACGGTGGTGCTTCTCTGCATGCCTTGTACCGCTAGCTCAAGCAGTGGGTGCGGGAAGTTAATGCAGCAGAACCACCCGTCGAGTCACGCAAGCCTCTGAAATGGTCCGGCACGCCTATCATCTTTGATATTGAGGACCACCCGGATCGCATAACTGCGGTCGGGTGCTTGCCGATGTTGGTTTCACCAACAATCCGCAACCTCAAGGTCACTAAGATGCTAGTTGATGGTGGGGCCGGCTTGAACCTGATCTCCTCCGCGGTGCTCCAGAAGCTCCAGATCCCTGACAGCGAGCTCGAAGAGACCGACACATTTCAAGGAATCAACCTGGGAAGGAGCAAGCCAAAGGGAAAGATCATGTTGCCGGTAACATTTGGCAGTGAGCTGAACTTCAGGACTAAGAGGGTCATGTTTGACGTTGCCGACTTTCCATTACCTTACAATGGAATCCTTGGCCATCCGGCACTCGCCAAGTTCATGGCAGCCTCTCACTATGCGTACAACGTACTGAAAATGCCAGGCCAATAAGTGTCATCTCTGTCCCTGGCGACAAGAAGGATGCTCTTATCTGTGCCGACAAGATCTACCGGGAAGCCATAGCCGCAGCAGAACGGAGGACACTTGCCGCTGAAACCCCCGGGGGGAAGAAGAAGACCAAGTCCGGCAAGAGCTCTGATGCCCACTCCGGCAAGCGCACTTCGAAGAAGTGCTGGGCTACCGTCGAGGATGCACCATCGAGCTCCACCGGCAAGTGTAAGAAGGCAATGGCAGCTCCACCTGAGACTAAGAAGGTGTCTGCCAAGGAGGATGGCACTGGTGGTACCTTCACCATCAGCGCCACTCTTGACCCCAAATAGGAAAGCGCGCTCGTTGCTTTCGTGCGGGCGAATGTCGACGTGTTTGCGTGGCAACCGTCTGATATCCCCGGTGTTCCCAGGAAAGTGATTGAGCACCACCTTGCCGTCTGTCCTCATGTGCGGCCCGTCAAGCAGAGAGTCAGGAAGCAGGCAGTAGAGCGCCAAGAATTCATCGCAGAAGAAATCAAGAAGTTGGAAGCAGCAGGCCTTGTCAGAGGAGTACTCCATCCCACGTGGTTGGCCAATCCTGTTGTTGTGCGCAAGGCTAACGGGAAATGGAGACTTTGTATTGACTTCACTGATGTTAATAAAGCTTGTCCCAAAGACCCATTTCCCTTGCCGCGTATTGACCAGATTGTTGACTCCACAGCCGGATGTGATTTGCTTTCATTTCTTGATGCATACTTAGGATACCATCAGATCTTCATGGCAGAAGAAGATGAAGAGAAAACCGCATTTATCACCCTGTGTGGCACGTACTGCTTTGTACGGATGCCTTTCGGTTTGAAGAATGCTGGTTCAACATTCGCAAGGGTAGTCCACCATGCTTTTGAGCCGCAAATGCACAGAAATGTGGAAGCTTACATGGATGACATAGTGGTCAAGAGCAAGAACAAGGCGACCCTGATACAAGATTTAGACGAAACATTTGCAAACCTGCGCAAGATCAACCTCAAGCTTAACCCCGAGAAGTGCGTGTTTGGAGTCCCTTCCGGCAAGCTTCTCGGGTTCTTCGTGTCTCAGCGGGGAATTGAAGCCAATCCCGACAAGATCAAAGCCATTGAGCAGATCGATGCACCAAAGCACGTCAAGGATGTACGAAGGCTTGCCGGTTGCGTGGCTGCTCTCAGCAGGTTTATCTCTAGATCTGCTGAGCGCGCCCTGCCATTTTTCAAAATTTTGAAAAAGGCAGGTCCAATGAAATGGACTCCGGTGCCTTCTCGCTGCAAGGCGCCGGTGCAGGCGTGCTGCTTGTCGCACCCACCGGGGAGCACCTCAAGTACGTAGTCCAGATGCACTTTCCCAAAGAGCAAGCAACCAACAATACTGCAGAGTATGAAGGATTGCTTGCCGGTCTCAGAATCGCAGCAGACCTTGGGATCAAGAAGCTCATTGTCAGGGGTGACTCATAGCTTGTCGTCCGACAAGTGAACAAGAACTATCAGAGTCCGTTGATGGAAGCGTATGTTGATGAAGTAAGGAAGCTAGAAGAGCACTTTGACGGCCTGCAAATGGAGCATATCCCAAGAGCTCAGAATGATATTGCTGATGGCCTGTCAAAGTGTGCTGCACTAAAGTTACCTGTGGAACCAGGCATCTTTGTGCTTAAGTTGACTCAACCATCCGTAACGCCCTCAACTGGACAAAGCAAGAAGAGGAAGTTGGTTTCTGGTGACTACTTTCCGGCAGAGCTCCCCGAAGCCGCCGCCAAGAAAGTCCCCAAGATCAACACCAAGGAGGCTGAGGGGCAGTCTGCTCCGGCAAGCCTCATGGTTTGTTCCATTGAAGCAGACGCTCCCGACAAGTTTTGCTCCGGCAAGCTTGCCGGGGAACATCAAGCTCCGGCAAAACCGCAAGTCCTTGCCGTGGAAGCGGATGTTCCCGCAGCAGCAGATGCGCCTTTAGTCCTTGTTGTCGAGCCACAAGCACTAGCATGGGCACAGCAGATTGTCCACTTCCTTCAGACAGGAGAGCTTCCCGAAGAACAAGAAGAAGCGGAAAGAGTAGCCCGGCAGTCAAGTATGTACCAGTTTGTCGATAGCATACTGTACAGAAGAAGACTCAACGGTGTGAAATTGAAGTGTATTCGCCGGGAAGATGGACAAAAGCTGTTGGCAGAGATACATGGAGGCATATGTGGCCACCACATTGGCGCAAGGGCACTTGCCGGCAAAGCTTTCCGGCAAGGTTTCTTTTGGCCGACAGCCCTCCAGGATGCAACTGCACAAGTAACCAAGTGTGAAGCGTGCCAGTTCCACTCCAAACAGATACACCAGCCAGCTCAAGCTCTCCAGACAATCCCTTTATCCTGGCCATTTTCGGTCTGGGGGCTCGATATCCTCGGCCCCTTCCCCCGAGCTATCGGGGGCTTTGAGTACTTGTACGTCGCAATCGACAAGTTCACAAAGTGGCCGGAAGTGCAGCCAGTGAGGAAGGTGACAGCACAGTCAGCAGTCAAGTTCTTCAGGTCGATTGTTTGCCGTTTCGGGATCCCTAACAGGATCATCACCGACAACAGCACGCAATTCATGAGCCGCACCTTCATGCAGTACGTCCAAGACCTTGGCGCCAAGGTCTGCTTCGCTTCTGTTGCTCATCCAAGAAGCAACGGTCAAGCAGAGAGGGCAAATGCTGAAGTGCTGCGCGGGCTCAAGACCAGAACTTTCGACAGGCTACACAGGTGCGGAAGGAACTGGATCGAGGAGCTGCCGGTGGTTCTTTGGTCGATCAGAACGACACCAAATCGAGCCACTGGCCAGACACCTTTCGCTCTAGTCTATGGAGTAGAGGCAGTTCTCCCCACGGAACTCGTATACGGATCACCTCGAGTGCTCGCTTACGATGAGCTTGAGCAAGAACAGCTACGGCAAGCCGACGCGCTGCTCCTTGAGGAAGATCGTCTTCAGACTGCTGTACGAGCTGCTCGATACCAGCAAGCTTTGCGCTGCTATCATAGCCGCAAAGTTAAAGCCAGAAGCTTCGAGGAAGGCGACCTTGTTCTTCGGCGCGTTCAGTCCGCCAAGAATTCCAACAAGTTGACGCCGAAGTGGGAAGGCCCTTATCGGGTGAGACGAGTCACAAGGCCTGGCGCTGTCCGCCTTGAGACCAAAGATGGCATTCCGGTGAGCAACTCCTGGAACATAGAACATCTTCGTAAGTTTTTCCCATAAGGCGCGGTTGCCGGAACCCGTTCCGGCAACCACCTTTTGTACAAGTCTTGCCGCTGTTGCATGTAATCCTTTGTACAAAGCCGGGCGCAGATCCCGTGCATAAGTAAAACCCCATGTGCTCCGCACAGCTTGTCCATTTCATGCGTTAGTTTCTTTCTTGCATGCCATTATCTGACACTTTGTGCAGCGCCTACATCCGGTAAGCAGTAACGAGCCGAAGAGCTCCATGTTATTATTTTCCCTTCTTTCTTTTTCTTTTAAAGGAAAAGAAGGTTCTCTCGCACACAAGTTTGCCGGGAGGGAAGGAGAAGATTATGGTATGGGCCAGGCGTCGTTCAAGCAAAGACTTGCCTTACCGGGAAGCAAATGACAGAAAAGCTAAGTTGCCAAAGTTTGAGCAATCACTTTTTAAATTTTTGAGTTATCTTCCTCGAATGACCCTGCTTTGTATGGAAAACCTGTGCGCGGAGGAACCAACTCGTGGCTACTTGCGCCCTTACTTTGTTTCGAGTCCGCTCAACAGCTTAAGCGTGCTGCATCTAGTCGCGACAAGGTTTCTTGTCGGAAGCAGCGCCGCCAGCAGGCTGCTGAAGTTCCGCACTCAGCGCTCGCGGCTCGGGCGCCTGCGCCGACAAGTTCCCTAGAAGCGTAGGGTAATAACATACAAAGGAAGGAATCTAGTAGAGGAAATAACATTGCAATTGATAACAGAAATAAAGTTATATTACAAGATAACTTGTCGCAGCTCTAACAGACTGTTTTCATAACATGATTAGCAGCGACAAGGGAAAAGAAGAAATGGGCGGCCTAATCTACGCGTCCGCCCTCGACTCTCTTGATCTCGCTCACCTTGTCCACAATGGGTGCGACAAGGGCCTTGAGTGCATCCAGATCGGCGTCAGGCGGCAAGGACCTGAGGACGTTGGTGAAGCTGAGGCCTGGATTGCGGAAGGCTACCTTCATCAGCACCTTCTGGAGAACCCCGGCGCAGATTTTGCGCGACTCGTCGGCCAGCTGCTTCGGGATCCTCTCCCGGAGCCGCTGGAGTGCCGTCGCCACGCCCTTGAAGAACAGGCTGAGCTTGGCGCTGGGTTGAAGACTCTCGTCGGAAGGATACCCAAAGTCCTCCATCCCCAGCTGCGCCAGCTCCTCGTTGATGACTGCGGCAATGTTCACCAGACCCTCGGTCCAGTGCTCCACTGTGTCTCTGAACGAGTTCTGGGTAACTGCAATGCTCTCCAGCAGCGCCGCGTCAGCCTTGACCTTCTCCGACAAGGTCTTCTCCCGCTCCTTGGCGGCCTCCAGCGTCTGCGTCAGCGTGGCCAGCTTCAGCTCCAGGTCTGCTTTGGAATCCTTGGCGGCGCTGAGCTCCTTGCCCCTCTCAGCGAGAAGGCCTTGCAGCTCACCGTGGGCGGCAGCATCCTTCTCACGCTCACGCTTGAGCGCGGCAAGCTCCTCGCCGCTCTTCCCAATGTCGGCCTCCAGCTGCGCCACCTTCTCCTCTAGCTCTTTCTTGGCGGCCTCTGCAGTTGCCGCGGCGTCCTTTGCCTCCTTGAGCGCCCCGCCAAGTGCTCGCTCACGCTCGGCGAGCTCTTCCTCGTAGCTGTCGAGGTGGGCCTTCCGCTGCACTAGTTCACCTTCCCGCGCGGACTGCTTCTCGGCAGCCAGCCTTTGTTCCTCCTCAGCCTCGGCCTTCTCGAGAAGAAAGGCCGTGCGCTCCTCGTCGACTCGCTCCCGCTCCTGCGCCAGGGACCGGAGAGCTTCTTGATTTTGGCCCCGGAGCTCCTCCGCGCGCTTTTCCATGTCAACTCCCGCCTTCGCGACAAGCGCTTCCCGGGAAGCCAGCTTGGCTTGCCGGGTGCGGTAGAGTGACAGCAGCTTCCGCAGCAGCTGCTCCTCCTCAGGCTCGCCGCTGCTGCTGCCGGGCGCGTCAACCAATGACAGTCCAGCAGAGGCGAGCACCTCCCCGTCAAAAGTCTCCCCCTCGACCGGCGCCCTGGAGCTCGACGCCCAGGGTAGCTTGATGAAGATATTGTCACCGGCCTTCAAGTAGGCGCCGGGCTGGGGCTCCTCGGAGCCCGGCTCCGCAGAAGCGGCAGAGGGTTCGGCGGTCGGCGCAGCGCCCGGCGCTCCTGCGGCCTCAGGGTCGTCAGTGCGATCGCCCGACCCCTCGCCGGCTTCCGCAGCAGCAGCCCCGGCGGCCTCCTCGCCGGCGGTCTCATCAGCACCGGCACCTTCCTCGCCGGCGCCCTCTGTCTCCATTGGCTCAGCCGTAGATGGGTCTGAAGAACGAAGAAGGGAGGAAAATCAATCAAAAATCCAAGAAAGGAAAAACGGAAGAAGCAGAACCCAAGGGAAAGTTTCTGGGCAAGTGGATTACCTGCGCCAAGATCTTCAGTTGCGGCCTCGGTCGCCGCAGGATCAGCAGTGTCGTCCCTTGCCGGAGAGTCCCCCCTTGCCGGAGAGCACTCCCTTGTCGGGGACTCCTCCCTTGGCGGCGCAGTCGAAGCAGGTGGCACTTCGGGACCGGCCTCCGGGCGCTCCTGATGAGGCTGCTCTGCTCCTGCACAAGTCAACAAGCAAGATATCAACAAAGGAAAAAGCACTCAAGCGCGCCCGGCAGCAGAAGGCTAAACTATGAACTTACGCTGGGGGCTGCGCTGGGGGCTGCTCTGAGGGGTGATTGCCGGGTCCGTCAAGGTGGTCTCGGGCCCACCTCCTGCTGACACGATGGGGTCATCCTCGATGACGATCACCGCGGCCTTGGCCCTCTTCGCCGCTCTCTGGGCCAGTGTTCTGAAAAGAAAGGAGTCCAAATTGGAGCAAGTCAGATACAAGATATAAACAGCAAGATTGAAGGATTATAAGAGCACCAAAGAAACTCACTCTTCTTCCTCTTCGTCGGAGCTGAGCGCGGAAAGATCGAAGTCCGGCCCTCCTCCGGTGCGGCGAGGTGGAGGAGTAGGATCCCTTGCCCGCTTGGCGGGGGCAGTGGCAGTGGCCCGGGAAGATCCCGCTCCAGTTGCCGCTGTTGCATGAGGCGCTCCCGCGGCAACATTGCTTGCCGTGGTAGAGCGCGTCGCGCGGCTCGGTGGCTGTGGAGCCGGCTGCCGCCCCGCTACGTCCCCGGCCCTATGAAGGCGCCTCCTTGGCTGGGCCGGGGGCTCCGCCTGCGGCAAGCTCTCTGAAGGCTCACCCTCCTCCTCGCCGGCCTTGCTCGGCTCGGCTTCGGAGGCGGCAGGCTCCTCCTCGCCCATGAACTCCGCGCGTTCGGCAAGGTTTGCCGCCTCTGCAGCCTCCGCCTCCTCCACAGTAAACCCAAACACACCCGCAGCAGCTGCGGCCGCATCCTCTTTCGCCCTAGTAGCGATGAGCTGCAGCTCCTCGTTGGTGGTGTCACGGGTGAGGCTCTTCTGCTCGTCAGCACGGACCGGCACTTCCTCCAAGGTGTCGAAGAACGCTCGCACAATGTCATCCGCAGGCTCTTGCCAAGTTGGGACGATGCCGTGTGAATCGCACAACGGCATCATGGCGCGGATCCGGTCAAGCGAAGAGTTATTACACAAAGGAACTACGCCCCTCGGCAGTGTGAATGGGTGCTGGGGGTCGCGTTTGAATAATTCCAAGAGCATTGCATCCAACTCCAAGATGGTGAAGTTGTAGTTGAGGCCCGGCCGCAGCCTCATGATGTCCGCCGAATTCTTGAATTCCCAGGCAGGCATCCCCCTCTCCTGCAGGGGGGCAATGCGGCGGCGGAGGAAATCTGCCCCGACAGCACCTACGGTGAGCCCGGCAAGCCTGAGGCGAAGAATCCTAGTGATGGTGATCTTCAGCCTCTCGTCTTCCGGGGCCATGTTGCTCCAGTCATTGCCACGCACTATTGGAGTTTGGCGCACGGCGGTGAAGGGATGCGGATTCTCCTCAATGATCCAGCACCACTCCGCTCTCCACTCCTCCCACTTGCTGCGGAGCTCACCCTCCAAGTACGCCTCTTTCTTGCCGACTCTCGAGACCCAGGCAATTCCTCCGGCAAGCGGCTCTCCTCTCTCTACCCGAGGTATGAAGAAGTGGCGGAAAAGGGCAACACTAGGGTGGACTCCGACAAAGTTTTCGCACAAGTGTGCGAAAACTGCCATGGTCAGGACAGCATTGGGGGTGAAGTCAAGGAGGCGGAAGCCATATGTGTTCATAATATCGCAGAAGAACTCCGAGAAGGGCGGGCAGAGCCCGCAATAGAAGAATAGCGGGAAGAATGAGTACCCATTTGGAGCCAACTCCGAGGCAGCGGCCGGGAGTACCCTCGTGCGCGGATGCGCACGCGTCTCCGTCGCCCAAAAGAGGTATAAGTACTCCCTCAGCTCCTGCACGCCGAGCTGGGGGTGAAGATCGCCCGCTCCTTCCGCAGCGCCGCGAGCCGCTACGCCTCGGCCGACTTCACACCCTTTCCCTTGTCGGCTTTCGGGGCCATGGCGGAGGTGGTGGGGAAGGTCGATGGCGTGGTGATGCTGGTGGCAATGGGGGGCGGAGCGCTGCTCTCTCGGCTTCGAGAAGAAGGGGGGAGCGGCGGAGTTCGTGAAGAAGGAGTAGCAGCAACCAGCGAGGGGGAACGAACTGCCTCTGTTTCCTCTGCTTATAAAGAGGGACGGGGCGGACGTTTCGGCCTTCCAAATAAACAACCACCCACGATCTCTCCCACGATGCCGCATTCAACGCGTGCCGTTATGGGAGAGCGCGGTGGATGCGGAGCAAGATTTGGCGCGGCCCAGCCCGCGTGTGCCCGTGCCCTGTCTTGGGCCTGGCCCAACAGCGCTCGGCACCGTGTCTGGCCCAGGCCCGGGGGCTCCTGTCGGTGTACTAGAATAGGGGTACCCTAGTACCCCGAACTTGTGCACGGGCAGTTGCAGCACCCCGCGGCAAAGGCTTGCTGGGCGAACGCCAAGATCCCCCAAGGTTCCCTTGGAGCCATCCAAGAACAAAGTATTTAAGCTAAGGAGACAAGACCCCGGCAAGAGGAGCTTGCCAGGAAGGCCAACCAAGGCGCTCCAAGGAACTTGCCGCGACACGCCACGCGCTCCGGCAAGGCAACAAGGCCCCGGCAAGAGGAGCTTGCCGGGAAGACTAAACAAGGTACCCCGAGGCCCGGTGAGCGACGAGCTTCTGGACCCGGCGAGATAACAACAGCGGCAAGGCGCTTGCCGCGGCAGGCGGCCACTCTGCGCCCACGCTCCAGCGCATCCACCAACGTGTCGCTCTGGGGGCTTCTCCGGGCGCGCGTGGCGGGAGGCTGTGCAGCCAGCGGTGCGCGGTGGCATGCGAAGCTGACAGGATCACCATCGTGGCGAACGGTGGCGCCCCTAACGGTCCTTTTCTGCACTGTTCGGGCGACTCACACGGGCATTTAATGCCCTTGTCCCCTGCCGTCAGGGTTAGGTAGGGTGCACTGTACAAGCAATTGTATCAACTACCTCACTTTTTACGTTTTTACCCTCCTCTGTGTTGCCACCTGTCGGTGACCCCTTTAGCGTATAAAAGGAGGCCCATGCGCAACGTAGAGGGGGTTGGGGGTTCGGGAGGTTGGGAGCTTCGGACAGTTTGCTTCGATTCATCCGTAGCCCAGAAAACATCACACTCTCTCGCTCGAGAGCAAGAACACCAGATAATACAACCAGACAAGCAGCAGTAGGAGTGTTATCTCTCCGGAGAGCTCCGAAGCTGGGTAAACTGCTCGTGTGCCTCGCCTCGATCTGCTCTTCGTGCGACCTCCGCCCCCCACCGAACCGAGAGGGGCCTGGTCCGCCGGCCCCATAGGTGTTCGTGGATCAGTTTCCCCGACAGGAACACTTTCCAAGAAAGAAAATAAAATTTCCATATGAAATTATCATGAGAGCCACTTATGGATTGCCTACCAAATATGGCAATACTTAGATCTATCCTCGCTTTTATGCCTAGCTAGGGGCGTTAAACGATAGCGCTTGTTGGGAGGCAACCCAATTTTATTTTTATTCCTTGCTTTTTGCTCCTGTTTAGTAATAAATAAATTATTTAGCCTCTTTTTTGATTGTGTTTTGTGTGTTTAATTAGTGTTTGTGCCAAGTAGAACCATTGGGAAGACTTGGGGAAAGTCTTGTTGAACTTGCTGTATAAAACAGAAACTTTAGTGCTCACGAGAACTGCTGTCATTTTTATTTTAAGAGTGTTATTTAGTTAATTATTTTTGCAGATGATTAATAGATAAATTCCTCACGTCCAGCAATTTATTTTAGAATTTTTGGGGTTCCAGATCTTGCGCTAGCTACAGATTACTACAGACTGTTCTGTTTTTGACAAATTCTGTTTTTCGTGTGTTGTTTGCTTATTTTGATGAATCTATGGCTAGTAAAATAGTTTATAATACATAGAGAAGTTGGAATACAGTAGGTTTAACACCAATATAAATAAAGAATGAGTTCATTACAGTACCTTGAAGTGGTCTTTTGTTTTCTTTCGCTAACGGAGCTCACGAGTTTTCTATTTTGAGTTTTGTGTTGTGAAGTTTTCAAGTTTTGGGTGAATTCTTGTGATGGATTATGGAACAAGGAGTGGCAAGAGCCTAAGCTTGGGGATGCCCATGGCACCCCCAAGATAATCCAAGGACACCAAAAAGTCAAAGCTTGGGGATGCCCCGGGAGGCATCCCCTCTTTCGTCCACTTCCATCGGTAATTTACTTGGAGCTATATTTTTATTCACCAACATGATATGTGTTTTGCTTGGAGCGTCTTGTATTATTTGTGTATTTTTGTCTTAGTATGCCACAATCATACTTGCTGTACACACCTTTTGAGAGAGCCATACATAAATTAAAATTTGATAGAATACTCTATGTGCTTCACTTATATCTTTTGAGCTATGTAGTTTTGCTCTATGTGCTTCACTTATATCTTTTGAGCGTTATAATTTTGCTCTATGTGCTTCACTTAGATCTTTTAGAGCACGATGGTGGATTTGTTTTAAAGAAACTATTGATCTCTCATGCTTCACTTAAATTATTTCGAGAGTCTCTTAATAGCATGGTAATTTGCTTAATAATAATATGCTTGGTATTCAAGATTTGTGAAACTTTCTTTTGAGTGTGTTGAATACTAAGTGTCGGTGTACTAGAGTAGGGGTACCCTATTACCCCGAACTTGTGCACGGGCAGTCGCAGCATCCCGCGGCAAGGCTTGCCGGGTGACCGCCAAGATCCTCCGCGGCTACTTTGAAGACCATTCAAGAGCAAAGTACTCAAACCAAGGCCCCGGCAAGAGGAGCTTGCCGGGAAAGCCAACCCAGGCCCCGGCAAGAGAAGCTGGCCGGGAAGGAAACACGACCCCGGCAAGAGGAGCTTGCCGGGAAGGCCACTCAAGGCATACCAAGGAACTTGCCGCGACGCGCCACGCGCTCCGGCAAGGCGACAAGGCCCCGGCAAGAGGAGCTTGCTGGGAAGACTGGCCAAGGTACCTCGGAGCCCGGCGAGCGACAAGCTTCCGGGCCCGACAAGATAGCAGCAGCGACAAGATGACAACCGCGGCAAGGAGCTTGCCGTGGGAAACCCCCACTTCGTTCCCGCGCTCCAGCCCACCTGCCAACGTGTCGCTCTGGAACCCTCCCAAGCACACGCGGCAGGGGGCCGTGCAGCTAGGGGTGCGAGGTGGCAAGCAGGCGCTGACAAGATAACCATCGTGGCAAACGGTGGTGTCCCTAGCGGTCCGTTTCGGTACTGTTTAGGCGACACAGACGGGCATTCAATGCCCTTGTCCCCTGCCGTCAGAGTTAGGTAGGGTGCACTGTATCCACAGTAGCGGTAGCTGCACCTACCGCACCCTTTTCCATTTTTACCCTTCTAGTCTACGTTGCCACCTGTGGGTAACCCCTTGAGAGTATAAAAGGAGGCCCAAGCGCAACGTAGAAGGGGTTGGGCTCATTCGAAACATCAGGCACACCCTCGCGCTCAGTCTGGCAGCGTTGATCGCTCCTGAGCAAGAATCCAATACACACAAACAAGCAGCAGTAGGGTTTTACGCATCCGTGCGGCCCGAAGCTGGGTAAAACCGCCCGTGTGCCTCACCTCGATCTGCTCTTCGCGCGGTCTCCGCCCCCCACCGAACCGAAAGGGGCCCGGCCAGCCGGCCCCATAGGTGTTCGTGGGTCAGCGTCCCCCGACATCTTTGGCGCGCCAGGTAGGGGGGGGTCGGCGCCTGACGCTGCGGCAGCAGCGGAGGGATCGGCGGTCGGTGCAGCGCTTGGCGCTCCTGCGGCCTCAGGGCCGTCAGTGCGATCGCCAGATCCCCCGCCCGCCCCCTCGGCGGCAGCCTTGGCGGGCGCGGTTGCCGGAAGCTTTTCCGGCAACCACCTTTCTATACAAGTCTTGCCGCTGTTGCATGTAATCCTTTGTACAGAGCTGGGCGCAAACCCCGTGCACCAGTAAAGTTCATGTGCCCCGCACATCTTGTCAGTTTTTTATGCTATAATCCTTTTTCGCATATGTTATCTGACACTTTGTGCAGCACCTGACCCCGGTAAGCGATAACGAGCCCAAGGCTCCATATCATTACTTTATTTCTCTGTTTCTTTCTCAAAAGAAGGAAGGTTCCCTCGCCCACAAGGTTTACCAGGGGGGGAAGGAGAAAATAATGGTGTGGACCAGGCCATTCAAGAAAGTCTCTCCTTGCCGGGAAGCAGACGACAGAAAAGCTAAGTTGCCAAAGTTTGAGCAATCAGTTTTTTCAAGTTTTTGAGTTATTTTCCTTGAACGACCGTGCTTTGTATGGAAAACCTGTGCGCGAAGGAACCAATTCGCAGCTAGCTGCGCCCTTACCTTGCTTCGAGTCCGCTCGGCAACTTAAGTGAGCCGCTAGCGCCCTTACTTTGTTTCGAGTCCGCTCAACAACTTAAGTGAGCTGCTAGCGCCCTTACCTTGCTTCGAGTCCGCTCGGCAACTTAAGTGAGCCGCTAGCGCCCTTACTTTGTTTCGAGTCCGCTCAACAACTTAAGTGAGCTGCTAGCGCCCTTACTTTGCTTCGAGTCCGCTCAGCAACTTAAGTGAGCCGCTAGTGCCCTTACTTTGTTTCGAGTCCACTCAACAACTTAAGTGAGCTGCAACTAGTGCGACAAGGTTGCTTGTCGGTAGCGACCCCGCCAGCAGGCTGCTGAAGTTCCGCACTCGGCGCTCGCAGCAAGGTGCCTGCACCGACAAGTTTCCCTAGAAAGCGTAGGGCAGGACCATACAAAGCCAAGAGTCGAGTAAAGGAAGTAACACAGCAATTTTCTGCCTAAGATAGAGTTATATTACAAAAATAACTTGTCGCGCCACTAATAAAGTGTTCCCATGACATGACTGGCAGCGACAAGAAAAGAAGAAAACGGGCGGCCTAATATACGCGACCACCGTCAACCCTTTTGACCTCGTTCACCCTGTCCACAATGGGTGCGACGAGGGCCTTAAGAGCGTCAAGATCAGTGTCCGCCGGCAGCTTCTTGAGGACGTTGGTGAGGTTGAGGCCCGGATTGCGGAAGGCCACCTTCACCAGCACCTTCTCCAAAACTCCGGCACAAATCGAGCGTGACTCGTCGGCCAACTGCTTTGGGATCCGTTCCCGGAGTTGCTGGAGCGCCGCCGCCACGCCTTTGAAGAACAGAGTGAGCTTGGCGCTGGGTTGGAGGTTCTCGTCGGAGGAGTACCCGAAGCCTTCCACCCCCAATTGCACCAGCTCCTCTTTGATGACTGCAGCAATGTCCACGAGGCCCTCCGTCCAGAGCTCCACAGTATCTCTGAGAAGATTCTGGGTTTCGGCGGCCCTCGCTAGCAGCGCCTCGTTGGCCTTGATGTCCTTCTCCAAGTCCGCCTCCCGTTTCTTGGCGCTGTCCAACGTCTCCGTCAAGGTGGCCAGCTTCAGCGTCAGATCTGCGTTGGAATCCTTGGCGGTGCTCAGTTCCTTGCCCCTCTCGGCGAGTCGGCCCTGCAGCTCACCGTGGGCAAGGGCGTCCTTCTCACGCTCTAGCTTGAGCGCGGCAAGCTCTTCGCCACCAACCTTCAGATCAGCTTCTAGCTGCGCCACCTTTGCCTCCAATTCTTTCTTGGCGGCCTCGGCAACCACAGTCGCATCCTTTGCCTCTTGGAGCGTCCCGCCAAGCGCCCGTTCACGCGCGGCAAGCTCCTCTTCGTGGCTGTCGAGGTTCACTTTCCGCTGAGTCAGCTTGCCTTCTCGCGCGTACAGCTTCTCGCCGGTGAGCCGCTGCTGCTCTACAGCCTCAGCCTTCTCAAGGAGGAAGGCCTTCAGCTCCTCAGCAAGCTGCTCCCGCTCCTCCGCCAAGGCCCGGAGAGTTTCTTGGCGAAGACCCCGGAGCTCCTCCGCACGCCTCTCTATGTCCACGCTCGCCCTCGCGACGAGCGCTTCCCGGGACTCCAACTTGACTTGGCGAGCACGGTAGAGCGCTAGCAGCCTCCGCAGCAGCCGCTCCTCCTCGGGCTCGTCGCTGCTGCTTCCCGGCGCGTCAACGATCGACAACCCGGCGGAGGCGAGCACTTCCCCATCAAAAACTTCTCCTTCCACCGGCGCCCTGGAGCTTGACGTCCAAGGGAGCTTGATGAAGATGCCCTCGCCAGCCTTCAGATAGGCGCCGGGCTGAGGCTCCCCAGAGCCTGACGCTGCGGCAGCGGCGGAGGGATCGGGGGTCGGTGCAGCGCCTGACGCTCCTGTGGCCTCAGGGCCGTCAGTGCGATCGCCAGATCCCCCGCCAGCTTCTTCGGCAGCAGCCTTGGCGGCTTCTTCGCCGGCGGGCACGTCAGCGCCGGCTCTTTCTTCGGTGGCCGCGGCATCATCAGTATTGCCGCGCGCGTCCTCCTGCCGCCCGCCTCGGTCTCCATCGGATCCGCGGAAGGTGGGTCTGGCGACCGGAGAAGAAGGAGAAATCAAACAAGCATCCAAGAAGAAAAATCAGCAGAAGAATACGAGGAAAGTTTCGGGCAAGAAGGACTACCTGTGCTAGGATCTGCTGTCATGACCTCCACCACCGGGGGATCGTTGGCACTGTCCCTTGCCGGAGACTCCTCCCTTGCCGAAGACTCCTCTCTTGCCGGAGATCGCTCCCTTGCCGGGGAGTCCGCCCTTGGCGGCGTAGTCGAAGCAGACGACGAGTCAGAGGAGATCACCACGCCCTCCTGATGAAGCTGTTCTGCTCCTGCACAAACAAACCAGTGATCAGATGTCAACAAAGGAAAAGAGCAACCACGCGCCCAGAAGCAGAAAGTAAACCATATACTTACGCTGGGGGCTGCGCTGGGGGCTGCTCTGCGAAGTGATGGCCGGGTCCGGCAAGGTGATCTCGGGCGCGCCTCCTGTCGTCGCAGTGGGCTCGTCCTCGATGACCACCACCTGAGCCTTGGCCCTCTTCGCCGCCCTCTGGGCCAGAGTCCTGAAAAGGGAGAGTCCAGGGTGGGTCAGATCAGATGCAAGACAGGAATGGCAAGTTGAAGAGCTACAAGAGCAACAAAGGAGTCTTACCCCTCTTCCTCTTCCTCGTCGGAGCTAAGCGCGGAGAGGTCGAAGTTCGGCCCACCTCCGGCGCGACGAGGTGGAGGGGTGGGATCCCTTGGCCGCTTGGCGGGGACTGCGGCGCCATCTCGAGACGACCCCGCCCCAGTTGCCACTGTGGCGGGAGGCGCACCCGCGACAACCGTACTTGCCGTGGTGGAGCGCGTCGCGCGGCGCTGCAGCTGTTGACCAGCTTGCCGCCCTGCTGCATCCCCGATCCTGCGGAGGCGCCTTCTTGGCTGCACTGGGGGCTGCGCTCCGGGCCCTATTCCCGGCAAGCTCCCCGGAGATGGCGGGCCGCTCGCACCCTCGGCGGGCTCACTCAACTCGGCGTCGGGCGCGGCAAGCTCTTCTTCGTCTTCGGGCCACTCCCGCTCAGCAAGACTCATCGCCAATGCCGCGTCCGCTTCCTCCACCGTGAACCCAAATTCACCTGCAGCTGCGGCCGCCGCCGCCTCTTCCGACCTGGAGGCGATGCGTTCCATCTCTTGATCGGTGGTGTCGCGGGTGAGGAGTTTCTTGTCGTCAGCATTGACCGCTACTTCCACCAGGCTGTCGAAGAACTGCTGCACGACGTCTCCGGCAGGCTCTTGCCAAGTTGGAGCGATCCCGTGCGAATCACACAACGGCATCATGGCGCAGATGCGGTCGCGCGAGGAGTTGTTGCACAGAGGAACGACGCCTGCCGGCAACCTGAACCACTCGGGATGCTGTGGGTCGTGCTTGAATATCTCTTTGAGTATCCCGTCCAACTCTATGACGGTGAAATTGAAGTTGAGGCCTGGGTGCAACCTCATGATATCTGCCGGGCCTCCAAATTCCCAGGCTGGTCTCCCCCTCGCCTGCAGAGGGGCGATGCGCCGGCGAAGGAAATCTGCGCCAACAGCTCCTACAGTCAGCCCGGCAAGCCTGAGACGCAAGATCCGAGTGGTGGCGATCGTCAGCTTGTCGTCGTCCACGGACAGAGCGCTCCAGTCATTGCCCCGCACTGCTGGGGCTTGGCGCAGGGCGGTGAACGGCTGCGGGCTCTCTTCTACAACCCAACACCAATCTGCTCTCCACTCGTCCCACTTGCTGCGGAGCTCCCCCTCCAGATAGGTCTCCTTCTTGCCAGCCCGCGAGATCCAGGCGATCCCGCCGGCAAGAGGTTCCCCTCTCTCGACACGAGGCATAAAGAAATGGTGGAAGAGAGCTACATTAGGGTGGACTCCGACAAAGTTTTCGCATAGATGGGCGAAAACTGCCATGGTCAAGACAGCGTTGGGGGTGAAGTCAAGGAGATGGAGTCCATAGGTGTTCATAACGTTGCAAAAGAAATCAGAGAATGGCGGGCAGAGCCCGCAGTAGAAGAACACGGCGAAAAAAGGGTATCCGCCAACTGGAGCTGCTTGTGAGGCGACGGCGGAGAATACCTTTGTGCGCGGATGCGCCCGCGTCTCCGTCGACCAGAAGAGATAGTACCACTCCCTCAGCTCCTCTGCCGAGAGCTCGGGGGGGAAAGTGGCCCGCTCCTTCCGCAGCGCCTCAAGCCGATGCGCTTCGGTCGACTTCACAGCCTTCGCGGCCGCGGCCTTCGTGGCTTTCCCCTTCCCGGGCTTCGGAGGCATGGCGGAGGCGGTGGGGGAGATCGACGGCGCTGGTGGTGGCGGCAGCGACGGGGGCGGAGCGCCGCCCTCTTTCAACTCTGCAAGCGGAGGAGGGCGGCGGAGATTTCTGAGATTGCAGCAGCGAAGGGCGAAGGTAAGGGAAATGCCCCTGTTTTCCCTGCTTATAAAGAGGGATGGGGCGGACGTTTCGCCTTTCCTAATAAACAACCACCCACGATCTCTCCCACGATGCCACATTCAACGCGTGCCGTTGTGGGAGAGCGCGGTGGAAGCGGAGAGATATGCGGCGTAACCTAGGCCGCGCATGCCCGTGCACTGTTTTGGGCCTGGCCCAACAGCGCTCGGCACCGTGTCTGGCCCAGGCCCGGGGGCTCCTGTCGGTGTACTAGAGTAGGGGTACCCTATTACCCCGAACTTGTGCACGGGCAGTCGCAGCATCCCGCGGCAAGGCTTGCCGGGTGACCGCCAAGATCCTCCGCGGCTACTTTGAAGACCATTCAAGAGCAAAGTACTCAAACCAAGGCCCCGGCAAGAGGAGCTTGCCGGGAAAGCCAACCCAGGCCCCGGCAAGAGAAGCTGGCCGGGAAGGAAACACAACCCCGGCAAGAGGAGCTTGCCGGGAAGGCCACTCAAGGCATACCAAGGAACTTGCCGCGATGCGCCACGCGCTCCGGCAAGGCGACAAGGCCCCGGCAAGAGGAGCTTGCCGGGAAGACTGGCCAAGGTACCTCGGAGCCCAGCGAGCGACAAGCTTCCGGGCCCGACAAGATAGCAGCAGCGACAAGATGATGACCGCGGCAAGGAGCTTGCCGCGGGAAACCCCCACTTCGTGCCCGCGCTCCAGCCCACCTGCCAACGTGTCGCTCTGGAACCCTCCCAAGCACACGCAGCAGGGGGCCGTGCAGCTAAGGGTGCGAGGTGGCAAGCAGGCGCTGACAAGATAACCATCGTGGCAAACAGTGGCGTCCCTAGCGGTCCGTTTCGGTACTGTTTAGGCGACACAGACGGGCATTCAATGCCCTTGTCCCCTGCCGTCAGAGTTAGGTAGGGTGCACTGTATCCACAGTAGCGGTAGCTGCACCTACCGCACCCTTTTCCATTTTTACCCTTCTAGTCTACGTTGCCACCGGTGGGTAACCCCTTGAGAGTATAAAAGGAGGCCCAAGCGCAACGTAGAAGGGGTTGGGCTCATTCGAAACATCAGGCACACCCTCGCGCTCAGTCTGGCAGCGTTGATCGCTCCTAAGCAAGAATCCAATACACACAAACAAGCAGCAGTAGGGTTTTACGCATCCGTGTGGCCTGAAGCTGGGTAAAACCGCCCGTGTGCCTCGCCTCGATCTGCTCTTCGCGCGGTCTCCGCCCCCCACCGAACCGAAAGGGGCCCGGCCAGACGGCCCCATAGGTGTTCGTGGGTCAGCGTCCCCCGACACTAAGAAAAGATTGAAGCATGATAATTGTTTTGAGATATGGAGGTGATAATATTAAAGTCATGCTAGTTGAGTAGTTGTGAATTTAAAGAATACTTGTGTTAAAGTTTGTGATTCCCGTAGCATGCACGTATGGTGAACCGTTATGTGATGAAGTCGGAGCATGAATTATTTATTGATTGTCTTCCTTATGGGTGGCGGTCGGGGACAAGCGATGGTCTTTTCCTACCAATCTATCCCCCTAGGAGCATGCGCGTAATACTTTGCTTTGATAACTTCTAGATTTTTGCAATAAGTATATGAGTTCTTTATGACTAATGTTGAGTTCATGGATTATACGCACTCTCACCCTTCCACCTTTGCTAGCCTCTCTAATACCGCGCACTTTTAGCCGGTATCATACACCTACCATATACCTTCCTCAAAACAGCCACCATACCTACCTATTATGGAATTTCCATAGCCATTCCGAAATATATTGCCATGCAACTTTCCACCATCTAGTTCATCATGACACATTCATCATTGCCATATTGCTTAGCATGATCATGTAGTTGACATAGTATTTGTGGCAAAGCCACCATTCATAATTCCTTCATACTTGTCACTCTTGATTCATTGCATATCCCGGTACACCACCGGAGGCATCCATATAGAGTCATACTTTGTTTTAGAATCGAGTTGTAATCATTGAGTTGTAAATAAATAAAAGTGTGATGATCATCATTTAATAGAGCATTGTCACAAAAAAAAGAGAAATGCCAAAGAAAAAAAAAGAAGGCCCAAAAAAAGGGGCAATGCTATTATCCTTTTACCACACTTGTGCTTCAAAGTAGCACCATGATCTTCATAGTAGAGAGTCTCTCATGTTATCACTTTCATATACTAGTGGGAATTTTACATTATAGAACTTGGCTTGTATATTCCAATGATGGGCCTCCTCAAGTGTCCTAGGTCTTCGTGAGCAAGCAAGTTGGATGCACACCCACTAGTTTCTTTTGTTGAGCTTTCATACATTTATAGCTCTAGTGCATCCGTTGCATGGCAATCCCTACTCACTTACATTGATATCTATTGATGGGCATCTCCATAGCTCGTTGATACGCCTAGTTGATGTGAAACTATCTTCCCCTCCTTTTTGTCTTCTCCACAACCACCATTCTATTCCACCTATAGTGTTATATCCATGGCTCATGCTCATGTATTGCGTGAAGATTGAAAAAGTTTTGAAAAAGTTAGAGTATGAAACAATTGCTTGGCTTGTCATCGGGGTTGTGCATGATTTAAATACTTTGTGTGGTGAAGATAGAGCATAGCCAGACTATATGATTTTGTAGGGATAACTTTCTTTGGCCACGTTATTTTGAGAAGACATAATTGCTTTGTTAGTATGCTTGAAGTATTATTATTTTTATGTCAATATAAACTTTTGTCTTGAATCTTTCGAATTGAATATTCATATCACAATTAAGAAGATTTGCATTGAAATTATGCCAAGTAGCACTCCGCATCAAAAATTCTCTTTTTATCATTTACCTACTCAAGGACGAGCAGGAATTAAGCTTGGGGATGCCTGATACGTCTCCAACGTATCTATAATTTTTGATTGCTCCATGCTATATTATCTACTGTTTTGGACTATATTGGGCTTTATTTTACACTTCTATGTTATTTTTGGGACTAACCTATTAACCGGAGGCCCAGCCCAGAATTGTTGTTTTTTTGCCTATTTCAGTGTTTCGAAGAAACGGAATATCAAACGGAGTCCAAACGGAATAAAACATTCGGGAACGTGATTTTCTCACCGAACGTGATCCAGGAGACTTGGACCCTACTCCAAGGAGTCAAATAGGAGGTCACGAGGGTGGGGGCGCCCCCCCCCCCAGGGCACGCCCCCTGCCTCGTGGGCCCCTTGGTGCTCCACCGACGTACTCCTTCCTCCTATATATACCTACGTACCCCCAAACGATCAGAACAGGAGCCAAAAACCTAATTCCACCGCCATAACTTTCTGTATCCATGAGATCCCATCTTGGGGCCTCTTCCGGAGCTCCGCCGGAAAAGGGTCGTCATCACGGAGGGCTTCTACATCATCCTAGCCCCTCCGATGAAGTGTGAGTAGTTTACCTCAGACCTTCGGGTCCATAGTTAGTAGCTAGATGGCTTCTTCTCTCTTTTTGGATCTCAATACAAAGTTCTCCCCCTCTCTTGTGGAGATCTATTCGATGTAATCTTCTTTTTGCGGTGTGTTTGTTGAGATCGATGAATTGTGGGTTTATGATCAAGTCTATCTATGAATAATATTTGAATCTTCTCTGAATTCTTTTATGTATGATTGGTTATCTTTGCAAGTCTCTTCGAATTATCCGTTTAGTTTGGCCAACTAGATTGGTAGTTCTTGCGATGGGAGAAGTGCTTAGCTTTGTGTTCGATCTTGCGGTGTCCTTTCCCAGTGACAGAAGGGGCAGCAAGGCACGTATTGCATCGTTGCCATCGAGGATAACAAGATGGGGTCTATTTCATATTGCATGAATTTATCTCTCTACATCATGTCATCTTGCTTAAAGCGTTACTCTGTTTTTAACTTAATACTCTAGATGCATGCTGGATAGCGGTCGATGAGTGGAGTAATAGTAGTAGATGCAGAATCGTTTTGGTCTACTTGTCACGGATGTGATGCCTATATACATGATCATGCCTAGATATTCTCATAACTATGCTCAATTCTGTCAATTGCTCAACAGTAATTTGTTCACCCACCGTAGAATACTTATGCTCTTGAGAGAAGCCACTAGTGAAACCTATGGCCCCGGGGTCTATTCTCATCATATCAATCTCCATCACTTAATCTTGCTTTGCTTTTTATTTTGCTTTTACTTTTTACTTTGCATCTTTATACCAAAAATACCAAAAAATATTATATCTATCAGATCTCACTCTCGTAAGTGACCGTGAAGGGATTGACAACCCATAATCGCGTTGGTTGCGAGTAGCTATCGTTTTGTGCAGGTACGAGGGACTTGAGCGTGGCCTCCTACTGGATTGATACCTTGGTTCTCAAAAACTGAGGGAAATACTTACGCTACTCTGCTGCATCATCCCTTCCTCTTCGGGGAAAACCAACGCAAGCTCAAGACGTAGCAGGGGCCTTCTGACTGGGCCCCGGTGTCTTCCTCTGCTAGTGCCTGTGCTAGATCCCTCCTTCCAGTCCTGGAGGCGGTGACCAGAGATCCGTTGAGGCGCTCCACACGTCTTCCTCCTTCGCAGCCTCGCCACTCCCGATCCTGTCAGACTGGGTTCGCCAGCTCCTGACGAGGATCGGGGTGGCGTTGTACTGGCACGGCGCCCGTCCTATTCTCTTCCCACCGCAATACCTGGGATAAGAGGAACAGGGAGAGGATTTTATGGGGCACTTATCTTTTTTCAATCTTAAACTAGCCGGCGATCGACAAGTTTTAATTCAAATAATGTAATCTCTCGAGTCCATCTTTGTATTCTGTAATGCTTGTGCTTGCAACTGCATATGAATGAAAAAGATGAATCTTGTCGGGAACTCGTGCATGTGTATGTTCATGCAGAGGAAAAGTGCCTCTTTAATAGAATAAACGAGTTTTCCCCGGCAGGATATCCTGCCTGCACCCTCTTTGTCTGCCGGAGAACTTCGTCTGCCGGGGAACAGACAGAGGGGCCAAGCCCCCGCCAACTCCTTTTTCCCAAAGGCCACTGCGACCACCCTGACTGAAGCAGCGTTCGAGTCATGGATGGGAGCACCTAAGTTTCAAAGAGGGAGGTGAGGTTTTCTTATGCAAAGTTGTAGCTTTACAGAATACTAATGGACAAGAGGTAAACTTATCTGTTTGGCTTGTCGGGGATCGTCGTGCCGTGCAATCTTCTCGTCCTTTGTTGAACCCAGGTTCACGGCAAGAACCTGCAACTCCATGTAGATGAGAATGAATGCAGGATGCAATCCTATCTATATGCATATGCAAAGGCTCATGAAGTGCTTATGCAATGATCTGGGTGTGCTTGTGCATGCATGAAATCGCAGTTGGGGCCCCCCTACAGCGCTTCTTTATTTTCTCTTGCACGGGGTCATCGCCCTGGCTTGTACAAGGGGTTACATGCAACTTCGTCAAGGCCATGTACAATGGGTAGCTGCCGGTCAGGGCCTCTGCGCCTTATGGGTAGAACTTATGGAGATGCTCAATGTTCCATGAGTTTTGCAACGGTGTGCCATCTCCGGTCTCCAGACGGACTGCGTCGGGTCTGGAGACTCATACTACCCGGTAAGGGCCTTCCCCCTTTGGTGATAACTTGTGTGTACCCTTGGCGGACTGAACGCGCCTAAGGACAAGGTCACCTTCCTCAAGACACCGGGCATGAACCCTGCGGCTGTGATAGCGACACAGGGCTTGTTGATAGCGTGCAGCACGCTTAGCGGCCCGGAGACGGTTCTCCTCGAGTAGCACAGCGTCGTCACGCCGGTGCTGATCTTGTGCTACTTCGTCGTAGGCAAGCAACCAAGGAGACCTGTAAATGAGTTCTGTGGGGATAACTGCTTCTGCCCGGTAGACTAGGGAGAAGGGAGTCTGCTCGGTAGCTCGATTAGGTGTTGTTCTGAGGGACCAGAGAACTACCGGCAGCTCCTCAATCCACCGCCTATCATGCTTCTGCAACGTATCGAAAGTCCTTGTCTTGAGTCCACAAAGCACTTCAGCGTTCGCCCTCTCAGCTTGTCCATTGCTCCAGAGGTGTGCCACAGAGGCAAATGATAGCTTACATCCGAGGGTTTGAACATATTGCATGAAGGCGTGGCTCGTGAATTGGGTGTCGTTATCAGTGATGATCCTTGTCAGAACTCTGAAACGACACACCAATTCTTTCAAGAACTTGACAGCTGACTGAGCAATCACCTTCCTCACGGCAGTCACTTCCTGCCACTTTGTAAACTTGTCGATGGCAACGAACAAGAATTCAAAGCCCCCGATTGCTCGTGGGAAGGGGCTGAGGATATCGAGCCCCCAGACTAAAAATGGCCATGGCAGAGGGATTGTCTTAAGAGCTTGGGCAGGCAGGCGTGTTTTCTTGGAATGGAACTGACAGGCTTCACATGTCGTGACGAGCTCAACTACGTCTTGGAGGGCTGTGGGCCAATAGAATCCTTGTCGGAATGCTTTCCCAACTAATGCCCTTGATCCAATGTGTGAGCCGCACATTCCTGTGTGAATCTCAGCCAGCAGTTCCTTTCCATCCACCCGGCAGACACACTTCAATTTCACACCGTTGGGCATCCTTCTATACATAGTGTCATCAATAAACTGATACATACTAGCCCTCCAGGCTACTTTCTCAGCTTCATCTGGGTCGTCGGGGAGTTCTATGGTTTGGAGGAAGCGGACGATGTGCCTTGACCAAGTTGGAGCCTAAGGCTCGGCAACGAGGACTAGTGGCACCTACTCGGCTGCGGGAGCACCAGCCTCGTTCGCGGGGTCCATAGGCCCAGCTGGAGGGGGTGGTCCGGCAGGCTGTGAGGAGTTGTTTCCGGCAGGGTCTCTGCCGGGAGCGAATGGCTCGATCGGGAGAGGCTTACCATAGTCCAACTTTCTCCTTTTCCGAGCCATTGTGGTTGGTGATACGGAGGATTGAGAGAGGCAGAGAACAAAAGTTCCTGGTTCCATAGGAAGCTTCTATGCATCACACTTTGACTGCTGATCAGCTATGCTATTTTCCACACGGGGTACATGCTCTGCTTGCAACCCGTCAAAGCGCTCCTCTAACCTCCTTACTTCCTTAACATATGCTTCCATCAATGGGCTTTGATAATCCTTGTTGACTTGTCTCACCACTAATTATGAATCTCCTTGAATGATCAGCTTCTTGATTCCCAATTCTGCTGCAATCCTGAGCCCAGCGAGGAGCCCTTCATACTCAGTTGTATTGCTGGTGGCTTCTTCCCGAGCAAAGTGCATTTGGATGATGTACTTCAGGTGCTCCCCGGAGGGGGCAACAAGCATGCTAGCTCCAGCACCTTGTAGGGAAAAAGCACCATCAAAATACATAATCCATTCTTGGGGTGATTCCTTGTCGGGGAGAGTTGTTTCTGTTGCTTCCTCATTAGGGGTTGGCGTCCATTCTACAATAAACTCTGCCAGCGCCCTGCTTTGAATGGTTGAAGTGCTCTCAAACTTCAAACCAAAACTGGATAACTCCAAAGCCCACTCCACTATTCTGCCAGTAGCCTTAGGGTTTCGGAGTATCCTCTGGAATGGAAAACGAGTAACAACCGTGATCTCATGGGCTTGGAAGTAGTGGTACAATTTCCTTGAGGCCATGACGAGGCCAAAGATCAACTTTTGCACACCAGAGTACCTCAATCTAGCCCCTTGCAACAAGGAGCTGGCGAAGTACACTAGGCGCTGCACCACTTTCTTCCTTGCCACGTCCTTGAGGTTGCACTCGTTGCCGTGCTTACTGCTATTCTCATCCTCTTCTGACTCTATCGCGGTCTGGCCACTCTCTGCTTCATCCACTTCTCGTTGTGCTACCAAGGCTGCACTAACCACTTGGTTGGTTGCTGCCAAGTAAAGCAGTAACGGCTCTTGAGGTTTGGGTGCAACCAAGTAGGCACAGATGACAGGTAAGCCTTCAACTCTTGCAAGGTTGTATCTGCTTCCGGGGTCCACTTCATAGGCCCTGCCTTCTTCAAAATTTTCAAGAACGGTAGGGCACGCTCGGTAGACTTGGAAATGAATCTGCTTAGCGCAGCAACGCATCCCGTCAAGCGCCTCACATCCTTAACTATCCTTGGCATATGGATCTGTTCAATGGCCTTGATATTGTCGGGGTTAGCTTCGATCCCCCAGTGGGACACGAAGAATCCAAGTAGCTTGCCGGAGGGAACACGGAATACGCACTTCTCCGGGTTAAGCTTCAGGTTGATCTTGTGTAAATTAGCAAATGTCTCCTCCAAATCCTGGATATGGGTGGTTATGGCTCAAAACCAATCTGGACTGCTCTTGCAAAAGTAGACCCGGCACTCTTTAGTCTGAAAGGCATGCGGACAAAACAGTATGTACCACATGGAGTGATGAATGATTTTTTTCTCCTCATCTTCTTTGGACATGAAGATCTGGTGATATCTGGAGTATGCATCCAAAAAGGAGAGCAGATCGCACCCTGAAGTAGAATCCAAAATCGAATCAAAACACGGCAAGGGGAATGGGTCCTTTGGGCAAGCCTTATTGAGATCTGTGAAATCAATGCAAAGCCTCCATTTCCCATTCGCCTTTCGAACTACCAATCGGTTTGCCAACCATGTAGGGTGCAGTACTCCTCTGACCAATCCAGCTGCCTCTAACTTCTTGATTTCCTCGACAATGAACTACTGCCGCTCCAAGGCTTGCTTTCTAACTTTCTGCTTGACGGGTCGGGCATGTGGGCAGACATCAAGGTGGTGCTCGATTACCTCCCTGGGAACACCGGGGATATCAAATGGTTGCCAAGCAAACACATCGATATCCGCCCGCGGGAAGGCAACGAGCGTGCTTTCCTATTTGTCGTCAAGGGTGGCGCTGATGGCGAAAGTAACATCAACACCAGCCAGCCCTGCCGGGACCTTCTTCACTTGGAGTGCTGCAACCTTGGATCTCTTTTTGTTGGAACACTCCGACACGTCGTCAACGGGTGACGTGCACTCGGAGGGGGCATTCTTCCCAGACTCCTTGTCGGAGGTCCTACAATCCCTCTTCTTTCCTTTGCTTTCCTTGGCGGGGACGGTTGCCGCCGCAGCCGCTGCTGTGACGGCATCCCGATACATCACGTCCACACAGATAATCGCATCTTTCTCATCTGATGGGTTGGTGATGACTCCCAACGGCCTATGCATCTTCAAGGTGTTGTAAGCATAATAGGATGCTGCCATGAACTTGGCCAAGGCCGGTCGTCCCAGAATCCCATTATACGGCAGGGGGAGCTCAACCACATCAAACACAATCTTCTCAGTCCTATAGTTCAGCTCTCCCCCAAACGTCACCGGCAACGTAATTTTTCCCTTGGGACGGCTCCTGCTGGGATTGACTCCTTGAAACGTGCAGGTAACCTCCAGCTCTTCCTCTCCTATCTAAAGCTTGTTAATAACTGACAGGGAAATCAGATTCAACCCGACCCCGCCATCCACTAACATCTTTGTGACCTTGAGGTTGTGAACTGTTGGGGAAACCAACAATAGCAAACACCCTACTGCGGTGGTGCGGCAAGGATGGTCCTCCTCATCAAAGATGATGGGCATGCGGGACCATTTGAGCGGCTTCCGGGCCTCTGGCGCTGGCTCCACAGCATTGACCTCTCGTTCCCATCGCTTGAGCTAGCGATGGGAGGACCGGAGGAGTGCAAGACACACCCCCATCGATGCATAAGGCATCAGTGTCCCTCTAAAATTCCTGCTCACTGGTTTCCTCTTCATTCCCTCCATCACTCAAATCATCACAGGTTTCCTTCTCTTGGCCCCTGGCGGGTTTTCCTTGGTTCTGAAAGGGTTTGCTGGGATAGTTTGCTTCACCGCCTTGGCCCTTTCTGCCAGCAGCATTCCGACCTTTCTCCTTATCACGCTTATCATACTCTGCTCTCTGTCTCTTGATGAGCTTCTCAACTTGATAACATTCATGGAGGTCGTGGCCCTTGGTCTGGTGGATCTTGTAGTACGTCCCTTCACCTTTCCCGGCTTTCTCCACGGCAGCGGCTTCCTGGCATGCAGTGCACGTGGCAACTTCCTTGATGGGGGCCTCAGCCTTGGCCTTGTTGCCGGTACTAGGCGTGCCGGAACCTTCCACAGTCATCACTGTATTATCTCTTGGCTTCTTGTTGCGCTTCTTGCCCTTTCTTTGACTGGTTGATTCATCTTCTTCCTCTGAATCAACGTTGATGCAATCATCCTCTCTGGGCAACTTCCTTCCTTCCTCCATCCGAGCACACTTATCCACTAGTGTGTATTGCTCCTTCATAGTCTTGGGCAACCGCACATTCATCTTAGAACGAATGTGACAGTTGGGCACATTGGACTGGAAGGCTGCTATAACAGCCGCAGGATGGATATTCGGACTATTCCTATGGACTTCACTGAATCTTTGTAAATACTTACGGAGAGTTTCTCCTTCTTTCTGCTGGAGAAGGTGTAGGTCGCTGGGCCTACCGGGCTCCTGGTGGCCACCGATGAAGGCACCAATGAACTTGTGGCATAGGTCTGGAGTTCTCCGGCAGGTGCATGAGCCAAGATCTCACGTTGGACTTTACAGCCAACGGGAAGTAGTTGGCGAACACCTTCTTGTCTCTTCCCCCGGCAGCCTGAACAGCGATGGTGTAGATGCTCAGGAACTCTGCAGGGTTCAGTCTCCCGTCATACTTCTCGGGTATCTCCGGCTTGAACGTGTGGACGGGTGGCCAACAGACTTGTCGTAGCTCACGCATAAAGGTAGGGCAGCCGACCTCGAAAGGTAGGCACCTGCCAACACCGAACGTAGGCTCGTTGACTTTGAGGCCGTCGTACCCGCCGGTCTGGCGGGGGTCGTCAAGAGGCCGTCCCACGACAACGCGCGCGTCTCCCCACCGCCTATCTTCCGGGGTCCACCGTTGGCCCGGACGTGCTCGAGGGTCAGAAGAGGCCATCGAGACGTCGTCGAGATCTTGATCTTGCTGCGCCCGCGCCTACTGCCATGGTGCGGACTGCACAGTAGGGACCGCCCCCTCCGTTCGGCCAGCAGTACGAGCAGTTGTCGTCACTTGGGGAGGTCATGGAGGGCCAGCGCGCCACGAGCCCCCAGCCTCAGTGAAACCGATACTCTGGATGGTGGCATGCCATTCATCCATTTGCTCGGCTACTGGCTCCTCATGATGCCCGCGGCGGCAACGGTAGTTGTAACGCCCCAGACACACCCGCCGGTGGTCGTTACTCCTGGCGGGATCTAGACTGGCCCCACAGATCAATACTAGTCTTTTCTGCGCACTTTGTCCTCACTCGTGCGCACCCGGGAGCAACTTCCCGGTCGGTCACCCATCCTGACACTACTCCAAACTGAGCACACTTAACTTTGGAGTTCTGTCCGAATGGGCTCCCGGAAAAGAAGGAATTCCTTATTGATATGAGTAGTCTATCATCCCTAATAAGCCAGGCTATCACATACACCCCCACTCAGAGGAACCGACGTCCTCGTTGGGCCACATGAACGTTCCCTCTTGGCACATATGTCTGTGCATCCAGTCTGGTACATGTACCATGCCGTGTGCCACAACGGGTCACAAACGTCATGAACAACATGACCGCACACCTGTCCGCAAACATCCGTGTAACCGTGAGGGTCGGCTCTGATACCAACTTGTAACGCCCTCGATGCGGCTATATCTCCCATGTGTCGAGGCACGACTTAGAGGCATAACCGCATTGAAAGCAGTGTCGCAAGTGAGGTAATCTTCACAACAACCCATGTAATACAATAAGGGAAAAGGATACATAGTTGGCTTACACTCGCCACGTCACACAATGCATAAATAAGTCATTACATTCATCCAAATACACTCAAGGTCCGACTATGGAACCAAAATAAAGATAAACCCCAAATGCAACATAGTCCCCGATCGCCCCAACTGGGCACCACTACTAATCATCTGGGAAAGACACATAGTATCGTCCTGAGTCCTCATCAAACTCCCACTTGAGCTCAGTCGAATCACCTGGAGCGGTATCATCGGTCCCTGGTATCAGAGCACGCTTAACTTTGGAGTTTTGTCTGAATGGGCTCCCAGAAAAGAAGGAATTCCTTATTGATATGAGTAGTCTATCATCCCTAATAAGTCAGGATATCACAGCGGTGGCGCACCCGCACTGTGGTGGGGCGGCCACATGGGCAGCGAGGTCACGCGGCGATGGCGCTCGAGGGTCCGTGGCTCCGTCGGGTGCGGTGGTTGGGTCGGCTCGCCCAGGAGGAGACACACGTGCCATGACCGCCCCCGTGGCAGGGACGGCCAGAGGACGGTGGCTCATCCCGGACCGAGCGCCATTGTTGTGGCTGCGCCCGTCGATGGGAGGAAGGGATGTAAGTGGAGTCACCCTCCCGTCCATACCTTGCGGAGCTTGACCGTTGAAATGCTACTGAAGTTGTTCTCCTCCAACGCCTTCAGCCCCCGTGCCTGCCGCAGGGGGAGTGGCGACGGCGCCACCTGCTCCTGCCACGCCCCCAGCAGCGCTCACGTCCTCACTTGTCCCCGCATCCCCCGCGACATCTGAGGTCGCGGGCGGCGGAGCCTTCGAGGTGGATGGCTGGGCCGAAGGGTCAGACTTCTTCTTCTTGGGCGCCATGGTTGATGTCATCATCGAAAATGAAGATGGCGATGAAGATGATGTGTTGTGCGTGCTTTCAGGTTCGCACAAGTGAGCCCCCTACCTAGCGCGCCAAAGATGTTGCGGGATATCCACGGCCACCTATGGGACCGGGCGGCCCCTTGCTGGTTCGATGGGGGACGTCGCGTTGCACAAAGAGCAGACCAATGTAGGGCGGCACGACAGAGAGCACACAAGCAATTTACCCAGGTTCGGGCCACCGCGAGGTGTAAGACCCTACTCCTGCTTTGGTGGATTGATGGTGGAAATGAACGTGGTGGTGCGTGGTACACTTGCCCGGCAAGGCCTACCTCAAGGCTATGGTGACCACAAGCATATGGTGGCTTGGGTTTGTCAAGTTTCCAACCCTCTAACCCCCTCCTACGATTGCCATGGGCCTCCATTTATAGATAAAGGGGTCAACATAGTGGCAAAATAGTCATTACCCACTGATATGATAGTAAACAGTGCTATCATACCTAACTTTGCGGGCTGGCAGGGTGCATTAAATGCACCGCTTAGTGTCACATCACTAGTTGCCCGGCAAGGCCTGCCGGGCTTATCTCGCCAGCTCCGCATCTGTTCTCTTGACACGTCATTGGACGGGTGTCACCTCTGGGTTTCTTCTGTAGGAGATGGCTGCCATGTGGCAAATGCTGCCACTTAACCACTTTGCGGCTTGACACCGCACTGAATGACGATGTGGATCGTACTTGCGCGGTTGGCGGGGTGGTTCAGGCCCCGCAAGCCCTGGCAGGCACTGCCGGGGAGTCTTGGTTGCTTGCTTCAGGTGGTGGCCTGGCCCCTTGCCAGGCTCTCCTACCCGGTGAGGGAGGAACTTTCCTCGTAGATATCTTGTTCTCTGACCCGTCCTTGGTCCTCCTTGGTTGTATACAGGTTCTTCAAATCTCTTGGGCCTTCAGTCCCTATCTTGAGCTGGTGCTTCAATCTTGATCTTGTGCATGTGCATAGTTGGGCAACAGACCCAAGGTTTGTTTCACCGACACATATTGTATCGTTGCTATTAAGGATAAAAAGATGGGGTTTATTCATGCGTGAGTTTCCTTTGTCTACATCATGTCATCTTGCTTAAGACATTACTCCGTTCTTTATGAACTTAATACTCTAGATGCATGCTGGATAGCGGTCGATGTGTGGATTAATACTAGTAGATGCTCTACTTGTCTCGGACACTGTTCAAGAATTCGTCCGATTAATCAGTTAACGGGCCAGTTAATCACTAATCTTAGGGTGACTGAATCGAATAGCACCTATTCATCATGTTAACTTGTTAGACCGATTAATTCGCCAGTTAGACTGATTAATCGGTTGTTAGGCCGATTAATCACTACTGACCCATTAATTTTTCGGCAAACAAATCCCAAAAAATTACCCTATAACCCCTCCCATCTCCCTCTCGCTCCTCAATAGCTAGGGTTCGACCAAATAGTAACATATTTTGGTATATTACATAGTTCAGAGCATGAGAGTATGTATAATAAAAACTAGATATATGTTGGCAATTCCTATTTAATCTACTGATTAATCTAGTTAATAGGCAAATTCACCGATTAATCACTACTCCCAAGCCGACCGAGCAGCTACCAGTTACCGATTTCTTGAACAATGGTCTCGGATGTGATGCCTGTATACATGATCATTGCCTTGGATATCGCCGTGATTATCTGCTTTTCTATAATTGCCCAACAGTAATTTGTTTACCCACTGTATGCTATATTCAAGAGAGAAGCCTCCAGTGAAAACTATGGCCCCCAGGTCTACCTTATTAAAAATCATAAAAAATACCTTGCTACAATTTTAGTTTATTTATTTTATTTTGTATTTTTGTTTGATATATCTATCTATCACCATACAATTTAATCTTGCAAATAACCGCCAAGGGATTGACAACCCCTTGTTCGTGTTGGGTGCGAGGATTTGTTATTTTGTATGCAGGTGCTGCTAACGAGTTATTGCGTGATTGTCCTACTAGATTGATAACCTTGGTTTGATAATTGAGGGAAATACTAATCTCTATTATACTGCATCATCCCCTCCTCTTCGGGGAAATCCCAATGCGACTCACAAGTACCATTCACCTGGTCAGTGATGAAAGTCATCACAAATGGGTCAACTAGCTCATCACTAATTACTAAGTCATCATTGACCTAGAACCACTGATGGGTCGTTGGCGCATCAGTGGTGATATGAGTTGGCCCATCGGTGCTATCTCAACATGTAATAGTTAAAATGAAACAGAATGAGGGGAAACTTTGAGGGATAACATTGTTTGTGAAAGTCGTCATCCCTACTTCTAATGCTTGTGCCCATGTTCATTGAATGGTTGTCCTCGGACTCAATGTGGAGCCTCAGAACCACTAGAAGTCATACAAAACTACAAGCCATTGAGCTGTGGGAAACTCAATTTTTGGGGTTTGCCATCTTCTGTTTTCACTTAAACATGAGAAATTAATCTGAAATATACTCAAGTAAAACATGTTCCTCTTACTTTCCTTGTCATGAACCACCAAGATCCATAGGCGGCATAGATGCATTATCAACATGTGGGTGGAAAGGACATGTTGATGGAAGGGTAGTCGCGGGAGCGGGTTGAGGTGGAAAGATGTGTGCAGGAGATATTGATGTGATGCATCGCTGGTTAAGAGGGATAGGAGGGGGAGTATAAAAAGAAGTGGGGGAAAGAGTTTAGGGTTAGGCGTTCTCTGGGCGGACCTTTAAAGCATTGGATGTTTACTCTTGGGGGGCATCAACCCAAAAGGTTAGTGCTTAGGTGTACATCAGTGATGGCCCATACGATGGGTCCTTTGTTCCATTAGCGCACATGCTAAACAAGAGCAATGTTAAGAAGGACCTTGTTTTCACTCCAAAAAATTTCCATCACCGATTCAAACGGCTAATGCACATGAAGAGTAGTTGAATATATAAACATTGTCGGCAAATGGAATACGTAATAAAAAAGGATGTAATGATATAATTCACATATATGATGCCTGGCTAAACAGCATGGCATTTCATAGTTCACATATATAATGCCTTGCAACAAGATTACATTGCATAATTCACATATATGGTATAGAAACTAAACAGGTGGCATTCACACAAAGCATGTCTAAACTAAAGCAGATGACATAGCAATGCAAGACACCATATGCATGATATGAGCAATATAACCCTGCCAAGTGAGAGCATACACCTCGAGGGGAAATAGGACTGGTCATCTATCTCTGAATTCTCCTCTGAGGATCTATCTATAACCGGCAAGATATGTGCTTCGTTGGGTAGCATTGTCTGCTCTGATGACCTTATTTTCACTCCAGATGTTTCCATCACCGTGTCAAATGGTTGATGCACATGGTGTAGTTGAATGTACTAACATTGTTGAGAAATGTAATACATAATGAAAAAAGGATAGCATGATATAATTCACATATATGATGACTGGCTAAACAAGATGGTATTGCATAATTCAAATATATGATGTCGGGCTAAACAAGATGGCATTGCATAATTCACTTATATGATATAAAAACTAAATAGATGGCATTCACACAAAGCATGTCTAAAATAATCAGATGACATACACGATGTATAAAGTAAGCAATGTAATGCGTCGTATGCATATCAGCATGATAAATTAGAGCAAATACCTAATGGAGTAAATAGGAGTGTGAAAGGATCGAGAAGAGGTGTCTAGAAGGGGGTGATTAGACACTAAGTGCCAAAAGTTGCAGTTTTTAATTTCTTTAAGTTGAAGTGGAGCTTAGGCACTAGTTTAACAAACACAATACATATCAAGCAAGTATGCAAAGAGTATATGAGCAGCGGAAAGTAAAGCATGCAACTTGCAAGTATGTAAAGGGAAGGGTTTGGAGAATTCAAACGCAATTTGAGACACGGATGTTTTTGTCGTGGTTCCGATAGGTGGTGCTATCGTACGTCCACGTTGATGGAGACTTCAACCCACGGAGGGTAACGGTTGCGCGAGTCCACGAAGGGCTCCACCCACAAAGGGTCCATGAAGAAGCAACCTTGTCTATCCCATCATGGCCATCGCCCACGAAGGACTTGCCTCACTAGCGGTAGATCTTCACGAAGTAGGTGATCTCCTTGCCCTTACAAACTCCTTGGTTCAACTCCACAATCTTTGTCAGAGGCTCCCAAGTGACACCTAGCCAATCTAGGAGACACCACTCTCCAAGAAGTAACAAATGGTGTGTTGATGATGAACTCCTTGCTCTTGTGCTTCAAATGATAGTCTCCCCAACACTCAACTCTCTCTCACAGGATATGGATTTGGTGGAAAGATGATTTGACTGGAAAGCAACTTGGGGAAGGCTATAGATCAAGATTCATATGGTAGGAATGGAATATCTTGGTCTCAACACAAGTGTAGGTGGTTCTCTCTCAGAAAATATAGGTTGGAAGTGTAGGTATGTTCTGATGGCTCTCTCCATGAATGAAGAGTGGGTGGAGGGGTATATATAGCCTCCACACAAAAACTAACCGTTACACACAATTTACCAATCTCGATGAGACCGAAGTGAAAGACTCGGTCGGACCGATTTAGCAAACCTAGTGACCGTTAGGGTTTTCGGTGGGACCAACTAGATCAACTCGGTGGGACCGATGTGCTAGGGTTAGGGTAAATCCACAACTCGGTTTGACCGATTACTCAAACTCGGTGGGACCGATTTGGGTAATAAGCGAAACAGAGAGTTGGCCAAGCAAACTCGGTGGGGCCGATTGCATATCTCGGTGGGACCAAAAATATTGCAACAGGTAACAGAGAGTTTGCAAGCCCATCTCAGTGAGACCGAGATCCCATCGGTGAGACCGAACTGATTAGGGTTTCTGGCAGTGGCTATGTCAACTGAACTCGGTGGCTCCGGATAGAAAGAATCGGTGGGGCCGAGTTTGACTTTTGGTTTAGGACATATTTGGAAGTGAGAAAGTGGTTGAGGGCTTTGGAGCATATCACTAAGAACTTTGAGCAAGCAGGCCATTAAACAACACCTCATCCCTTCTTAATAGTATTGGCTTTCCTATGGACTCAATGTGATCTTGGATCACTAAGATATAAAATGTAGAGTCTTGAGCTTGGAGCTTGGGCCAATCCTTTGTCCTTAGCATTTTGAAGGGGTTCCACATCCTCTAGTCCATGCCACTTCATTGTTGAACTCATCTAAAACATACTAGGTAAAAGTGTTAGTCCAACAAGAGATATGTTGTCATTAATTACCAAAATCACCCAGGGAGCACTTGTGCTTTCAATCTCCCCCTTTTTGGTAATTGATGGCAACATACATCAAAGCTTTAGATAAAGATATAGAGAATGGCAAGTAAAGCTTTGGAAAGACATGTAACAAGCATAGGCTCCCCCTACATGTATGCAATCATGTGAATATGGTATATAGAAGCATGTGAGAGCATAACCATGACAGAGTGGTAATGTGTTACATATATCTTGGCTATATGCATCAGAGCAAGTGATGAAAATATGAGAAATGTACCTTCATGCCCATGAGTCCTTCTTGCAAACAGTATGTACATCAGCAAGAATTTCTCATACACATGACCATGATGCATATACTTACCTTGTGGTCTTGAGTTGGCTAGGATGGTATGAACCTGCGTAAACAAGGTTAGATAACACATATGCACCTACTAGCTAGAGCAAACAAAAGAAACCACAAGAGTACCAAGACTGGGATGACATGTAGAGTGAGTACAGAGTACCACGATAGGTATTGACATGTCCCCAAAGAGAAGGATATGCAATGAATTTAAGAATTTTCTTTCCCTTGGATGTCTTGTTCCCCCTGAATCTAGCATGGGATACTGGGAGAAGATAGGGAACAGAAAAACAGAGCTCAAAGAAACAAATGAAATAAGCACATATGAACATGTCTTTCCCCCAAGAAGACATGTGGCATCTCTCCTCTTGAACATCAAGCATCTGGGATCCTTGAAGATTACTCTTTCCTGGAGTATTCCCTCCCCTAGAGATCTCTCCCCCTAGAGATATGATTAAGCTTTGATGTGATCTCTCTCTCCCCCATTGACATCAATTTCCAAGAAGGGTCTTCTGGAATTTGTTGTGAATGGGTTCGGTCCTTGAATCACAGTACAAAGCATTAAGGTAAATGTGATGCTTGCAGAGGACAAGATTCATTGAGTGGAGCTGGATCAAGAATAAAGCAGGAATAAATGGCAAAATGTTTTTCCTGTAGTGCAATCGGTGTCACCGAGTTTTATGCTTCGGTTGCTCTGAAAATCTTCGGTTAGACCGGAAACATGAAACCGGTGGAACCGAGTTCATCACAGAAAAACACTTGTCACCTCAGCTCACTAGACAAATAAGATTTCACAAAGATTTGCAATGAATTGGATGCAGAAAAATGCAGAACAAAGAACAAAGAAAAGAAACTAAAAGGTCTAGATGAAGTTTGAAAGGGGAAACAAATATGCATGAGGCAAGTGCAAGAACACAGAAAAGAACACAAGAGAACTTCATCTAGAGTTGGGCGGTGACAAAGTCACCTATGTTAGAGTACATTGACTTAGGAGTCAAGTGAGATCACTTGATCATAGGTCATACTCATCGTTTAAGCTCAAAATGGGGTTACCATTTTTCGTTTAAGTATCTTGAAGTATTCACATCTTGTCGAGTTGCTTTGACTCATGACTTGGAGTAAAGCTACTATAAGATGGAATAACATACCTTGGGTGGCGGTGTTGATCTTGATCATGTAGTTGAACTTGTGTGGGTTGCTCAAGGTTGATGTAGCCCATCAAGAGTTTGGAGCACCCTTTGGATTTTGAGTTCATCTACCTACATGGGTTAGTTTTCTCAAGGAAGAGCACTTGTGTATCCAACATGACAATCATGAAACTCAACATAGAAATTGTCAAAGGATATGTTTGAAAGGTTTCGTGCTTCCTTGTCATCAATCACCATTGTATAGAGACTTTATGATGTAGAGATTGCTCAAGATGTGAGTGAATTACAATCTCATAGAATTAGATTCATTCAAGTACCTACAAGGGTTAGATAACATGCAAGATACAAATTATCAAGACATAAGATAATCATCATAAGAGAAATATCAAGAGATTAGTCGCAAGCTCAAGTCTTGCATGTATCCAATGGAGTTCCTACTCCAAGTTTGAAGCGTCAATGATGTTCAATTCACCTCTTAACCTACAAAACACTTTCTCATCAAGTGGTTTGGTGAATATATCCGCTAATTGCTTATTGGTGCGAACATGCTTAAGGTTTATGTCACCCTTAGCAACATGATCTCGAATAAAATGATGATGAACTTCGATATGCTTAGTTCGAGAGTGTTGCACGGGATTGTGAGCAATCTTGATAGCACTTTCATTGTCACAAAGCAATGGAACATGTTTCACATATATCCCATAATCATTAAGAGTCTGGGTCATCCAGAGTAATTGAGCACAACATGAACCCGCAGCAATGTATTCCGCTTTAGCGGTGGATAAGGATACCGAGTTTTGTTTCTTGGAAGACCAAGACACAAGAGATCTACCAAGGAATTGACAAGTACCCGAAGTGGACTTCCTATCAACCTTGTCACCGACATAGTCCTAGTCGGAGTAGCCAACAAGATCAAAGGAAGCTCTCTTTGGATACCAAATGCCAAAATTTGGTGTATGTATTAAGTATCTCACTATCCTTTTCATGGCCTTAAGATGACATTCCTTAGGAGCAGCTTGATATCATGCACACATGCACACACTTAACATGATATCGGGACGTGAAGCACATAGATATTATAATGAACCAATCATAGAGCGATAAACTTTTTGATCAACCGGTTCACCATCTTTGGTCAAATCAAGATGTCCACTAGTAGGCATGGATGTAGTCATACCTTTGCATTCTTGCATATTGAACTTCTTGAATAAGTCCTTGGTGTACTTCGTTTGAGAGACAAAGGTGCCTTCCTTAGTTTGCTTGATTTGCAAACCAAGAAAGATTTTGAGTTCACTCATCATGGACATCTCAAACTTCTCCGACATTAGCTTCCCAAACTTTTCACTAAAATGAGGGTTAGTTGATCCAAATATAATATCATCGACATAAATTTGGCATACAAATAGTTCTCCATTAACCCTTTTAGTAAAGAGAGTAGAATCTATTTTTCCAATTTCAAAGCCTTTTTCAATAAGGAACTTGGCCAAGCATTTATACCATGCTCTAGGAGCCTGTTTAAGACCATAAAGGGCTTTGTGAAGTTTGTAAACATGATTAGGTTTCTTAGGGTTGACAAAGCCGGAAGGTTGCTTAACATAAACTTCCTCTTCAATTTCACCATTTAGAAAAGCACTTTTAATGTCCATTTGGTACAAGGTGATATTATGGTGATTAGCATAGGCAAGTAAGATGTGAATGGACTCAAGTCTAGCAACGGGAGCATATGTCTCACCATAGTCCATACCTTCGACTTGTGTGTAGCCTTGGGCGACGAGACGCGCTTTGTTGCGAACCACTTGTCCATCTTCATCTTGCTTGTTGCGAAACACCCATTTGGTACCGATGATGTTGTGGTTGTTGTCGGGCTTTTCAACCAATGTCCACACTTGATTTCTCTCAAAGTTGTGTAGCTCTTCATGCATAGCGTTTATCCAATCTGGATCTTCCAATGCTTCTTCAACCTTCATAGGTTCAATGCGAGAGATGAATGAATAGTGTTTACAAAAGTTAGCTAAACGAGTTTTTGAGCGAGTGATTCTCCCGGTTTGGATATCATTGTAGATTTGCTCGACGGGATGATCTTTAGCAATTGTTGCTCGAACTCGTGAAAGCTTTTGCTTGGGTCTTTGTTGAACATCTTCTTCAGCTTGTTCTTCTTCTTGGCCTTCTTCATTGTTGGCATTGTTGTTCTCTTGTCGTGGTGGAGAAGGAGGTTGTTGACGTTTGTATTGGTGCACTTCCTCGTTTTCTTCTTCTTGGTGTGTCCCACTCGTGGATGCTTCCGTATCAACTCTTGGTTCACCTTGTCGTGAGGTAGAAGCTTCCACTTGGACGGACGAGGTACTCTCCTTCACCTCCATTGGACAAATCTTGCCGATAGACAAGTCTTGGATTGCTTCCGAGGGATCTTTGTCTCCTACATCAATTGGCAATTGCTCTACTTGCGAGCCGTTAGATTCATCAAACTTCACATCTACTGTTTCTTCAACCTTTCGGGTGAAATTGTTGTAGACACGGTATGTGTGAGAGTTTGAGCCATAACCATGTAGGAAACTTTCATGAGACTTAGGAGCAAATTTAGAACGACGATGCTTATCAAGAATGTAGCACTTTGAGCCGAATACTCAAAAGTATCCAACTTGGGGTTTGTTACCGGTGAGGAGCTCGTATGTCGTCTTGCTGAGTAGCTTGTGAAGATACAAGCGATTTGTTGCATGACAAGCTGTCTCTACCGCTTCCGCCCGAAAGTATTTTGGCGTCTTGTACTCATCAAGCATCGTTCTTGCCATCTCGGTAAGAGTCCGGTTCTTCCTCTCAAAAACTCCATTTTGTTGAGGTGTGTACGTAGCCGAGAAATCATGTGCGATCCCTTCTTCGTCAAGAAAGGTGTCCACATTTGCGTTCTTGAACTCCGTTCCGTTGTCGCTTCGAACCTTCTTGATCTTCACGTCAAATTGATTTTGGGCCTTCCTAGCAAAGTTTTTTAAGATCTTTTGGACCTGTGATTTGTCATCAAGAAAGAACACCCACGTAAATCTTGAAAAATCATCAACTATGACCAGACCAAATGAGTTACCACCGAGACTCTTGTAGGCATTTGGACCAAAGAGATCCATGTGAAGTAGCTCGAGTGGTCTTCTTGTGGTCATGATGTTCTTAGCGCGATGACTTCCTCCAACTTGTTTCCCTCCTTGACAAGCACTACAAAGTCTATTCTTGTCAAATATGACATCGTTAACGCCAAGGATATGATTTACTTTAATGAGTTTGTCAAGGTTTCGCATGCCCACATGGCCTAGCCTTCTATGCCACAACCAGCCTTTAGAAGATTTAGCAATTAAGCAAGTTTTAGGTTGAGCCTTTTTAGTGAAATCAACAATGTAAAGGTCTCCTCTACGTATACCGGTAAAGACCATTTTATGATTATCTCTACGAAACACTTGGCAGTCTACTTCAGTAAATAGGACATTGAAACCGAAATCAGCAAGTCTAGATACTGAAAGTAAGTTGTAGCCAAGAGATTCAACGAGCATGACATTTTGTATGGAGCTATCATGTGAGATGGCCACCTTACCAAGGCCAACCACCTTACCCTTTGAATTATCACCAAAAGTGACATACTTTCGAGGGTCGTCATTTTCAGCAAGCTCACGGAACATGTCTTTATCTCCGGTCATATGATCAGTACATCCACTATCAAGGACCCATTCCTTTCCTCCAGCCATGTAGCCGCGAAGATTTGCCATAAGACTGAAGTGTCACATCGCATCATCGAGATCATAGTCACTATCATCATCATCCTCATCTGAGTATTCATGTTCAACATCATCTTGTGATTGATCAATTCCTAGAGAGGGCAATTCATTAGATAAATGATCATTTCTATAGTTATCCTTATGAATTCTAATAGCTCTAGAAATGATATTGCTAATGATTCCAACATCTCCTTTGGCACTCGTAAGATTAGTAAGCTCAAATAAGCAGTCGCCAAATTTGGGATCATTGGAACTCATCTTAATCAAGGCAATAGACTTATGGAGAATTTCATCTAGATCTTTCAAGGAATAATTTGGAAACAGTTCCTCAAGAAATTTCCATATGGTGTAGGTACACTTAAGAGTAGGCAAACATCCAATCAAGTTTCTAGGCAAGCCTCTAGTGATAAGATTAATAGTTCTAAGATTGTGAATCATGTTAATTGATTCATCAAGGGTAGGATGCATGGGATCAACATGAGGTGCACAAGGGCTAGCAATATACTTGTTCAAGTGATATTCATTGAAAATCTCAAGCATTTCATTTTTCCACTCATGAAAATATTCTCCATCAAGAATAGGCACTCTACGTCTAAGACTCCCCAAAGAAGACTCATCCATCTTCCTCCAATGGTGTTTAAACCAAGACGATGGAGACCAAAGCTCTCATACCAATTGAAAGGATCGAGAAGAGGTGTCTAGAAGGGGGGTGATTAGACACTAAGTGCCAAAAGTTGCAGTTTTTTATTTCTTTAAGTTGAAGTGGAGCTTAGGCACTAGTTTAACAAACACAATACATATCAAGCAAGCATGCAAAGAGTATATGAGCAGCGGAAAGTAAAGCATGCAACTTGCAAGTATGTAAAGGGAAGGGTTTGGAGAATTCAAACACAATTTGAGACACGGATGTTTTTGTCGTGGTTCCGATAGGTGGTGCTATCGTACGTCCACATTGATGGAGACTTCAACCCACGGAGGGTAACGGTTGCGCGAGTCCATGGAGGGCTCCACCCATAAAGGGTCCACGAAGAAGCAACCTTGTCTATCCCATCATGGCCATCGCCCACAAAGGACTTGCCTCACTAGCGGTAGATCTTCATGAAGTAGGCAATCTCCTTGCCCTTACAAACTCCTTGGTTCAACTCCACAATCTTTGTTGGAGGCTCCCGAGTGACACCTAGCCAATCTAGGAGACAACACTCTCCAAGAAGTAGCAAATGGTGTGTTGATGATGAACTCCTTGCTCTTGTGCTTCAAATGATAGTCTCCCCAACACTCAACTCTCTCTCACAGGATATGGATTTGGTGGAAAGATGATTTGAGTGGAAAGCAACTTGGGGAAGGCTAGAGATCAAGATTCATATGGTAGGAATGGAATATCTTGGTCTCAACACAAGTGTAGGTGGTTCTCTCTCAGAAAATATAGGTTGGAAGTGTAGGTATGTTCTGATGGCTCTCTCCATGAATGAAGAGTGGGTGGAGGGGTATATATAGCCTCCACAAAAAACTAACCGTTACACACAATTTGCCAATCTCGATGAGACCGAAGTGAAAGACTCGGTCAGACCGATTTAGCAAACCTAGTGACCATTAGGGTTTTTGGTGGGACCGACTGGATCAACTCGGTGGGACTGATGTGCTAGGGTTAGGGTAAATCCACAACTCGATTTGACCGATTACTCAAACTCGGTGGGACCGATTTGGGTAATAAGCGAAACGGAGAGTTGGCCAAGCAAACTCGGTGAGGCCGATTGCATATCTCGGTGGGACCAAAAATATTACAACAGGTAACAGAGAGTTTGCAAGCCCATCTCGGTGAGACCGAGGTCCCATCGGTGAGACCGAACTGATTAGGGTTTCTGGCAGTGGCTATGTCAATTGAACTCGGTGGCTCCGGGTAGAAAGAATCGGTGGGGCCGAGTTTGACTTTTGGTTTAGGACATATTTGGAAGTGAGAAAGTGGTTGAGGGCTTTGGAGCATATCACTAAGCACTTTGAGCAAGCAGGCCATTAAAAAACACCTCATCCCTTCTTAATAGTATTGGCTTTCCTATAGACTCAATGTGATCTTGGACTAAGATATAAAATGTAGAGTCTTGAGCTTGGAGCTTGGGCCAATCCTTTGTCCTTAGCATTTTGAAGGGGTTCCACATCCTCTAGTCCATGCCACTTCATTGTTGAACTCATCTGAAACATACTAGGTAAAAGTGTTAGTCCAACAAGAGATATGTTGTCATTAATTACCAAAATCATCCAGGGAGCACTTGTGCTTTCAGAGTGGTTTGCTCCCTCTGAATAACTGACCGCGGCACGACCTCCTCGGGGTCATGTTCATCCAGTGCCAACCGCCTACTACACGGTCGGAGTCCTGTTCATCCAATATCCACCGGCTGGGGTGAGGCATCCGCACGTGCGGCAGCAATGGGGACTGTTCATCCACACCCGACCAACCGGTTAGGTCAACATGTCTCGCGCAAGGGGTTCGGTCGATGCAACTGGTTGTTGGTCTTGGCTCGATCTACGTACCACGCGTGCGACGGCAACATGGATTGTTCATCGAGAGGCAACCAACTAGCTGCTAGGTCAACTCACGTCTCGCGTGGGGGCTCAATGCAACACATCGATCGATCGGGCCAGCACGAGTCTTGCATCGATCACTCGGCTTCATCAGTTTAGTAAGAAACAAAGGGATCTCTCGGGTTCAGTAAGCAGCGAAGGGATCGCTCAGATTCAGTAGTGGTGTGACGGATCTCTCGGGTTCAGTACTTAGTGTGAGGGATCGATCGCTCGGGTTCAGTAAGGCAAGGGGTCGATCAATGGGGTTATAAACGAGGGACCGATCGATCGGGTTTAGTGAGTCGAGGGATCGATCAATCGGTTTCGGTAAGCGAAGGGATCGCTTGGGTTCAGTTAGCGAAGGGCTCGCACACGCGCGCATACGAGAGAAACAAGCAAACCACACTGCATCGCTCGGGATCGACGACCCCTCGGTTGCCCACCATATACCGGGAAATCCTCGAAAAATTCTCGTCCTCACTTCTACCATGATTTTTTACATCATAGATGGTCCAAAGAATGTCATGGAGGTGCGACTCCGACCTGCGTAGTACAAAAAAACCCATTTTCTATCATAATTTTTTGTCACAGAAGTAGGAGCCCACCAAGTCTATGATGATACGTATTTTTGTCACAAATATCATCATGACAAAATGTTTTTGTTTGGGCCATAATGTCACGGATGTGTCTGTTTTGTAGTGAATGCGGCGTGAAGTAGTTCGAGTGGGAATAGAAAATTGTTTTGTGTGGGTCCTGGCAGCCAGACACGCACTCGAATAATCCTCTGAGCTTGACACCAACACCCATCACATGCCTTCGGCGCCACAATAGCAGCCACCAAAGGAAAAAATGACGAATCACTTCCTCACCCGTGCTCGACGCGGCTCCATCACTGATATGCAGCTTTGCAGACATCCAAGGTAGCTCACCAAAGACGAAGCCATTGCCGTTGAACGAATCATACGGGGGTAACACCCCAGACATGCCATCGAACTCCAGATCTAGCACCCCAGGATGACTAAGACGCCGGAGGAGGAAACCATACCTATCGGCCACAACCCACGAACCCAGCACGCAACCCGTCTTCCATTCGTTTTCGGTGCAGACCACAATCTGCATCCGTTCCTAGACTACCTCCCAAGGTTCACACCGGCACTGGAGCAAACGTCGCTGCAACAGCGGAGCCCGAGGACACAAGTCCACCGCAACAATGTCGTCGCCACCACGACATCCCCACTTACATACTAGTTCCCGAATCCATCACCGATCATAGAGCCGGTAACCTAGTCAGGAAAGGATCTATAGCTTCTTTATTCAGCACCGCTATCGTCGCCGTCGAAGCCAAGAAGTCGAACAACCTAAAACCTAAGTTATTAGGGCCTTAAAACCTAAACTACATGAACCGCACGCGCGATATATGTTAAAGGAGGGGAGCCGTCGGAGGACGGCGCCAGAAGGCTAGCCTCTGCTAGTGGCAACTAGGGTTTCCAGTCACTAGGCACGAGAGGAAAACGGGTGTATAACCTCGCGTTTGCTTGGTGAATGGCACAATTACCGCATCGAATGTACCTACACACAGGTACAATCGTCATCTTTTTTCTTTCTTTTTTGCATGGAGGTAAAATTATCGTCGTGGACAGATGTCATAAAAACTATTGTAGTGTGGCTGGCGAACTGTTGTAGCCCGAGCATATGAGGACAAAGTTGGGGGTCCGGTTGGATGACTTTTTTCTTACAGTGACCGGATTGTTCAATTGAATGTTTGAGAGGTCCGATTGTAGATGTTGAGATTGATGAACGGCACAGTTACCGTATCGATTGTACATATACGTACACCACCGTACCATCGTCATCGTAGACATGATTTCATAAGAACTATTGTAGTACTTCTGGCGAAATGCACATTTACTTTTATTTTTTTAAGAACTGTTTGTATGATTATTTTTCTTAACACAGTATAGACGCAAGTGTTTATATACACGCGTATACATTCATCTTTATGAACGCACATACTCATATTCTACCCCTATGAGTACCTCCGAAAGATTAAGTCGCACTCATATCATCTTAAAATTTACGAAGTCACCGTAGGCACCTCATCGCCGACATGAACGTCTCCTCCCACTGAAATCGCATCGCCGGAAATCCTGAAATAAATCCAGAAATAAATGTAAGCATCAGGACTTAAACCCTGGTGGACTTTTTTTCATGATAATACGTGTCTCATTTATATCATAAGGATCATAGTACAAGTCACGTACATCCCGACCTGACAAAACTGAAAAGACAGTAGAATGCTAGCCTTTGCACACAGGAACACCAGCCTAGAAGTAAAATTACAAATAAGACTGAAGAATCATCTGAGCTTGACACTAACGCCCATCACCTGCCTCTGGCACCACCATGGCAGACACCAAAGGAGAAAATGACAGATCACCTCCACACCCGAGCTCGAAGCGGCTCCATCGCTGATATACAGCTTCGCGGACCTCCAAGGTGGCTCATCAATAAAGGCGAAGCCATTGCCGTTGAACGAATCAGACCGGCACAACACCCCAGACACGCCATCGAACTCCAGATGGCACCCCGCCCAACTAAGACGTTGGAGGAGGAAACCATATCTGCCTGCCACGAACCACGAACTCAGATCCACCATCTGCCAGATGCCGTCGATACAGACCACAATCTGCATCCGCTTCTGAACTACCTCCCAAGCTCCACGCAGGCGCTGAAGCAAACGTCGTCGCAACAGCGAAGCCTGAAGACACAGGTCCACCATGAGGATGCCACCACTGCACCATCTTTGCTTAAACAGTCTGGTTTCCAAAAAAATTAATTCACCCCACAAGCGGATCGCTTCATTGAGGAAGAATTTAAAGATTTATTAGTCGACGCCTCCATCGGCACCGCCGAAGCCATAACGATGAACAACCCAAAATTCTAAGAAACCAATGCCTAAAACAATCCACACGCGTGGATCCGACGACCTCCCTCACCACCGACGACCGAGGTCGTCAGCGGAGGGGAACCGCCAGAGAACAGCGGCGGAGGAAGGCGCCCTGGCGACAGGAGGCGAGATCGCCTTTCTTTCTTTTCTTTCTTTAAGCGACCCCCAGTACAAAGTTAACCCTGGTGGACTTGAATACTGTCTGTACGTTTACCTGGCGAGCACGTACGTCGTACGCGGTGGGAGGGCCCGGGCCCTGGACAAGAACACTTTACGCGTAGCAAATGCATGCTTGGTCGCCCATCAGGAGGAGAGGACACGCCAGGCCCGTTGCTTCACCTGAATGAGGAGGTATCCCCAATCCAATCAATCAATCAGACCCATCATCCATCAGAGCCATTCATTCTTGTGGTCTTAGCGGCTCTCTTGCCTTTCTTTACGCACCCTGTACCTTAAGTCTCATCAACGGTTGATGATCAACCCAAACACGCAGGAGAGTTTGTGAGAAACTTTGAGTTAAATCTCGTAATCACCGCAAAAATTCTACTCCATGAACTACTCAAGCTCACAGCCTGCTCGAAGCCCAACCGGAGTTTGAATAGAACTGAGATATTTCAAACTTTTGGCATGAAGGACCACCTGCGCATGTGAAATGGCAAAAAGGACCGCATTTGAATTCAGAAGTGGTTCTTTATGTCAATTCACTCATGCAAGTGGTCCTTTGTTTCAAAGATTCAGATATTTCTCCTAAACCCTTAGGAAATCTTTCTATTGGAGTAAATTAAAAAAAATCATCATATTTGAAGCTAGGGTTTCAGTTTACTATCACAATTGAGAAAATTCTAAAAAAAACATTGTTACAGTGGTAATCTGAAACTATATAAATGTGATGGTTTTCTGCAATTACCCCTTCTATTATTTTTTTTATTTTATTTTTGTGAATCCCGCAAAAAAAAATTGTGGAGGACATTACGCCTTCTATTCTGATCGAACTTTAGGTTAGAGCATGGATGGTCCAGTCCACAAAAATAAGACTGCAAAGTGACAACCCAACTTGATTATTCTAGTGAGTGGATATTATCGCCATCAGCAGCAAAAACGTGACAGAAACATAAAGGGCGGGTATGAACTTGCACACCAAGATTTCACTGTACCCCATGACATGTCATTCACAAGTTTCTGAAGACACCTTACACATACAGGCCTGGCGTGCATCCTACCTTGTCTGACCCCATGACGTGTCATTGCAGATAAGACGTCTTAATCGGGGTTGGAATATTTGTCAAAACACAAAGGCCAACGGCAGCACTCATCTCAGCATTCATCTCGTGTTACCTGTCAAACAGTTGAGTTTTGGGGACAGGTCAGAGTCCAGGGTATCATGAAAATATGTTTTGCATTTTTCATCATGCCGGTGGCTCATGGTCATGGATGGACCAACACAGGGAGCGAGTGGCTGTAGCGTCAATCTCGTGGCAGCTCTACAACATGTCACAGGAGTTAATTTACAGAGCTGTTACATCACTTCGCACTCTTGGCAAAAGAACATTGCTGCTCAAATGAAGCATTTTTACACTATGGGCCCAATCCATGTACGGAAAAGAATACTGTGTGTTGGTTGGAAAAAAAGAATAACGCATTAGCCAGGTCCTTTTGTTCTCCTGTTGGCAATTGAATCTGTACACGCTGTTGTATGGGTTAGTGGCTTGAGAGATTCAAGTGCCAAAATGTTGTCCAAATGTATAGGCAAAATCCAGACACGCCAGAGCTCCAGTGAACAATGCTTTTGTACAGAAGCCATGTCTGTCACTCTCGTCTGTAGAACAGAACATATGCGGCAGCTGTTTTTATATTGTCCTCGCTTATAGGTGTTACACATTCATCATCAAATTTGTGCCATCCCTTGCCTTCTTGCTACACAAAGATCAAACAATATCAGTAAGACACTTCATTAACAAGTTTTATTGTTTAGGAGTTGAAAATATCATATGCTAGCACAGGAACTCACGTAGATGCTTGCTGTGTAATGTCCACCTCCCATATTTCCATAGTGGTTGCTAATGGCATACAAGCGATAATGGTTGTATAGTTGTTCATTCTCGGTGGCAATATATGATGACAGGTCCAAATCACTAATGGGGAAATCTACAAATGTCTCGAGCTTATTTCTTGTGAACTGGGTATATGAAAATCTTTTCAGATGGATGACCAGAACTTCAGGTAGCCTCCAGAGATCTAATTTCTTCATCGCTTGCTGATGCTTTTTGCAGCAAGGGCAGTACCTGAAAAGCAAAACACACAACAGAGCAAGTCTCGGTTATGAACCCAACACGACACCTAAAATTCAGAATTGTCGACGTGAGATTTGCATTGGTGGTTTTATTTGCAAAGCTATCATCAGTTTAACACTTGAGAAATAAGTTTATAAATAATACTCCTATTTAAAAACAAATGAGAAGAGGAATGCCAAAATGCAGCATTATGTAAACAGTAGCAAAAAGCAATACACTTGTTCCTCAGGGACACTCACCACATGTCCTCTGGCCCCAATGGCTCCTCTTTTAGAAAGGCTTCTAGACAACCATGTAGTGCAACAGAATCTTCGGTTCCTTTTGGAATAACCTCAAGCTTGTGTATCTCGGGTAGATTGTTAAGCATTGAGACATCATATTGTTTTGACGCACTATGTTGCCAATTGACACTTACATGTAGCCGGTTTGGTTTTGCCTCAAGTAAATCAAGATCATTCATTTCTATTTTTGTGCGCTCAACATCATCCCGTTCATTTGTTAAATAAAATCCAAACTGCTCCGTCTGTGCCTCCTTGTCAGAAACATCTGCTTCCCCACAATATGTCTCACTAGGTCCTTCCATCACTTCACAAGAATTATCATTGCACTGGTTTCTTTCAGGGCCATCCTCCAGTTGAGCACTATGAACATTACCGTCTGAACTGGAAGGTGTTATATCCATTAAATTAACAGCACAGTCACCAGCTGCATCCATCGAGTAGACAGCACAGTCACTGTTGCCCCTTCCACAATCAGAACTAATGATCTTGGAAAATCGGAACGGGTTCAACAATTTCAGATAGATTTCCTGAAGAGTCAATCCATTGACTGCCTCAGGAAGTGATGCCAAAAGTGGAGCCTCGAATTCCTTCATTTGTGGAGCTACAAAATTATCAACACCAGTATGCCTGAATTCAATGGTGCCAAGAAAAAGTGTAAGAACAATAAAGACCACGAAAACCACATTATTAGCTAAATTATCACACATAAATTAAACAAAGATTCTCGCCAAAAAAAAGTCTAAACAAAGAAGAAATGTAACTGACAGTGCTTACTCAGCAAAGTGTTTGTGTGTAAAAACCACAAGTGGAGATTTTTCATATTGTTTTGGTAGCCGGTACGCTGCCAATTTATCTCCATCCCTCAGCAATGACACTGAATCAGAAGGCTCCTCCAAGTATCGGATAATGCAGTTATTATATACCTGTATAGTCACTTCCAGTAAGTGGAAGACCTATAACACTTGTATTGCTCAACTAGACCAGAAGGTTTATAGCATTGTACAGGTAACGAAGGAGAAAGAAAAGATACCTCGGTTATCAGCAGGGACTCATCGCCTCCAAGTGAGCAAGCAGCACTCAGTGCCTGAACAAGGTCACTAAGAGTGCCAAATTTTGGCACACTGACATCATATGAGAATGGCTCTCTGCTACCATCAGTGCTGAAAACTGTCACAGTCATTGTCCTCTTTGCCATGGAAGGTACAGGCAAAGATAAGTACATAAATGGGTCAAAAGTGACAGATGTTTTATTACAGGTAGGGCAAGTTAATGTAGACTTATATTGTCCCTGCAAACAGAAAATCAGAAGAAAATTAACAACAGAAATTGAGTTCTTCTGTGCAAAATAGTTGAGCTTGCAATGTCCTAACAAATTATACACAAGAAATGGTTATTTAACTTTCTCAAAAGGAAAATAGAAAGATAATAGAGCAACTCATGTTATGTCCTTCTGTTAAATTCATAAGAATCGACTAGAGTGTCTTCAAGTCAAACCTTGTTGGTATTTCTTTTGAAAACGAATATGGGCACTTCAACCCAACATTCAAATAGGCACTAGGTGCCAGGCGAGTGTTCACTGGCCACCTAAGCACCAACCTAGGATCTGGCCCGGCAGCCATGTAAAAAATATTTGACCGCCAAAACCTTCTTAGTGCTCCTCTGCAGCAGGTTGAGTGAGGGGGAAGGGTGAATGGTGGAGGGTGAGGTGCTGAGGTAAAAGGGTGACGGAACTCTAGTGCTTCGTGGTGGTGGTAACGGCAAGTGCAGCTCGCGGACTCAGGGTATGGAAAGAAGTGCAGCATGTGTTCTGCCTCTACTTCATGTGGTATATCTGGCACAAGAAGGCCCACTAAAACTAAAACCACTCCCTGGTGTGCCTAAGCGGCTGAATTATGCAATCTTTTTCAACCTTGCTTTCAACACTATCTACTATACGTTGTTTTGTTGTTTATGAAACGGTATAGATATCTTGAAGGGTTGGAGCAAAGACTTTCTTTTTAGAATTGTTTGAGAAAGTGAAACTTCAGAGAATAGGAGTTTAAACTTACATGGCAGGTATCAACTATTACAGAATCATTTCGGGCTAAATGGTTCCTCCAATATTCATCAGCTACTTCTTCGTCCGGACGGCCACTTGCATCCTTAGCTTCTTCATATGGTTTGCATTTTACCTGATTAAGATCTTCATGCAGGCCATCCAATAAGAAAGCCAGAAGCTCCTGTGAATCATGCTGATTAAAGCCACTGAACTGAGGAGCAAAGCAGGCAATCTTTGCTTTAAAGTTATGTGGTGCAACTGTGTTTCGATCATTCGTCCATAAACTTCTCAACAATTCTCCAAACGCCAAGGCAAGTTCCCCCTAGGAAATGGAAGCGTCAGTAAATATTTAGCTGATTGGATAAAATAAATAAAAGCTCAAGACAAACTCTGCATACATTCAGTCCAAGTGGATTTGTCCGATTTATATCGCTGTCATAATCTCCGAGGAAATAATCAACAAGTTTTGTTGTATGAGCCAAACATTGGATTGAACTATTCATGAAGCAAGTATTTCCGAGATTTTCTAGTCCGATTAACCCCATAGAGCTAACTCTTCCAACGTTCCCACAGGACATATCAACATTCATGCTACTCCCACCAATCTTGAATGTTAAGGAATCAGACATTGCATAGACTTGAACTTCTAGAAGATTCTGCACATGTAAAAAGATAAGAAAGTGATAAGGTAGATCTAGTGGACACCTTATGACAGGCTTATGAAACAGAGGTTATTGAATAATAATTCAATGTTAAAATGTTGTCATGTAAAAACAATTGTATCAACAGAATTGTGTGTGTGTGGTTGGGGGGGGATGCATGGCCAACCAATACTACCTCTTGCTCTGAATGGCAATAGTCTTGATGTGATCTATTCCATTCATTCATCAATATTAGATTTGTCTGCCCTGAAAAATCCCAAACATGAACCTGGATACAGAAACATTAAGTAAACCGCACTAACGGAAGTGTATTTCCAAAACTTGGAAATGCAACAAGCAGCAACATACTGGTTGAGAATCAATGTTAAACATCTTGTTTGCCCGCTTATAGTTATCAACTGGATTATCCTGAAACAGAATGAATCATCGTCAAATTAGGAAATTCGGTCAGTCGTATATTGCTTTTCAAATAGTATTACCTTTTTGCTGATTTTAACAGTCAAAATGCTTGTTTCACGCACAGAAATTCTAAGCACCAAAGGATAAGCACCAGCACTGTCTTCAGCAAACGAATGTTTATTATGCAATGCCAAACTGGAGTTCTGCCTGAAGAAGAAAAGTGAAAAGAGAGATGAAATTCGGGGCTAAGGGCATGACAAGATGAAGTTAGTCAAGTAACAAGTTGAACCCTAGGTAGATACGACCCAGACAAACAAAATGACACGATTATCTCTCCCTAATAATAAAGCACGGATTGAGTCTCCGGGTTCACCGTCGTGACTCTTTTGCAAAATAGTCCCCATGATTTTAGGTAATCAAGCCACACTCCGAGATGAAATTCGGGGCTAAGGGCATGACAAGATGAAGTTAGTCAAGTAACAAGTTGAACCCTAGGTAGATACGCCAGACAAACAAAATGACACGATTATGTCAAACTAATAGGCCGAAGTATCAAGTGAAAACGGATTTCCAGTGAAAACCTGAAAATTCTTACATGGGCCATCAGATCTATAATGGACGCTACGGATCAAAGGTGGGATCCCTCAGCATCCACTTAAACACAATTAGCAGATAACCCCCTAACTTATCCATCATCAAGTAGTAAAAATCTTTCTTGAGTATCCCTGGGATCGGTTCACGTTCCAATCTACGCCGCAATGGAGAATTTTGTTCCGGCGGCCATTAGTCCTTGCCCTCCGCCGGTAGCAACCAGCCCTCCGTCAGCAGCGTCGGGCCCTCCTCCGGTGGCGACTCGAGCCATGTCGTTCCCTCTACCGGTAGCAACGGACCCTTCGTCGGTGGCGACTCAAGCCATGCCCTTCGCTCCGTCGGCCGTGACAGGGCCTCTGTCGGCTGCCGCTCGCCTTCCTCCGGTTGCGTCTCAACCTTCAGATTACTAGACGCCAATCCTTATTCGTGCTAACCTATGTCCCCTGACATGCCACGGGCTCTTCCTAGCCATTTAGAGGTAAGCTGTCCAGAGTTTACGACCACCACATCCAACGGACAAGAGCTATATATGCAAGAGAAGACATAGATCAATCACTAGGCAGCGTTCACCAGCTCGTACTCTAAGGTTAATGGCGCATTACATAGAAAAATAGATTGCTGCTCAAGCGTACAGCGATTTCTGCAGACAAAACATATCCCCATCAGCGCTAGGTGTCCTAGCAAATTAGACTATGAGATGCTCATGCAATGGTACATGTACTGTACAGTGCATATTTGATGATCATCACCACCAAACAATCAGTGTGTACAACAAGATGCTTCAGGTTTTTCAATTTGTTCATCACCACCGAACGAACATCTTCAAAAAGTACAGGGGAGTTGCACAGGTCCAGCACTAACAGATTAGCAAATATCAGTGCACAAGCTTCAACATTTCATGTACTACAATTCTTCAGAGAACAGAGGCTGTGCTGAATGTTTCGTAGAGAAATTGGAAAGTGAGGTACAATTCTTCAGAGAACTACGTAGCATGGGGGCAGCCCGTGTCCGCCGTGTTGCCGCTCGAGGTCGACGCATCCAGACGCCACTGTAATGGACGCGGCTACTGCAGGTCACACCTACCGTCACCCGACGCAGCAGCTTGGTGGCCCTGGTAGCACAGCGCCGCTGTACTTCATCCCCACGGTTGGTGCGACCGGCGTGCGTGTCACCTTCGCAATTCACTCCCCTGTCACACGGTCTGCGTCGTCGGCGAAGCTGCCTGTTCGGACACCGCGGATATCCTCGTCTTCCCCCCACCGCCCGGCGGCGTCCTCGGGAGCCCTACCCGCCGAGGAAAGGGAGCTCTGACGCGGCGCACGACCTCGTCTCTGACGGTTGTGGCCGCTGCGGGGAGTCTCGGAGCCGTCGTGGCGTTCCCGACGGCCCATGGACGTGGGTGAGTTAGGTCGGAGTTGGGTAAGGCAATCCCTAGGGGTTATCTGTTAATGGCGTTTAAGTGGATGCCGAGAGATCCCTCCTTTGATCCATGGCGTCCATTATAGATCTGACGGCCAACGAAGGAATTTTCAGGTTTTCACTGAAAAGCCATTTTCACTGGATACTTCGCCAATTAATAGCATGGTCAATATGAGAGTTAGCTTTGGCATCCAACTATAAATAACTTCATGAATAAGAAGTATGACACAAGCAATACAACAGTACGGAACACAAATGCAAGCATTGCACCTCAGTTATGGGAAGTGTGTAGGCATTAGCTACAGACATGTATATATGAGGAAATTCTACGCACTGAGCCACTAATCATGTATAAACTACAGAGTCATCAATGGAAGGCGAGTCCAGGTTTGAGAGCAAATAGAAATGGCACGTGCCAAAATCAATCTATGAGCAGGGGCTAGCTAACCTAACTTTGGGTGAGCAGGTGAAAAGTGAAATATTAGACACTTCCATATCAATTGGTTAAGTCCAATGTACAAAATGCTCTCCTGATGCAGAATGGTCCCAAAAAGATGGACTCGCAATCCAGTTATGCTGTTAAGGAGATATTGTCCTATCTATTAAAAAAAAGGGCAGCCCAGTGCATGTAGCTCCTGCTTGCGCAGGGTCCGGGGAAGGGTCCAACCACTTTGGGTCTATTGTACACAGCCTTTCCCTTCATTTCTGTAAGAGGCTGTTTCCAGGACTTGAACCCATGACCTCATGGTCACAAGGCAGAAGCTTTACCACTGGGCCAAGGCTCCCTTCATATTGCCCTATCTATCTATAATGAAAAATCCCAAACATGAACCTGGATACAGAAACATGGATGAGTAATAGCTATGTTCCTAAAAAAACATAAAACATCAAGGATCCTCATCAAAATTATTGATCATATTGAGGCCAACAAGGCCCCTAATTGACAAAGAGGGCTATCATTAATAAAGAGGTTTTAAAATGAATTGCTCCCAGTGATTGAATGAAAACTGCAGACCAGAAGGTTTTACGGTGAGCCCATGTGTATTCTGCACCACCTTTTTGTGAAAAAAAAATGTAGTCAGACAAGATTTCCTATAGAGCAACGGGCTCCATTGGACAATACACAGATGATACTTCATACTTATGCTACTTACTAAAAATGAAATATGTAGGTCAAATAGGATGCAGAGCACGTCATTTATACATGGCTATCTAGTGTCTACACAAGGTTTATTGCATCCATGCTTGGGAGAAAAGGATTTTATAATAGCAACCCAAAACAAACTTACGCATGGAGGGGGCGCCGAACTCATCAGCATATCACAGTTAGCAACCTTAAGTTCTAGACTTAGAGCAAGGTCATGAATAGAAGAGTTAATACGAGCGTCACCGAGCACGTATCGCCACCGGTGAGCCTCCGAGCTCTCCAGACACGATCTCAGAGGAGGAGAAGCGGGTGGCGGTAGACCTGGCTGCCGGATTCGCCGGTGGCCGCTTCAAGGTGGTGGGTGCGGCGGCCAGGGGCGACGGCATCCACTTCCAAACGATGAGCGCTAGCCAAGGAGGTGGATGAGCAGCACCCCCGCTTTGCTGAGATGGCGGAGGAGCGTCGCTGGTGCTATGTCGAGGCGCAACTTGACGCAGAGCGTGCCAATGCCTTAACCGTGGAGGCACTCATGGCGAATCCGAAGATCGTCGCCAACAACCACGCGATCTTCGCGTCATTGGACAGCGCATGCATTTGGCCAGCCGCCAACGACGAGGAGGCCGGTCCCTCCGGTGTGGGGGTGATGAACACCTCCTCCGATGAGGAGTAGAAGACTAGAAGTAGAATTTATCTATATGTCCTGATGAATCTAGCTAGTTTAATGGCGATGAAGTAGTATGTACTAGGTAAATTAACTACTCTAGTATGGTAGAATATAGTGTTGTTGTTAATTATGGAACAAAGTGGTTTAAACATGTGTTTGAAATGAATTTGTGTGATAAAATTGTGTTCAAATTTTTTTAGGGAAATAATTTATAGGGGATCTGCTAGCTGCACAACAATGAATTCCCTAAAAAATAGGCAAATGGGTCAGGGAGAAGAATTTGAAATTTTAGGATAGGGGATCTGCTAGAGTTGCTCTTAGTCTGTTTAGCTCAGTTTGAACATTCATGCTACCAGGAAGACAAGCACCTCAGGAGTAGCAAGCATGGCATGTTAATAGCGAAGAGAGCGGCAATTTGGCTCGCGGGCTCTACTATATTTTCAAAAATACGAAAATGGTAATCAATACTTTTCAAGGATGTGTGTGTGTGTGTGCGCGTGCGCTTATGCGTGTGGGTGGGTGCGCGCGCGGGCGTGCATGTGTGTGTGTGTGAAGGGGAGCACGGTAAAGCTGTTGCCTTGTGACCATGAGGTCACGGGTTCGAGTCCTGGAAACTGTTGAAGTTTATATGTGGATTGCCTAGCCCTTTCCATTAGTTCGGACTTTTGGTTGTGTTGGCTAGTGCATGAAGCTTAACATGGTATCAAGGCCTATGGTCTTTCAAGGCCAAGCTTTCGCAATTTATCAAAAAATTGTTGTTGCCCCTCTTTGTGTCCACGTATAGGCCTCTTGAGCCATACCTTTTGAGTCTATTCACGTGTTGACTTCCCGCATCACACTTGAGAGGGGTGTTGAAGTGTATACGTGGATTGCCTAGCCCTTTCCATCAATTCGGACTTATGGTTGCGTTGGCTAGTGCATGAAGCTTAACATGGTATCAGGGCCTAAGGTTAGTTCGGACTTTTGGTTGCATTGCCTAGTGCATGAAGCTTAACAGAAACAACCTCTTGCAGAAATGTAGGGAAAGGCTGTGTACAAAGGACCCAAAGTGGTCGAACCCGGGCCATGCGCAAGCGGGAGGTACATGCACCGGGCTGCCCTTTTGTGTGTATGTATTCTACGTATCTGTTAACTTCTATTGAATAATATGTTAATTTGTAGTCTACATAGACAGACAAATCTATGCCTCTAAAACGGCAAAAGGTAACATATTTGTTTGATCCATGTATTTGTTTTTTTGTGTAAACCACAGATAAAACTATATATTTATGAAAATTTCTATATACATACTGCACAACTATATGTACATGTACAAAAAAGTATGTTTTTGCTTTAAGAAAAAAATAAAGGGTTACATTTCAGCCACTTAACAACCTGGAAAACTGAACCTAAATACATCAGTTTATTAGGTGCTTCAGCTTTGTAGGGAAACAGTAGGTGGTTTATCTACTGTAAATTTATTGAAAAATGAATATTTACTGAAAGGAAACAAAAAAAAGAAAATTCCAATTTTTTGGTTGAGTAATTAGGCTTCAACCCTGAAAATCCATAGTATTGTTTATGTGACCGAATTAACCAATAAGAGGAAGTCCAATTAACTGAATGCCCTAAGTTAAAAGCGTAAGCACTTGATCGGAATTCAAAATAGTCAGCACATGAGACTCACGTGTTACCATTATCACCGCATTACTACTAGAGCTGAATCTACCAACAAGCCAGCTCATGCGATTGCACCACCATTCTAGATTCTCACCCTCGAGCATTATTGCATCCAAGTTGTTACACAAGACAAAAACGAGGAGTAAACGAGGATGCGGAGTGACGCCGACTGACCTGGCGAGCGCCCGCGAGAGCTCGTCCGCCGGGACGAGTGCGTAGCTGCGGCTCCCTCCTGAGGTTGCGCTGGCGCGGCACTCCCCGCGGTCGAGGCGCAGCACGAGATCCGGGTGCAGGAAGCTGTGGAGGAGCCTGAGGCCATAATATGAGGGTGAGGCCGCCGGCGTGGCTGCGTAGCGGACCCCGCCCTCCTCTGCCGCCTCCTCCCGCACCCCCGCCCACCACCTGTGCAGCAGCAGCAGCAGCACATTGTTACCCCTGCTTGCGGGGTTTCAGCGAGGAGGTTGAGCGTGAGAGAGCGAGCGTACCTGAAGGGGACGAGGCAGACGGCGGCGGGGCAGGAGGAGGAAGCAGAGGGGGCGTCGCAGGCGGCGGAGGTGGAGGCGGAGGCCGGGGCGGAGGCGGTGGCGGCGGTGGCCATGAGGAGATGGGATCTCTGATCTGGGATGCGTGCGCGAGTGAGCTGGTGGTTGTTTGCTCGCTCGGCAGCTGCTGCCCTTTGTTTTTGTTTTGCTGCAGCTGGAGATGGATTTGATTTGGAGTTACTCCGGTATACTAGTTTTTCCTCTCTTTTTTTGAGAAATACTCCTGTATACTAGTAGTACTACTACTCGGTAGTAAATCTGGGATCGGGTTGGCTGTCTCTGCTGTGCTGGGCTGGCGCTTTCGAGAAGACGCGAGCGGGGAAAGGCGAAAGGGGATTAAAGCGGACGAAATTCTTCCTCTGAATTTTTTGACGAACTACTAAATCACGAATTGGCCCCATTTTGAAAAGAATTTCGTTTCTGACTTTTTTTATCACCCCAACATCCTTGGCGTCTGGTTCACACAGAAGACGCCATGGTCCTCGGTGTTTCACACTGGCTCACACTTGCAGACATGGCGCTGACGTGACAAAGTTCAAATGCCATAAATTCTGACGTTTAGGTGAGACGCCATAGGTCTTGGAATTTGGTCGTAGTCCATGTAAATAATAAAAGATGCATGCATCATTTATGGAGTTACTTCCGTGAATACTAATTCTCTTAATTTTTGTGAATACATAAATTGTATATCATTGCATTGATAGATTGAATAGAGTTACAATGGCTAGGCACGACCAGGGATAGAGAATGGTTATGCTAGCAAGGATAGGAAAATACAAAACTCAAGATGGATCAAAAGTGAATTTGGCCAGCCCTTTGGCAACAGCCGAAGCCCAGCCTAGCTTCGTCAAGGATGTTTTGCGTTAGGGCGTAGGTAGACGGTTGGATCATGTCGAAGGTGCACAGGTAATTAATGAGTTTCAAAAAAAGTTTAGTAATTAATGACAACCAACGCTGGAGCATGTGCGATTATCTCGTTCTAATTAGGTATCATGCACCCAATAAATAAGAAGGAGAAAATCAAGAAAATAATTGCCTTGCATTTTACGGCTAGTATTGTTGGAATCGGGGCTCCGCGGACCCAAACGAGGTTCAAACCCTGGGGCATGTATGAAAGATCTAGCCTAGCTACGGCCCCAAGCTCACTGCCTCATGGCTTGGCCTCGTCGGGTTAGAGCGAGCGGGAAGAAGAAGTGGACACATCAGTTTACCTAGGTTCAGGCTACCTTGTGGTGTAAATTCTACTCTTGCTTTGTGGTGGATTGCCTCACGAGGAGAATGAGCATGAACTAGTACAAGGGTGAGCTGCCTCGGAAGAGCTTAATGGCCGAAGGGTTGGATGGCCAAAGGATTCGATCCCCCTCCACGATGGAGTCTACCCTATCTTTACAGTGGCATTGGTCCTCTTTCCACATAGCTTAGGCGGGAAGGGATTTCACAATGATCAGTTTGAAAGGGGATAAGAGTATATCTTATCCTGACGAAAGGTGGTCTTCGCCTACAAAGCTTCTGGTCGTGGCGCAGTGATGGGCTCGGCGATGACATCCGGCCTACCGAGCTCGTGGTCTTGATCTTGTTGCACTGGAATAGAAACCTTTGGGGGATTCCTTGGAAACCCTTGTACGTCCTTGCCTTCTTAGCACCAAAGAGGAAATTGTCCTCTTCTGCGCCCACTGGCGCCCACCTGGCCTTGGTCGTCATGGCTCACGTCATTGCGCGCCTCGTAAGGTGAGGTGCTTGCATAGAGATCTCCGCTCCTCGGGAGGCCTTGGTGTCGTTCGCCTCGCGAGGCATGGGCCCTCGCGAGGGTCTTGCTTACGATTCCTTGGAACTGGGCCACACCGGGCCGTCGGTGGAGCCACGTGATGGCTCATGTCCGCGTCAGTATTTTTCCCGAAGAGAAAGGGATGATGCAGCACAGATATGGTAGGTATTTCCCTCAGTAATGAGACCAAGGTTATCGAACCAGTAGAAGAACCACGTAACACTATGTAAACGATACCTGCACACAAAAAACAAATACTTGCAACCCAACGCGTAAGAAGGGTTGTCAATCCCTCCCGGGTAAAAGATAGATAAATTTGTAGTAGATTGGATAAATAGATCTCGCGGGAACGTGAGGTAAAATAAATAACAATAAATTACAGCAAGGTATTTTGGGTTTTGGATTAATAGGTCTGAAGATAAGAGGCAAATAATAGATCGAAAAGCAAATATGATGAAGAAGAGACTCAGGGCCGTAGATTTCACTAGTGGATTCTCTCAAGAAAATAGCATACAACGGGTAAACAAATTACTGTTGGGCAATTGATAGAACTTCACATTATTATGACGATATACAGGCAATGATCATTATATAGGTGTGATGCCCTCGATTTGAACATACACTAATCATACATGCAAATATGTACGATCAAGATTAAGGACTCACGGGAAGATATCACAACACAACTTTAGACACAAATTAAAAATAATACAAGCTTTATATTACAAGATAGGGGCCTCGAGGGCTCGAATACATAAGCTCGAATACACAAGAGTCAGCGGAAGTAAAAATATTTGAGTACAGGCATAAGTTAAATAAGTTTGCCTTAAGAAGGCTAGCACAAAAGTAACAACGATTGAAAAGACAAGGCCTCCTGCCTGGGACCTCCTAACTACTCCTCGAAGCCGAACTCCACGTAGGAACATCATCGAGATCCTCTGGCTTCTGGACTCCATCATCTCGTTGCGACATCCGAGAAGAATGGAAAAGGGGGAAAGAGGGAGCAAAGCAACCGTGAGTACTCATCCAAAGTACTCGCAAGCAAGGATCTACACTACATATGCATTGGTATCAATAAAATGGGTAGTATCCATGGACTGAACTCTAGAATGCCAGAATAAGAGGGGGGAAGCTAGTCCTAGCGAAGACTACATTTCTGGCAGCCTCCATCTTGAAGCATATAGAAGAGAGTAGCCGGTAAGTTCACCAAGTACCATCGTATAGCATAAACCTACCCGGCGATCCTCTCCTCGACGCCCTGTGAGAGAGCGATCACCGGATTGTATCTGGCACTTGAAAGGGTGTGTTTTATTAAGTATCCAGTTCTATTGTCATAAGGTCGGAATACAACTCCTGATCATCCTTTTACCGAGGGATATGGCTATTTGAATAGATAAACTTCCCTGCAGGGGTGCACCACATTACCCAACACGCTCGATCCCTCTAGCCAGACACACTTTCCTGGATCATGGCCGGCCTCAAAAGATCTACACGTTGCAGCCCTATCTAGGCACAACAGAGAGGTCAGCACGCCGGTCTAAACCCTAAGCGCACAGGGGTATGGGCCCATCGCCCGTTGCACACCTGCACGTTGCGAACGCGGCCGGTGAGCAGACCTAGCAACCTCCATTACAAAGGAAGTTGCGTTATGCGGTCTAACCTGGCGCGTGCCGCTCAGTCACTGATGTCAATAAGGCTTCGGCCGATACCATGACGTCGAGTGCCCATAACTGTTCCCGCGTAGTTGGTTAGTGCGTATATGTAACGCCCCGAGACCGATGTGCCAGGTGTCGTCCAGTTATTCACTGTTGTTGCCTTGTCATTGCTTGCGTGTCATGCATTGCATATCATGTCATCATGTGCATTTCATTTGCATACATGTTCGTCTCATGCATCCGAGCATTTTCCCCGTTGTCCGTTTTGCATTCTGGCGCTCCTATCTCCTCCGGTGGTCCTTTCTACCTTCTTCTCGTGTGTGGGGATTAAACATTTCCGGATTGGACCGAGACTTGCCAAGCGGCCTTGTTTACTACCGGTAGACCGCCTGTCAAGTTTCGTACCATTTGGACTTCGTTTGATGCTCCAACGGTTAATCGAGGAACCGAGAAGGCCTCGTGAGTGTTGCAGCCCAACACCCCTCCAATTTGGCCCAAAACCCACCTAAATCTCCTCCATCATCTCGGTTATTCGATCACGATTGCGTGGCCGAAAACCGCATCTCATTTGGACTCTCCTACCTCCCTCTACCTATAAATATGTGGCTTCCCCCGAATTTTTCGGATCTTTCCCTACCCTAACCCTAGTCTCCATCCTCCTCTAGCCGCCGGACGTGTCCGACCGGGCTGGACATGTCCGCTCACCGTCGCGCGTCCAACCACCGCTCGCCACGTCGCCTCCCCGCCGGCCTCTCTCTCCCTGCGGCCCGCCTGGGCCCGAGGAGGGCCCTCGCGGCCCAATCGCGCCGCGTCGCCGCCTAGCGTCCCCGTCGCCCGTGGGTTCGATGCGTCGCCGCCCGCCTCCTTGCCGGCGTTCGCCCCGCCGCCACCGACGCTCGCCAGCGTCGACCGCCGCCTCGCCTCACCTTCCCCGCCGCCGTTTCTCCGCCGGATCTTGCTTCCGCCGCCGCGCCGCAGACCTCCTCCTCCGTGCCTCGGCGACCGAGCCTCCCTGCCGCCTCCTCTCACCGCTACAAGCTCCGGCAACCGCGCCGGCGTGCGCCGCCCCGTCTTCGACCTCGCCGGAGTTCGTCCCTCGCCAGCCGGATCCGGAAAAGAAGGTGGACGAGATCCACCACTCCCCAATCCGAACGCCCCGTCCAGATCCGGATCCCTCCGTCCCGCACGTCTCCGTCCCGGGTTGACTTTCTCCGGAGGTATAAATTTCACTGTCCCCGAAATTTCCAGATTCATATGCCCATATTCATCATGTCGTAACTCTGCATCCGTGGCTCCGATTTGAGCATGTAGCATATCAAAATGTTCGTCTCAGAGAGCACATCATTTCATCTCATTGCATCATTTTTATTTGAGTTCATCTTGATGCCCTAAATGTTGTTGGAAGAGTGCTATTTGAGATAATTGTCGGATCTGCTGCTCCAATTAGATATTTGTCATTTTTGCCATGATTTATGTGTGCATGATATGCCCATGAGCTCTACATGTGTTTTGTTATATGTTTTGCCATCTATCCAGAGGTGCAACCCATGTATTTTTGTGATGTGTGTGGTGACTAGCACAAGCTTGCAAAGTGAGGCACTTGGTAATGTTAATTTCAGGGACTTAGCCTTTTTCACTAAGTCCTTGATCTGTTTATCTCATATGGCATATGTTCATGTTGTTTCCTAGTGATCCGTGCCTTTTTTGAGGATGATCAATAAGGATGTTTTGTTAATCTTGTAGTGCTCTATCCATCCATATCTTTGTTTGCAATTATGGAGCACCCTAGCTTGAGTCAATCGAGCTCTACTTTTGTCATTTCGTGAATCTGGGCAGATTGTCTACTTGTTAGCGATTTTGCCGAGGATGTTGTAGTTGATCCGTGCATGATATGTTATTGTTCTTGCCATATCTAGCTTGTATTTTGTGTATTCTTGATGGGTGTATGCTTAGATTGTCATGACTTGCTCTGTAGTGAGTGCATCGAGCTCGTAAACATGCCTACTTGATATCTGTTTTCAGCATGCTCCAGTTTTCACTAAGTCTGAGAACTGATTATATTTTTGCCATATTCACATGCTTGCAATTGTATTTTCTGATCCCTTTTGGCTCAAGGTCACTAAGAGACTTTTGTTAAGCTCTTTGAGTAGCTCCATGCCATGCTTTACTTTGCCTTGTTCAAGTCCTGTAGCTTATAGTTTTCATGCTCCAAAGCGTGCTACCTGATCTGAAATTCCAGATAAGTGTTAATTTCACTAAGTCTGAGATCTGTTTGCCAAATGCATTTTTGCCATGCTTGTTTGAACCTGTTAATGGATGAATTGGCCATAGCTCAGTGTTCATCTTTTGTTAAGCATCATGAGTGGATCCCTGCCATGTATTTTGTTGTCATGTTTGAGTGTTGTAGCATGTTTAACTTGTTGCATTTAGTTGGCTACTTGCTGTAAATCGCAGAACGTGGTCATATTTGAATCGCTTGCCATTTCCAAACCGTAACTCCGATTCCGGTGATCTTTATATCGTTTTCAAGCGATTTCATCTCACCTTTACAGTGGCACACTTGGTTTTACAAGTTGAGGCCAGGTTCAAGCATTCCTTTGCAAATCATGCATATGCATCGCATATCGCATCCCGCATATCATACCATGTTCATGTGTTGGTTGTTTACTATGTTGTGTGCTTCTTTTCCAGTGTTTGCTTCTTCGGGTTGGTTCCGATAACGTCGCGTTTGTGAGGATCCGTTCGACTATGTCTGTTTGTCTTCTTCATGGACTCGTTCTTCTTCCTTGCGGGATTTCAGGCAAAATGATCATACCCTCGAAATCACTTTTATCTTTGCTTGCTAGTTGCTCGCTCTTTTGCTATGCTTATGCTGCGATACCTACCACTTGCTTATCATGCCTCCCATGTTGTTGAACCAAGCCCCTAACCCACCTTGTCCTAGCAAACCGTTGATTGGCTATGTTACCGCTTTGCTCAGCCCCTCTTATAGCGTTGTTAGTTGCAGGTGAAGATTAAAGTTTGTTCCTTGTTGGAACATGGAGATGTTGTTCCTTGTTGGAACATGTTTACTTGTTGGGATATCACTATATCTCTTATTTAATTAATGCATCTATATACTTGGTAAAGGGTGGAAGGCTCGGCCTTATGCCTGGTGTTTTGTTCCACTCTTGCCGCCCTAGTTTCCGTCATATCGGTGTTATGTTCCCGGATTTTGCGTTCCTGACGCGGTTGGGTTATAATGGGAACCCCTTGATAGTTCGCCTTGATTAAAGCTTTTCCAGCAACGCCCAACCTTGGTTTTACCATTCGCCACCTAGCCTTTTCTTTTCCCTTGGGCGTCGCGCTCCTGAGGGTCATCATTATTTTACCCCCCCCCCCAGGCCAGTGCTCCTCTGAGTGTTGGTCCAACCTGTCAGCTGCCGGTGGCCACCAGGGGCAACTCTGGGCTGGCCTACCCGTACCTAAGACAATCTGAGTGTGCCCTGAGAAAGAGATATGTGCAGCTCCTATCGGGATTTGTCGGCACATTCGGGCGGTGTTGTTGGATTGGTTTTACCTTGTCGAAGTGTCTTGAAGAATCGGGATACCGAGTCTAATCGGAATGTCTCGGGAGGAGGTCTATTCCTTCGCTGACCGTGAGAGCTTGTCATGGGCTAAGTTGGGACTCCCCTGCAGGGATTTGAACTTTCGAAAGTCGTGCCCGCGTTTATGGGCAGATGGGAATTTGTTAACGTTCGGTTGTAGAAAACCTGAAGTTGACCTTAAATTAAAATGCATCAACCGCGTGTGTAACCGTGATGGTCTTTTTCCGGTGGAGTCCGGGAAGTGAACACGGTGTTGGAGTTATGCTTGACGTAGGTTGTTTTAGGATCACTTCTTGATCATACTTTTATCGACCATGCTTTGCCTTCTCTTCTCGCTCTCTTTTGCGTATGTTAGCCACCATATATGCTAGTCGCTTGCTGCAGCTCCACCTCATACCTTTACCTTACCCATAAGCTTAAATAGTATTGATCGCGAGGGTGCGAGATTGCTGAGTCCCCGTGACTCATAGATACTTCCAAAACCAGCTTGCAGGTGCCGTTGAACTGTGCAGATGACGCAACCAAGCTCCAGGAGGATCTCGATGAATATCTTGTCCTTTGTGTTGTTTCGTTCTAGTTGGTCAGTAGTGGAGCCCAGTTGGGGTCGATCGGGGACCTTTGTCGCATTTGGGGTTCTTCTTTTATTTTGGTTCCGTAGTCGGACCTTGATTGTATTTGGATGATGTAATGCTTTATTCATGTATTGTGTGAAGTGGCGATTGTAAGCCAACTATGTATCTTTTCCCCTATTGTATTACTTGGGTTGTGTGAAGATTACCTCACTTGCGACATTGCTTTCAATGCGGTTATGCCTCTAAGTCGTGCTTCGACACGTGGGAGATATAGCCGCATCGAGGGCGTTACAGTATAGGCCAGTGGCCAGACTTGGATCAAATATCCAGGTCTCGTTAAGCATGTTATTTGAAGTATCCGCGGACGCCGACCAGGGATCAGGCCCACCTGTCTCCTAGGTGGTCACAACCTGCCCTGTCGCTCTGCCACAAAGTAACAGTCGGGGGCCATCGGGAACCCAGGCCCACCACTACCGGGATGGAACCACCTGTCCTTTCAGCCCCCACATCGGAATCACTTGCGGGTACTCTACGAGCCGACCCGACTTTAGTCACCTCATGTAACATGTATAATATGTATGTACCCGTGATTACCTCCCGAGTGATCACGGCCCGATGTATAGCATGGTAGATGAACAAGAATGTAGGGCCACTGATGGAATACTAGCATCCTATACTAAGTATTTAGGATTGCATGTAAAGGTAACAATAGTAGCAACAATGACAGGCTATGCAACAGAATAGGAGCTATCGAATCAACAATAGTAGCAAACCTAATGCAAAAATAAGAGAGAAGAGAGTGGGCGATATCTGTTTGATCAAGGGGGGTTTGCTTGCCCGGTCGCTCTGCCGACAGAAACAAACCCTCGAAGGTGAAGTAGTCAATCACTGGTTCAACCGCGGTCTCAGGGTCTACCGGAAAGAAGTAACGGAGGAGGAACATAATAAATAACAGAGCAATCAAAGCATAACATGGCAATACACGGTGCTAGGTATGCCCTAACGCGGTACTCGGCGATGCCGGCGAAGGGGGGGGGATATCCGAAAAGTATTCCTGGTGTTTGCCATTTTTTGACAGACGAACCGGAGGGGTACAGTTGCATGTTTGCTATACTAGGGACGTGTGGCGGATGAATAGACCGCGTATTCAGATTCGTCTCGTCTTTCTAAGCAACTTTCATGTATAAAGTATTTTCATCCGAGTTACGGTTTATTTTATATTAATTTTCGAAGTTTTATTCATTTTCTAGAATTATAGATTTATTTAATCCGAAAATCATTTCAATATATAAATGCTATGGGTACCAGAAAGTGTACCCACACTTTTGCATGTGAGGCTACCAGTGGGTCCAATCAACTGCCCTCTCAGCGATTGACTGGTCAATGTTGACTGGTCAAAGGTCCAGTGCGACCTATATGTCATAGCGATAATTCTAAACACACAGACGCTCACGGGGCCATTACGAGGTCTCTTTTCTAACTAATCTCTGCCCCCCCTGATTTTCAAGTGGGGGTGGGCCCCTTCACCTAATTTGATTAGGTCAGAAGATCCCATGCAAGCCTCTTCGTTGATCCCGTAATACCCCGTCCGTGTGTGTAGCATTGCTCATGTCATAGTGAGAAGCTTTAATTGATTTTAATCATTAAGTTTAATCTTCAGGGGGTGTCCCACCTGTCATACACTGTTACCTAAAACAAACATTTAACTAAACTAATTAATCTGGTTAGGGGTTGTTGGGCCCGGTGTCAGTGGGGTTACTGGGCGGATCAGTGGCAAAGGCCGTTTAGGCCGGCGGTTAGTGTAGTGCTCAGACTCTGGCCACGGCGGACGGGCTTCAGGGAGCCACGGTAGCGGCAGCGCAGGGCGCTGGGAGCCCTGGGCGCAGCCGACGGCGGCTAGGCGGAGCGGTGCGGCGGCAGCGCAGGCAACTACGGGCGCGGGCGCAGCGGCAGCAACAGCAACAGCAGGCACAGGCAGCGGCAGAAGGCAGCAACCGCACGGGACTGCTCGGGCGCGAGTAGGGGCACGCAGGGCGTGGACTGGGCGAGGTCGATGACACTCAGGACGCGGGCGCGAGCGCGGTGACCGCGACCACTGTTAGGAGCACGGGCGTCGCGGACGACAGCCTACATCGGTGAGTCGAGGAGGGGGAGAGAGGGAACAGCCGCGGGAGCTCACAGAGGAGGTCATGGGCAACTCGGGGAGGTACGGGGTGGCCAGAGGCGAGCAGACCGATGGCGACGACGTGCGGCAGGAGGTCGGGGTGGCCCTGGATGTAGCGCACGCGGAGCTCAGGGAAGACGGGCACGGTGCAGGAGGGAGAGGAAGGAGGCCGGGCGCGACACTAAAGGAGAGGGGCGTGCGCGGGGAGGCTCGAGGCAGTCGCCTGCGGCCATGGGAATCGGGGCGAGGAGCTCCTCTCCTGGTGTGCACGCGTGTGGTAGTGGCGGTGTGGGAGGACGAGGGAGCGAGGTGAGAGATGGGATCGATTGAGGGGATTGGGCTAGGGTTAGTACGCTTGTGGGGGCGGCTGGGCCTTTAGGTTTTCTAGATGGGCCAAGTGCCCAGTAGGTTAGGTTAGGTTAGTTTTTTTCTGTTATTTCCTTCTATTGTTTCTGCTTTATTTTAAATCCACTAGCATTAGACTCTTAATTAATATGAGACCTGGCCCAAAAATTACTATGCAATATTTGGCACTGCTATAAAAATGGTCTGGTAATTAAATGAAATAGTGGGTAATTTTTATTAATTAAAAGGCATTTAAATCATTTCTTTAGCAAATGTTTTAACAATTATAAGGTATTTAAACACTTCTAACAATGTTGGTTTCTGTTTGTTAATTAGTTAGTGAATATTTGTAACACTTTGAACATTTTTTAATTCACTGTTTTATGAAACTTCAATTTGACTTGTCATTTGAATTTGTATTTGAATTTATCTTGAAACAAGTGAGGTTTAGCAAAACTTTAAACATGATGACCTAGCATCATCAACAAGGGTTAATGTAGCTTAACTATCGGGGTGTCACAAATATCCTCCAGTACAAGAAATCTCGTCCCGAGATTTAAGAGGTGGAGTAAGGGGGGAAGTTCTGGTCACGAAATTCTAACGGATCTTCTCAGTCTTGGTTGCTTTTCTTGAAGAGGTTGCTCCATAGTGTTGATGTCTTCATTTCTCTGCTTCAGGTCATCATGATGAAGTCGACATCCTTTCTTCAGGATCTTCATCGTACTTACATAAATGATAAGGGGATAACTCCGAGAGAATGGGCCTCTACAAGGGTGCTTATCTAGGGGATAACTCAGGGGGGTGGCGCAAGGTAACTCTCAAATTGAACTTAAGAAAAACATAGAGAGCAAAATAAGAAGGCACAATAAGAAGTTTCAAGCAGATAGACAATCGTCATTACCTGAAACAGCGCGTGAAAGGGGTCCAGAGCAACGAGAATTAGTTTTGTGTCTGATACCAGAATTGATGATCTCTCGGAAGGTGGCTCGTGAATTACCTATGAGGCCACGCGCGAGGAATATCTTTGGGAACAGGGGGTGTATAGGAGAGTGAGGTTTCGATCCTGTGGAACTGTGGGTTATGGGTCCACCATGTGGGTTAAAAGTAGGAAGGGCGGTGACGTCTTGCGTGATCATGTAAGCAAGGCATGTCAGAGGATAGCCTGTCAGTTCTGTCGGCAACAACATTGGTACCAAGGGCGAGGGGCGAAGAGAACCATTTTCCTGCTCGTTGAACGAGGCGGACCAATACGCAAAGTTCTCGTCCATTGGTGGTTACCGAAATGTCATCGACAATAGTAATAGGGTCTTACTGACAGAGTGGTACAACAAGGTTCTTACCTAAGCAGGGAATTATCACTGGTAAGTTAAGTCGGATTACAAGAAAGGTTAAACAAAACAATGGAAAGGAAAATGTGCTTAAACACATATTTCAGGGGGATATCCTTCCCAAGGACAAGCAGAGCAAGATATCCATGACAGGATAGAAAGTAGAAAATCATTTAGGTAAGGGGAGAGGAATTTCATGACATTACCCAAACAACGGTGTTTGAATAATTGATAAAGAAAATTTAGCATTGTGCTTCAAATGTTTTTTTATTGAAAATCGGAGCACCACAGACATGCTTCAAGATAACATTGGCATGGTCTTCAAGCAAAGGTCAGACTTCGGATACACGAAGGATCCATCAGGAACAACTTATAGAATAAGTCTTACAATTTCATCATGGAAGAATGGATAACCTTGCTAACAAGGAAACTATAACAATAGGTCCTCCGGCAGGTGTACTAGGCATGACACCACCTTACTGGGTCATACAGCGACCAATGTTATAACTCTTGGAAATATGTCCCAACCATCATATCTGACTGAGATTCAGATCTGATTGGTGTCAAATTACCTCAGACTCAGGATGCCTGAGAAGAAAAGGTGCAACACAAATTGACGAGATGACATTGTAAAATTCTCGGGACATGAACTATGGAAGCGAGTTCTGAAACAAGAGTTCGTCAATAAACCAATGAGAGGATGAGGAGGTGGCTGATGGAATCAGTGACAATTCATCGAGGTTCCCAAAAATATGGATTTCCACAATTATGTGAACAAGGAGATGATATTGTACATATCGAAGTAGATAACGAAGTATGTCCGAGGAAAACACCCACGAGTAAACATTGATCAAAACGTGCACCTGGAAGGACGGACTAAGTAGCCCGATCGATGTTAGAATGGTGATTCAATAACCAATAGACTAAGAATCAAGCTATCAGCCATTATCTTCAAGCAATAGGGTTGCTAGAAGTTTTGAAATTACACTTCAAAGTTAAATGGCCAGTATCCCAGTCAGAAACAACACGGGGACCAAGATATGAACGGAGATGGCGAGAAGTATTACTATATCAAGAATTCTTAAGAGGTGGTGAAATTCTCACAACATTCTTGATATAAAATATGGTAATACTCCAAGGTAGAACATAACATAAGTTGGATAGCAAGGAACTCAAGGTACAACACAAATCGTGAACCAATTTTGTGTTGCGGAAATGCAAGAATGTTGTCAATGTTAACACAATCATCAAGGGGCAAGGATGATATCTCTCATCATGAATTTGACTGATATCCTGGAAACACTCAGAAAGTTGATGATGATCACAACACATTTGTCGAAAGGTTTCTTGAAGATGTAACTGGTCGGCAATGACATCAAGTCAAAGGAATGATGAAGCGAAAGGTTACTGGAGCCAAGGGTACGACGCCAACTCGGAATCAAGCTTGTTGTTCGAGGTGAAAGATAAGACCAGGAAGATCAATGTAAGGTTAGCTCATCGTCAAAAGTTGTGCTCCGGGAAGAAGGACCAGGTGGCACAATTAAATTTAGCATGATAATGATATAGCCGATCAGGCTAGGAATGACTTGAAAGATTATTAAACTCGTAAGCAACGAAAATTACTTAGAGTTATTGAATTGGAGTGTGGAATCGATTCTCTTATCGGTGTTCTCGAGTGATGAATAACTCAGAACCCGAGGGAAATTGGAATCAGGGAGAATAATAGTTGATGAAGAACTCATAAGAAGTTATGTAGTTCCGTGATATTCTCAAGATACCAGAGGGTATACTCGAAGGTAGAGCAGAATAGAGGTTGGATAGGTGTATTGATCTGTAGAAGACAAGTACTTCAACTTGTCCGAGAAATGGAATCAAGGAAGAACAATATGGTTGGAACCACGATTGCAAAAGACCAGATCTCAGATATAAGATGAACTTATACCAAGGAAATAATTAATTTAAGAGAAGCTTCTGTCGGCGTCCTGGGAACGGGGGTGCCCAGACCTGCCTGCCTGCGGCCCACAGCGTGGCTTTACCGGCGGCCGGGTATGACCCATCTTCATCAGCAACCACTCAAGACCCTCGCTAGGGGCCAAGCCTCGCGAGGCAGATGACACAAGACCTCCTCAGGGGCAGCCTCACTAGGCTGGCTCCCGAGGAGTGGAGATATCAAGGCGGGGGGCACCTCGCGAGGTTCGCGTGACGTGAGCCATGACGACTGAAGCCAGGCGGGCGCCAGCAGGCGCAGAGTGCCAATTTCCTCTTTGGTGCTAAAGAGGCAGGCGCAGGCGAGGAGTCTCGAGGCATCAGGCAAAGGTTTCCATATCGGTGCAACAAGACCAAGACCAGCAGGACGGCAGGACGGAGGTCACCGCGGAGCCCACAACTGCATCATCACTAGAACCTTTAGCAGGCGAAGACCACCTTTTGTCAGGATAACTTGTACTAGTTGTCTCCCTTCAAAATTGGCCGTTGTGGGATCCCTTCCTGCCTAACATTTGGGAAGAGGATCAGGGCCTCTATAAATAGGGCTAGCCACCACCATAGCAAGGGACAGATCATTCGGACCATCCTTAGACACCAGCTCATCGATCTCAAGAACACCTCTCCTCAGGAGGCTGTTCATCCACTATACTGATTCATCCTTAGCCCACGAGGCAATCCACCACACCACACTGGAGTAGGGTATTACACCACAACAGTTGCCCGAACTAGTATAAACCCTCGTGTCTCTTGTTCCTTGGGTTCGGCGAGCTAGGCCTTGAGATCGTTGCAAGGGCAAGCTAGGAAGAGAGAGATCTTCGTGCGCACCCCAAAGTTTGAACCTCAAGGGCTTGCTAGAACCCCGAATCCGACATTTGGCGCGCCAGGTAGGGATGCGCCGAAGCTTCGCTCCTCCACCAGCTTCACCTCCCCGTTCGGCCCCCCATGGCCGGCGCCGCTCCCCCGACTGGATCGATGGACACCCACGATGGTGCCATGGGGCTCAGGGCCATCACCCCCGCCTTACAACGGGTGCCGTGGTCGCTCAAGTTCAGGCCGAAGATGCCACCCTGCTATGACGGCGTGGCGGATCGGTCAACATTCCTGTTGGCGTACAAGGAGGCTGTTCTGGAGGCCAGAGGCGACGACAAGGTCATGGCCAACTAGTTCCCCATGGCCCTCGCCAGCGCCCCGCGCGCCTCGCTGCTCAACCTGCCAGGATCCTCTATGGCTTCTTGGGAGGAGTTGTGCAACCTTTTCGTCGCGTGCTTCGCGGCACCGACGCCTGTCGCCATCGCGGCCCTCCTCGGCGGCTCGCAGGCACTGTCCTCAGACCGCCATGTCAAGCAGTTCTTCCGCCAGATCAACGCCGCCTCTGTGTAGCCGGGAGCCCCTCCAGGATGAGCGGCGCCCAAGGCCGACCTCACCTTTGACTTAGGGGACCACCCCGCTACCACTACTGCTCGGGCACGCTCCCAATGCTCTGCACACCCACCATCTGCAATGTCGCCATGACCAAGACCCTCATCGATGACAGAGCTGGCCTCAACGTGCTCTCCATGGAAGCTTTCGTCTTGCTTCACATGTTGTACGGCCGGCTCCGCCCCACCAAGCCTTTCTCCAGAGTCGGTAGCGGATCCACCAGCCCCCTGGGGCAAATACGCCTCCCGGTGACCTTTGGTACCCGGGACAACTACCACATCGAGCTGATCGACTTCGACATTGCCCGCATCAGCCTCCCATACAACGCCATCCTCGGGTACCCTGCCCTGGCTCGGTTCATGGCAGCTATTGGGGAACGTAGCAGAATTTTAAAATTTTCTACGCATAACCAAGATCAATCTATGGAGTCATCTAGCAACGAGGGAGAGGGGAGTGCATCTACATACCCTTGTAGATCGCGAGCGGAAGTGTTCAAGAGAACGAGGTTGATGGAGTCGTACTCGTCGTGATCCAAATCACCGATGACCTAGCGCCGAACGGACGACACCTCCGCATTCAACACATGTACGGTTGGGAAGACGTCTCCTCCAACTTGATCCAGCAAGGGGAAAGGAGAGGTTGATGGAGATCCAGCAGCACGACAGCGTGGTGGTGGAAGCAATGGTGATCTCGGCAGGGCTTCGCCAAGCTCAGCGAGAGGGAGAGGGAGGCGCCAAGGGCTAGGGTGCGGCTGCCCTCCCTCCCCCACTATATATAGGACCCCTAGGGGGTGCCGGCCCTAGGAGATGGGATCTCTAAGGGGGCGGCGGCCAAGGGGGGTGGCTTGCCCCCCAAGCCAAGTGGGGCGCCTCCCACCCCTAGGGTTTCCAACCCTAGGTGCAGGGGGAGGCCCATGGGGGGCGCACCAGCCCACCAGGGGCTGGTTCCCCTCCCACTTCAGCCCATGGGGCCCTCCGGGATAGGTGGCCCCACCCGGTGGACCCCCGGGACCCTTCCGGTGGTCCCGGTACAATACCGAGTACCCCCGAAACTTTCCCGATGGCCGAAACTTGACTTCATATATATAAATCTTCACCTCCGGACCATTCCGGAACTCCTCGTGACGTCCGGATCTCATCCGGGACTCCAAACAACTTTCGGGTTACCGTATACTAATATCTCAACAATCCTAGTGTCACCGAACCTTAAGTCTGTAGACCTTACGGGTTCGGGAGACACGCAGACATGACCGAGACGACTCTCTGGTCAATAACCAACAGCGGGATCTTGATAGCCATGTTGGCTCCCACATGCTCCTCGATGATCTCATTGGATGAACCACGATGTCGAGGATTCAATCAATCCCATATACAATTCCCTTTGTTAATCGGTACATTACTTGCCCGAGACTCGATCGTCGGTATCCCAATACCTCATTCAAACTCGTTACCGGCAAGTCACTTTACTCGTACTGTAATGCATGATCCCGTGATCAACCACTTGGTCACATTGAGCTCATTATGATGATGCATTATCGAGTGGGCCCAGAGATACATCTCCGTCATACGGAGTGACAAATCCCAGTCTCGATTCGTGCCAACCCAACCGACACTTTCGGAGGTACCCGTAGTGCACCTTTATAGTCACCCAGTTACGTTGTGACGTTTGGCACACCCAAAGCACTCCTATGGTATCCGGAAGTTGCACAATCTCATGGTCTAAGGAAATGATACTTGACATTTGGAAAAGCTATAGCAAACGAACTACACGATCTTTGAACTATGCCTAGGATTGGGTCTTGTCCATCACATCATTCTCCTAATGATGTGATCCCGTTATCAATGGCATCTAATGTCCATAGTTAGGAAACCATGACTATCTTTTGATCAACGAGCTAGTCAACTAGAGGCTCACTAGGGACGTGTTGTGGTCTATGTATTCACACATGTATTACGATTTCCGGATAACACAATTATAGCATGAACAATAGACAATTATCATGAACAAGGAAATATAATAATAACCATTTTATTATTGCCTCTAGGGCATATTTCCAACAGTCTCCCACTTGCACTAGAGTCAATAATCTAGTTACATTGTGATGAATCGAACACCCATAGAGTTCTGGTGTTGATCATGTTTTGCTCTAGGGAGAGGTTTAGTCAACGGATCTGCTACATTCAGGTCCGCATGTACTTTACAAATATCTATGTCTCCATTTTGAACACTTTCACGAATGAAATTGAAGCGACGCTTGATATGCCTGGTCTTCCTGTGAAACCTGGGCTCCTTGGCAAGGGCAATAGCTCCAGTGTTGTCACAGAAGAGAGCCATCAGGCCCGACGCATTGGGAATGACTCCTAGGTCGGTAATGAACTCCTTCCCCCAGATTGCTTCTTGTGCTGCCTCTGAGGCTGCCATGTACTCTGCTTCACATGTAGATCCCGCCACAACGCTTTGCTTGCAACTGCACTAGCTTACTGCCCCACCATTCAAAATATACATGTATCCGGTTTGTGACTTAGAGTCATCCAGATCTGTGTCGAAGCTAGCATCGACGTAACCCTTTACAACGAGCTCTTCGTCACCTCCATAAATGAGAAACATATCCTTAGTCCTCTTTAGGTACTTCAGGATATTCTTGACCGCTGTCCAGTGTTCCATGCCGGGATTACTTTGGTACCTTCCTACCAAACTTACGACAAGGTTTACATCAGGTCTGGTACACAGCATAGCATACATAATAGACCCTATGGCCGAGGCATAGGGGACGACACTCATCTTTTCTCTATCTTCTGCCGTGGTCGGGCATTGAGCCGTGCTCAATCTCGTACCTTGCAATACAGGCAAGAACCCCTTCTTTGACTGATCCATATTGAACTTCTTTAATATCTTGTCAAGGTACGTACTCTGTAAAAGACCAATGAGGCGTCTCGATCTATCTCTATAGATCTTGATGCCTAATATGTAAGCAGCTTCTCCAAGATCCTTCATTGAAAAACACTTGTTCAAGTAGGCCTTTATGCTTTCCAAGAATTCTATATCATTTCCCATCAACAATATGTCATCCACATACAATATGAGAAATGCTACAGAGCTCCCACTCACTTTCTTGTAAATGCAGGCTTCTCCATAAGTCTGTGTAAACCCAAACGCTTTGATCATCTCATCAAAATGAATGTTCCAACTCCGAGATGCTTGCACCAACCCATAGATCGAGCGTTGGAGCTTGCACACCTTGTCATCATTCTTAGGATCGACAAAACCTTCCGGCTGCATCATATACAATTCTTCCTTAAGGAAACCATTAAGGAATGCCGTTTTGACGTCCATTTGCCATATCTCATAATCATAGAATGCGTCAATTGCTAACATGATTCAGACGGACTTCAGCTTCGCTACGGGTGAGAAAGTCTCATCGTAGTCAACCCCTTGAACTTGTCGATAACCCTTAGCGACGAGCCGAGCTTTATAGATGGTTATGTTACCATCCGCGTCTGTCTTCTTCTTAAAGATCCATTTATTTTCTATGGCTCACCGATCATCAGGCAAGTCAGTCAAAGTCCATACTTCGTTTTCATACATGGATCCTATCTCGGATTTCATGGCTTCTAGCCATTTGTCGGAATCTAGTCCCGCCATCGCTTCTTCATAGTTCGAAGGTTCACCATTGTCTAACAACATGATTTCCAGGACAGGGTTGCCGTACCACTCTGGTGCGGAACGTGTCCTTGTGGACCTATGAAGTTCAGTAGCAACTTGATCTAAAGTTTCATGATCATCATCATTAACTTCCTCTCTAGTCGGTGCAGGCACCTCAGGAACATTTTCTTGAGCTGCGCCACTCTCCGGTTCAAGAGGCAATACTTCATCAAGTTCTACTTTCCTCCCACTTACTTCTTTCGAGAGAAACTCTTTCTCTAGAAAGGATCCATTCTTGGCAACAAAGATCTTGCCTTCGGATCTGAGGAAGAAGCTATACCCAATAGTTTCTTTAGGGTATCCTATGAAGACGCATTTTTCCGATTTGGGTTCGAGCTTTTCAGGTTGAAGTTTCTTGACATAAGCATCGCATCCCCAAACTTTTAGAAACGACAACTTAGGTTTCTTCCCAAACCATAATTCATACGGTCTTGTCTCAACGGATTTCGACGGAGCCCTATTTAAAGTGAATGCGGCAGTCTCTAAAGCATAGCCCCAAAAAGAGAGCGGTAGATCGGTAAGAGACATCACAGATCACACCATATCCAATAGAGTGCGATTACGATGTTCGGACACACCATTACGCTGAGGTGTTCCAGGCGGCGTGAGTTGTGAAACTATTCCACATTTCCTTAAGTGTGTGCCAAATTCGTGACTCAAGTATTCTCCCCCACGATCTGATCGCAAGAACTTGATTTTCCTGTCACGTTGATTCTCAACCTCACTCTGAAATTCCTTGAACTTTTCAAAGGTCTCAGACGTGTGTTTCATTAAGTAGACATACCCATATCTACTCAAGTCATCAGTGAGGGTGAGAACATAACGATAGCCACCACGAGCCTCAACACTCATTGGACCACACACATCAGTATGTATGATTTCCAATAAGTTGGTTGCTCGCTCCATTGTTCCTGAGAACGGAGTCTTGGTCATTTTGCCCATGAGGCATGGTTCACACGTGTCAAATGATTCGTAATCAAGAGATTCCAAAAGTCCATCTGCATGGAGCTTCTTCATGCGTTTGACAGCTATGTGACCAAGGCGGTAGTGCCACAAGTATGTGGGACTATAATTATCAACCTTACATCTTTTGGTATTCACACTATGAATATGTGTAACATTACGCTTGAGATACATTAAGAATAAACCATTCACCAGCGGAGCATGACCATAAAACATATCTCTCATATAAATAGAACAACCATTATTCTCGGATTTAAATGAGTACCATCTCGAATTAAACGAGATCCTGATACAATGTTCATGCTCAAAGCTGGCACTAAACAACAATTATTGAGGTTTAAAACTAATCCCGTAGGTAAATGTAGAGGTAGTGTGCCGACAGTGATCACATCGACCTTGGAACCATTCCCGACGCGCATCGTCACCTCGTCCTTCACCAGTCTCCGCTTATTCCGTAGCTCCTGCTTTGAGTTACAAATGTGAGCAACCACACCGGTATCAAATACCCAGGAGCTACTACGAGTACTGGTAAGGTACACATCAATTACATGTATATCACATATACCTTTAGTGTTGCCGGCCTTCTTGTCCGCTAAGTATTTGGGGCAGTTCCGCTTCCAGTGACCACTTCCCTTGCAATAAAAACACTCAGTCTCGGGCTTGGGTCCATTCTTTGGCTTCTTCCCGGCAGCTTGCTTACCGGGCGCGGCAACCCCCTTGCCGTCCTTCTTGAAGTTCTTCTTACACTTGCCTTTCTTAAACTTAGTGGTTTTATTCACCATCAACACTTGATGTTCCTTTTTGATTTCCACCTCTGCTGATTTCAGCATTGAATATACCTCAGGCATGGTCTTTTCCATCCCCTGCATATTGAAGTTCATCACAAAGCTCTTGTAGCTCGGTGGAAGCGACTGAAGGATTCTGTCAATGACCGCGTCATCCGGGAGATTAACTCCCAGTTGAGTCAAGCGGTTATGCAACCCAGACATTTTGAGTATGTGCTCACTGACAGAACTATTTTCCTCCATCTTACAACTGAAGAACTTGTCGGAGACTTCATATCTCTCGACCCGGGCATGAGCTTGGAAAACCATTTTTAGCTCTTCGAACATCTCATATGCTCCGTGTTGCTCAAAACGCTTTTGGAGCCCCGGTTCTAAGCTGTAAAGCATGCCACACTGAACGAGGGAGTAATCATCAGCACGTGACTGCCAAGCGTTCATAATGTCTTGGTTCTCTGGGATGGGTGCGTCACCTAGCGGTGCTTCTAGGACATAATCTTTCTTGGCAGCTATGAGGATGGTCCTCAGGTTCTGGACCCAGTCCGTATAGTTGCTGCCATCATCTTTCAGCTTGGTTTTCTCTAGGAATGCGTTGAAGTTGAGGGCAACATTAGCGTGGGCCATTTGATCTACAAGACATAATGTAAAGATTTTAGACTAAGTTCATGATAATTAAGTTCATCTAATCAAATTATTCAATGAACTCCCACTCAGATAGACATCCCTCTAGTCATCTAAGTGAAACATGATCCGAGTCAACTAGACCGTGTCCGATCATCACGTGAGACGGACTAGCCAACATCGGTGAACATCTTCATGTTGATCGTATCTTCTATACGACTCATGCTCGACCTTTCGGTCTTCCGTGTTCCGAGGCCATGTCTGTACATGCTAGGCTCGTCAAGTCAACCTAAGTGTATCGCGTGTGTAAATCTGGCTTACACCCGTTGTATTCGAATGTTAGAATCTATGACACCCGATCATCACGTGGTGCTTCGAAACAACGAACCTTCGCAACGGTGCATAGTTAGGGGGAACACTTTCTTGAAATTATTACGAGGGATCATCTTATTTAAGCTACCGTTATTCTAAGCAAATAAGATGTAAAACATCATAAACATCACACGCAATCAAATAGTGACATGATATGGCCAATATCATTTGATCCTTTTGATCTCCATCTTCGGGGCTCCATGATCATCGTTGTCACGAGCATGACACCATGATCTCCATCATCGTGTCTTCTTGAAGTTGTCTCGTCATCTATTACTTCTACTAATATGGCTAATGCTTTAGCAATAAAGTAAAGTAATTACATGACGTTTATGTTGACACGCAGGTCATAAATAAATTAAGACAACTCCTATGGCTCCTGCCGGTTGTCATACTCATCGACATGCAAGTCGTGATTCCTATTACAAGAACATGATCAATCTCATACATCACATATATCATTCATCACATCCTTTTGGCCATATCACATCACACGGCACATGCTGCAAAAACAAGTTAGACGTCCTCTAATTATTGTTGCAAGTTTTTACGTGGCTACTATAGGTTTCTAGCAAGAACGTTTCTTACCTACGTCAGAACCACAACGTGATATGCCAATTTCTATTTACCCTTCATAAGGACCCTTTTCATCGAATCCGATCCGACTAAAGTGGGAGAGACAGACACCCGCTAGCCACCTTATGCAACTAGTGCATGTCAGTCGGTGGAACCAGTCTCACGCAAGCGTACGTGTAAGGTCGGTCCGGGCTGCTTCATCCCACGATGCCGCCGAATCAAGATAAGACTAGTAACGGCAAGTAAATTGACAATATCGATGCCCACAACTGCTTTGTGTTCTACTCGTGCATAGAAACTACGCATAGACCTAGCTCATGATGCCACTCTTGGGGAACGTAGCAGAATTTTAAAATTTTCTACGCATCACCAAGATCAATCTATGGAGTCATCTAGCAACGAGGGAGAGGGGAGTGCATCTACATACTCTTGTAGATCGCGAGCGGAAGCGTTCAAGAGAACGGGGTTGATGGAGTCGTACTCGTCGTGATCCAAATCACCGATGACCTAGCGCCGAACGGATAGCACCTCCGCGTTCAACACACGTACGGTTGGGAAGACATCTCCCCCAACTTGATCCAGCAAGGGGAAAGGAGAGGTTGATGGAGATCCAACAGCACAACGGCGTGGTGGTGGAAGCAACGGTGATCTCGGTAGGGCTTCGCCAAGCTCAGCGAGAGGGAGAGGGAGGCGCCAAGGGCTAGGGTGCGGCTGCCCTCCCTCCCCTCCACTATATATAGGACCCCTAGGGGGGCGCCGGCCCTAGGAGATGGGATCTCCAGGGGGCGGCCAAGGGGGTGGCTTGCCCCCCAAGCCAAGTGGGGCGCCCCCACCCCTAGGGTTTCCAACCCTAGGCGCATGGGGAGGCCCATGGGGGCGCACCAGCCCACTAGGGGCTGGTTCCCCTCCCACTTCAGCCCATGGGGCCCTCCGGGATAGGTGGCCCCACCCGGTGGACCCCCGGGACCCTTCCGGTGGTCCCAATACAATACTGATTACCCCCGAAACTTTCCCGATGGCCGAAACTTGACTTCCTATATATAAATCTTCACCTCCGGACCATTCCGGAACTCCTCGTGATGTCCGGGATCTCATCTGGGACTCCGAACAACTTTCGGGTTACCGTATACTAATATCTCAACAACCCTAGCGTCACCGAACCTTAAGTGTGTAGACCCTACGGGTTCGGGAGACACACAGACATGACCGAGACGACTCTCTGGTCAATAACCAACAACGGGATCTGGATAGCCATGTTGGCTCCCACATGCTCCTCGATGATCTCATCGGATGAACCACGATGTCGAGGATTCAATCAATCCCGTATACAATTCCCTTTGTCAATCGGTACGTTACTTGCCCGAGACTCGATCGTCGGTATCCCAATACCTCGTTCAATCTCGTTACCGGCAAGTCACTTTACTCGTACCGTAATGCATGATCCCGTGATCAACCACTTGGTCACATTGAGCTCATTATGATGATGCATTATCGAGTGGGCCCAGAGATACCTCTCCGTCATACAGAGTGACAAATCCCAGTCTCGATTCGTGCCAACCCAACAGACACTTTCGGAGGTACCTATAGTGCACCTTTATAGTCACCCAGTTACGTTGTGACGTTTGGCACACCCAAAGCACTCCTACGGTATCCGGGAGTTGCACAATCTCATGGTCTAAGGAAATGATACTTGACATTCGGAAAAGCTATAGCAAACGAACTACACGATCTTTGAACTATGCTTAGGATTGGATCTTGTCCATCACATCATTCTCCTAATGATGTGATCCCGTTATCAATGACATCTAATGTCCATAGTCAAGAAACCATGACTATCTTTTGATCAACGAGCTAGTCAACTAGAGGCTCACTAGGGACGTGTTGTGGTCTATGTATTCACACATGTATTACGATTTCCGGATAACACAATTATAGCATGAACAATAGACAATTATCATGAACAAGGAAATATAATAATAACCATTTTATTATTGCCTCTAGGGCATATTTCCAACAGCAGCAACCCATACGACCTACAACCTCATGAAGATGCCGGGCAGTAGTGGCATCCTCGCTGTGGTTGGGGACACCAAGGAGGCTCTGGCGGCCCACAAGCTCGCCTTCAGGGCCACCGCGACGGCACACCCAGCCGGCGAAGCCGCCCCAGGGGCTAAGGGGGCCACACCAACGGAAAAGAAGCAGTTGTTCACTCAGGATCGGCCCGAAACAAAGCAAGTGCCGGTCGAGGGGAATGGATCCTCGGGAGCCACCTTCACCATAGGCGCCAACCTTGACCAGGATCAAGAGGAGGCATTGGTGAAGTTCCTGCATGCGAACAAGGAGGTATTCGCCTGGGAGCCCAAGCAGCTGGTAGGGGGCCCAAGGAGGGTAATCGAACATCACTTAAGGGTGTGCCCCCAATGTGCGCCCTGTGAAGCAGAAGGCGCGACGACAGTCCACGGAGAAGCAATTGTTCATCGTCCAGGAAACTCGCAAACTACAAGCGGCAAGCGTCATTCGCGAGGTTCGTTACCCGGATGGCTGGCAAACCCCGTCGTCATGCCCAAGAAAGGCAGGAAGGAGCGCATGTGTGTCGACTTCACCAACCTCAACAAAGCCTGCCCCCAAGACCCATTCACGCTTCACGCATCGACCAGATCGTTGACTCCACCGCCGAGTGTGACCTGCTGTGTTTCCTGGACGCATTCTCGGGATACCACCAAATCAAGATGGCGGTGGAGGACGTGGAGAAGACGGCCTCCTTGACCCCGTGTGGGGTATACTGCTACACCTGCATGTCGTTCGGACTAGCAACACTGGGGCGACCTTCCAGCGGCTCATGCACATCGCTCCGGGCCAGCAGCTAGGGAGAAACGATGAAGCCTACGTCGATGACATCGTGGTAAAATCTCGGGAGGCAAGAACCCTCATTCGGGACCTGGAGGAGACTTTCACCAGCCTGCGCCAGGTGGACCTGCGGCTCAATGCTACCTATTGAGCATGCGTTGGTTTTCCCTTGAAGAGGAAAGGGTGATGCAACAAAGTAGCATAAGTATTTCCCTCAGTTTTTGAGAACCAAGGTATCAATCGAGTAGGAGACTACACTCAAATCGCCTAGTACCTGCACAAACATTCAAGAACCTTGCAACCAATGCGATAAAGGGGTTGTCAATCCCTTCACGGTCACTGCAAAAGTGAGATCTGATAAAGATAATAAGATTAATATTTTTGGTATTTTTTGTATAGATTGAAAAGTAAAGATTGTAAAATAGTAAACTAGAATTATGGGTCAGAAACTTATATGATGTAAAGTAGACCCGGGGGCCATAGGTTCCACTAGTGGCTTCTCTCATGATAGATATATTACGATGGGTGAACAAATTACAGCCGAGCAATTGATAGAATAGCGCATAGTTATGAGAATATCTAGGCATGATCATGAACATAGGCATCACGTCCGTGTCAAGTAGACCGAAACGATTCTGCATCTACTACTATTACTCCACACATCGACCGCTATCCAGCATGCATCTAGAGTATTAAGTTCATAAGAACAGAGTAACACATTAGGCAAGATGACATGATGTAGAGGGATAAACTCAAGCAATATGATATAAACCCCATCTTTTTATCCTCAATGGCAACAATACAATACGTGTCGGTTCCCTTTCTGTCACTGGGATCGAGCACCACAAGATTGAACCCAAAGCTAAGCACTTCTCCCATTGCAAGAAAGATCAATCTAGTAGGCCAAACTAAACCGATAATTCAAAGAGACTTGCAAAGATATCAAATCATGCATATAAGAATTCAGAGAAGAATCAAATATTGTTCATAGATAATCTTGATCATAAACCCACAATTCATCGGATCTCGGCAAACACACCGCAAAAAGTATTACATCGAATAGATCTCCAAGAACATCGAGGAGAACTCTGTATTGAGAACCAAAGAGAGAAGAAGAAGCCATCTAATTAATAACTATGGACCCGAAGGTCTGTGGTAAACTACTCACACATCATCGAAGAGGCTATGGTGTTGATGTAGAAGCCCTCCGTGATCGAATCCCCCTCTGGCAGATCGCCGGAAAAGGCCCCAAGATTGCATCTCATGGGTACCGAAGGTTGCGGCGGTGGAAAAGTGGTTTCGTGGCTCCCATTGATGTTTTCAGGGTATAAGAGTATACATAGGCGAAAGAAGTAGGTCGGTGGAGCTATGAGGGGCCCACAAGGGTGGCGGCGCGCCTACCCCCTTGGGCGAGCCCTCCTGCCTCGTGGCCGCCTCGTTGCGTCTCTGACTTCCACTCCAAGTCTCCTGGATTGCATTTGTTCCAAGAAAGATCCTCGCGAAGGTTTCATTCCGTTTGGATTCCGTTTGATATTGCTTTTCTGCCAAACACTGAAATAGGCAAAAAAACAGCAATTTGGACTGGGCCTTCGGTTAATAGGTTAGTCCCAAAAATAATATAAAAGAGTATATTAAATCCCATTAAACATCCAAAACAGATAATATAATAGCATGGAACAATCAAAAATTACAGATACGTTGGAGACGTATTAGCATCCCCAAGCTTAATTCCTGCTCGTCCTTGAGTTGGTAAATGATAAAAACAGTATTTTTGATGTGGAATGCTACCTAACATAATTTTCAATGTAATTCTCTTTATTGCAGCATGAATGTTTAGATCTAAAAGATTCTAGACAAAAGTTTAATATTGACATAAAAATAATAATACTTCAGGCATGCTAACCATGCAATTATGTCTTATCAAAATAACATAGCCAAAGAAAGCTTATCCCTACAAAATCATATAGTTTGGCCATGCTTAATTTTTGTCACACAAAATGCTCCCATCATGCACAACCCCGATGACAAGCCAAGAAATTGTTTCATACTTAGCCTTTTCAAACTCTTTCAACTTTCACGCAATATATGAGCACGAGCCATGGACATAGCACTATGGGTAGAATAGAATATGATGATGGAGGTTGTGTGAGAAGACAAAAAGGAGAAAGTCTCGCATTGACGTGGCTAATCAACGGGCTACGGAGATGCCCATCAATTGATGTTAATGCAAGGAGTAGGGATTGCTGTGCAACGGATGCACTAGAGCTATAAATATATGAAAGCTCAACAAAAGAAACTAAGTGGGTGTGCATCCAGCTTGCTTGCTCACGAAGACCTAGGGCATTTGAGGAAGCCCATCATTGGAATATACAAGCCAATTTCTATAATGAAAAATTCCCACTAGTATATGAAAGTGACAAAATAAGAGACTCTCTATCGTGAAGATCATGGTGCTACTTTGAAGCACAAGTGTGTAAAAAGGATAGTAACATTGCCCCTTCTCTCCTTTTCTCTCATTTTTTATTTCGCCCTTTTTTCTCCTCTTTTTATGGCCTCTTTTTTTTGTCCGGAATCTTATCCCGACTTGTGGGGGAATCATAGTCTCCATCATGCTTTCCTCACATGGGACAATGCTTTAATAATGAAAATCATCACACTTTTATTTACTTACAACTCAAGAATTACAACTCGATACTTAGAACAAAATATGACTCTATGTGAATGCCTCCAGCGGTGTACCGAGATGTGCAATGAATCAAGAGTGACATGTATGAAAGAATTATGAAGCTGGCTTTGCCACAAATACGATGTCAACTTCATGATCATGCAAAGCAATATGATAATGGTGGAGCGTGCCATAATAAACGGAACGGTGGAAAGTTTCATGGCAATATATCTCGGAATGGCTATGGAAATGCCATAATAGGTAGGTATGGTGGTTGTTTTGAGGAAGATATAAGGAGGCTTATGTGTGATAGAGCGTATCATATCACGGGGTTTGGATGCATCGGCGAAGTTTGCACCAACTCTCGAGGTGAGAAAGGGCAATGCATGGCACTGAAGAGGCTAGCAATGATGGAAGGGTGAGAGTGCGTATAATCCATGGACTCAACATTAGTCATAAAGAACTCACATACTTATTGCAAAAATCTACAAGTCATCAAAACCAAGCACTACGCGCATGCTCCTAGGGGGATAGATTGGTAGGAAAAGACCATCGCTCGTCCCCGACCGCCACTCATAAGGAAAGCAATTAAAGAACACCTCATGCTTCAAATTTGTCACACAACGTTTACCATACGTGCATGCTACGGGACTTGCAAACTTCAACACAATTATTTGTCAATTCCACAACTACTCAACTAGCACGACTCTAATATTACCATCTTTATATCTCAAAACAACTATCAAGTATCAAACTTCTCATAGTATTTAATGCACTCTATATGAAAGTTTTTATTATACCGATCTTGGATGCCTATCATATTAGGACTAATTTTATAGCCAAAGTAAATTACCATGTTGTTCTAAAAGACTCTCAAAATAATATAAGTGAAGCATGAGAGATTAATAATTTCTATAAAATAAAACCACCACCGTGCTCTAAAAAGGTATAAGTGAAGCACTAGAGCAAAATTATCTAGCTCAAAAGATATAAGTGAAGCACATAGAGTATTCTAATAAATTCCGATTCATGTGTGTCTATCCAAAAGGTGTGTACAGCAAGGATGATTGTGGTAAACTAAAAATAAAAGACTCAAATCATACAAGACGCTCCAAGCAAAACACATATCTTGTGGTGAATAAAAATATAGCCTTAAGTAAAGTTACCGATAGACGAAGACGAAAGAGGGGATGCCTTCCGGGGCATCCCCAAGCTTAGGCTTTTGGTTGTCCTTGAATTTTACCTTAGGGTGCCTTGGTGTAACACCCAGAGAATTATGCTACAGTAATATCATGCCTAATGATACTATGACATCATAATTATTTTGATACTCCTCGCTTTGCTTCAAACCAAACTCAAATCCAAGTTTGAATGCCAAGTCAAGTTATAATTTTTATAAAACCGTAAATTAAAAATGTTCCTTAGGTTGGAAATATTCACTACCTAATTTTCTTTCATTAGACAAATATTTTTGGAGATGCTTAAAAATACCCATGGATTTTAAATAGTGGACCATCGACACCTTTCTAGCCCTTTTTAAATACAATCATAATTTATATTAACTCCATTTGACCCAAACATTTTGTGCAGCCCCAAAATATAGTGCTTGGGTTATGTGCAAAGTTACATGGTCCAAAAAATTCATTTGATAGCAGAACCTAATTAAAAACAGGAGCTAATAAATAGAAAAGAAACTAATAAAAGGAAGGAGACGGGGTGGACCTAAACTAATGGGCACCATGGCCCAGCTAGCAAAGAGGTCGGCCCAACCCACCTCATCTCCTCTCCCTCCCCACGCTACAGGAAACATGAGGAGGCCGTGGCGGACATCTAGGCCTCCCTGGCTGGCAATACCGCCGTGGCGGACATCCCGCGGCTCCCTGTCGCGGTTAAGTACTCCCTCGAGACCACCCTCGCCCTGAGTCGAACCCTAGCGCCCCACTCCCTCTCCTCCTCACCCCTCCCCGTCGCGGAGGCGCCTGCCTGTGGCCGCAACCATGCCTCTGCCCCGATTCCGGCGCCTTCGTCGCCACCGCACCGTCCTCTGCGCTTCTAAGTTGTCAACGGCTGCCGTGAGCCTCACCGTGGGCGCCCGCAGCTCGCCATCGTCGGCACTGCCTCGCCTCGTCGCCGACGCTCATCCTCGTCCCCTCCCCGGCACGCTCCAACAAGCCTTGCCGCCCCTCTTTGCTGCAACGGCAGTGAGCTCCTTTCTCCCCTTCTCTTTTCCATGTCGAATCGGCGCCGTAGACCCGCGTACGTCTCGTGCTTGCCTGCCTATGCTCGTCCCCGTCCATCCCCTGCTCGTCTTGGCCGTGCTCGCCGTGCCGCGCCGCGACCCGCCGGTCCGGGCGTGCGCATCGCCGCACCCCGGCCATAGTCGCCCCTGGCCGCCGTGGCCACGAGCACCCTGTACTGCTGCTGCTCCCCCTGCCCCTGCTCCCCTCGCTGCTCGCACTTGCCGCCCCATCTCCGGCCGCTGCTTCCGGCCAACCCGCCACCGCTGCCGGACCTCGCCCGCACTGGAGCGGCCGCACGCACGCACCGCGCCC